>NC_143017.1:35259818-35628568 GCF_055824585.1 Amblyomma mixtum | reverse complement strand
ATGAACGAAACCGTGTCAACGCCATGATCCGTCTGGCCAAGCGCAACCACTTTAGGTCTCAGTTTAATGACGCACGTTTTAACAGCAAGAAAACATGGTCATTGGTGAATAGTCTGAAAGGAGGGAGCGCTGCTATCTACAATGATACATATTTCATCTCGCATTTTCATAAAGATGGACAGAGCATTGCGAATGACTTCAACAATTTTTTTCTCTGGTTTCTGGTGCATCTCGAACCCCTCCTACCGACTGTCCTATGCCTCTCAGTGTGATGGAATCTGCTTTCCTTCCTGATATTACTGAAAGTGATTTAAGGTGTATACTTTTCAGTCTTAAACGTAGCAAATCTCCTGGTCATGACGGCCTCACGATTTCTGAATTGTGCAGAAATTTTGAAGTGATTAAAGGTGTTCTACTAGTTATCCTTAACACTATCATTTCTACTGGTATAATACCTGCTTCAATGAAAACTGCTAAAGTTATACCTTTGTACAAGGGTGGCTCCAGAAACATTATGAGTAATTACCGACCTATCTCTATTCTACCATGCATTGGCCAAATTTTTGAGAAGCATCTATTACTCACCATGACGAATTTTTTGAATACGCACAGTGTTCTATCACCTTGTCAGTACGGCTTTATAGCAGGAAAAGGAACAACGGTTCTTCTTGAAGAATTCTCTGACGTGCTAAATTCAGCTTTTGATAAGAATCAAGTCGCATGTTCTCTTTTTCTGGACGTAAGCAAGGCTTTTGATAGCATCTGCCACGTTCTTTTGCTTGATAAACTTTCTGCGCTGGGATTTCGAGGTTCGTTTTTGGAACTGCTTACTAACTTTTTACAAGATAGGCGCCAATATGTGTCGATTTCAAGATTCCATAGCGATTTCACGGCAATTGCCTCTGGAGTCCCGCAGGGTTCTATATTAAGTCCTTTATTATTCAATCTATACGTTAACGACCTTGCTAACAGTGTGCCATCTTTGCTGTTTCAGTATGCTGATGACACTGTTATTGTTGCATGTGCAAAGAAATACACTGATGCTGTTACAGCATTACAGATAGCAGCTATTAAAGCCATGGACTGGTTTAAGTTTAATCTTATTAATGTTAATACTTCTAAAACAAAACTGATCTGTTTTCATAACCCATTAAAACAAGTTGAATTAACTGACCTTGTTTATTTGCATACTTCCTCCTGTCTTAATTGCAACTGTGTACCAGTTGAATATGCGCATTCGGTCAAATATCTTGGCCTGACCTTCGACAGTGATCTCTCTTGGAAATCGCACCTTTCTTTTGTTTGCCAAAGGCTTCGTGCTGTATCGTGTGTCCTGTATAACATTAGATATTTTATGCCTTTTTCTGTCCGTAAATGTGTTGTACATGCTCTAGCCTATAGTGTACTTAGGTACGGAATTACTGTTTATGGTCACTGCACGGTTCGCTGGCAACACAGGGTGAATTCGCTTTTGCGTTTGCTTCTAAAGAATATTGCTTACGACCTGTCCATTGGTAATGACATTGATATTTTTAGAAGACTAAAGGTTCCAAGTTTTAACTCTTTATTAACAGAAACTATTGTGCTAAAACACTTCTGGTACAGTCAGTTCACCGTTCCATATGTCCCTGCTCGGGATTTAAGACCAAAATACCGCTACTGCATTCCTCGCTCCTCAACCCGGTACGGAAAGCGCACACGTCATTACTATGTACCTGCCTGTTTCAATAGCTTGCCTCCTACTGTACTCCGCATGAAAACTAAATACACCCTGAAAAAAACTTTGCGGTATGTCTCCGTGTTGCTTCCTGCCCCGTAGTTATTTCAGCTATTTACTGTATTAATTTCAAATCACTGTAATCTTTCTTGATGTTGTAATAGTTATATATTTGTTTCATTCTGTTTGGTGACCATTTTCTTTTTTTGCAAAGTTCATTGCAACGTCTCTATTTTCCTTTGTTTTGCCAATGTTAGCTGTCTGCCAGGCGCTGCCATTCAAGCCCTTTGAGGCTTTGGTAGGCCTGATTTATGTTGTCTGGCAATTGACGTGAATAAAAGTTCTATCTATCTATCTATCTATCTATCTATCTATCTATCTATCTATCTATCTATCTATCTATCTATCTATCTATCTATCTATCTATCTATCTATCTATCTATCTATCTATCTATCTATCTATCTATCTATCTATCTATCTATCTATCTATCTATCTATCTATCTATCTATCTATCTATCTATCTATCTATCTATCTATCTATCTATCTATCTATCTATCTATCTATCTATCTATCTATCTATCTATCTATCTATCTATCTATCTATCTATCTATCTATCTATCTAAAGGAAACAGATTTTAGTATTGGACGTGATTATTCGCTTCCTGTCCGCAACAAACGCCGCCAGCTGCTTCAGTTCTCAAGGGGCCACGACGTGCTACAATGTCTCGTCTCTCATCATCTGTATTTCTACAGATTCTACTCGGTGTCACCTAAGCAATGATGTTTGCCTTTTGGCAGTGTCGTGGCCTCCCAGGCCTTTCATGCGTGCTTGCTCTGCTACTGTTTCTGTTTTGCGCTTGTTGCTTCTCAGTGGGGATGTAGAAGTAAAACCAGGGCCCATGACAAAGGCGCAGGAAGAGAAATTAGGTACCGTGGCAGAAACCGTATTGCGAATTGAAGCAAGCAACGCCACTCTTATTCAAGCAGTAACAAAAGTGCTTAATGTTCATGCCGCACTGAAAACAGACCTTGAAAATCTAACCAAACGTGTTCAAGAACTTGAAACAAAATTTCAATCGGCTTCATCTGTTGGTACTTCGGCAAATCTCGAAACTGGATTATCTAACATCGTTAATTAAATTGATGACCTAGAAAACCGGTCGAGACGTTCAAATCTTCAGTTGTATGGTATAGCCGATAGTGACTCGTCTGAAGGTTGGGAGACCTCAGAGCAACTTGCAAGCGACTTCTGCCGCGATAAGCTTGGCGTCACTGTTACTTCCGTTGCTAGGGCACATCGTGTGGGCCGTTTCTCGACCGAGAAGGCACGGCCAATTATAGCGAAGTTCATCAATGATAAAGAAATGGAAGCCATTCTAAGTAATGGCCGCAAGCTAAAGGAAACATAATTTAGTATTGGGCGTGATTATCCGCTTGCTGTCCGTAAGAAATGTCGCCAGCTGCTTCAATTCTCCAAAACGATTAAAAAAGATTGGGACAGCGTGCGCTTCACTTTCGACAAAAGGCATATCAATAAGGATACTTATCTGTGGGATGTCGCCAGTGGCCGAGCGGTGCCAGTTAGTCTTTCCACGATCGACTGACCGATTCCAACAGCCACCTCATCCTTTCCAGCGTCTTCATCATCCTCGTTGCACACTTTTCTTAGTTCAGAGAATAGTACTAATTTCCTTTTCACTAATATCCGAAGTGCACTTTCAAAATCTGTTGCCCTTCTTCCCTCGTTGATTCAACGTGCGCTTCACTTCTGATATTAACTGATACTTGGTTAAATGATTCTATTCCGGATGCTAACATTCTTCTCAGCCAATCCGAAATTTTCTTGTTTCATTGTGATAGGAAAAATAGAAAAGGGAGTGTCATGCTTATTGCTACAAAGAAACAAATATCTGCTGTCCCCATCTCTGTCACTGCTTTCCGTTAATGTGTTTGGATACGGTGCAAAATCGGTGTTGCTGATTTTGTTATTGCTGCCTTTTACCGACCGCTAGATATGACTTCCACATTTTCATGTGAATTTCATAGATTATTGAGTGACTCACATGTGCGTTTTCCTAACTTCATTTTCCACGTATTTGGTGATTTTAACTTCTTAAACATTGTGTTGCCTAATCTTACAGTTGACCCCAGTGATCAGGAAGGCCACATGTTCCTTCACAGCTGCTTAGATTTTCCGCTTGTTCAACTTGTCACTGATCCTACCCGGCACTCCGCCGCAACGGCAATTATTCTTGATCTCGTCCTAACAAATAACCCTCAGGTTTGTTCCGATATCTTGCATTAACAAGGCCTATCCGATCACGACATCATCACCGGGTACATCACTCGTCCATTCCGTAGAAAGAAAAGCGAATTCGTTGCTACAACCGCGCTAATTTCGATGCGATTAACTGTGCACTGCAATCATTTCTGGAGGACTTCCTAGCTCATTATCCATCTTGTTCAGTCGAAACAAATTGGCAATCGCTTAAAGTCGCATTGACTAATCTTGTTGACAAGTTTTGTGCCAGTCATCACTATCGGATATTATAAAAATGCACCGTGGTTCACAAATCACCTTCGTCGTCTGAATAATAAGAAAAAACGCTTGTACCGCCAAGCAGTCAAAACAGGCCTTCCATCATAATGGTCAAAGTACAGGCATTGCGATCACGAATATGAATGGCTTCTTAAAACAACTCGTCATCATTTCTTCAGTCACGACCCGTCAACCATGTTAACCAATAACTCGCATAGATTCTGGCGCGCCATCAATACGAGTTACCATCCCGAAATAGTACTAACTAATCCTGACGGTGAACCAGTCGGTGAAACTGAATGTGCACAGCTTCTTAACGACACATTAGTTTTTGTGTTCACCCATGAAGACACCACTTCCTCGCCAATGTTACAGCGATGCTCCGTCATTTCCATGCCAGAAATTATCATTAGTAAATCAGGCATTCTTACCCTTTTGAATAACCTCAAAATTACTACTACGTCTGATCACCTTGGATTTAATAACAAAATACTAAAAAATGCCTCCCTAAACGTCTATCGGGTATTGACATCACTTTTTCACAATCATTATCACCTGGTACAATTCCTGATGACTGGCGTACAGCGAAAGTAATATCCATTTTCAAATCCGGAGACCGCACTTTTCTACTTAACTATCGCCCTATCTCATTAACCAACATCTGTAAATTCCTGTAGCACATAATTCATACTCAGGTCATTAATTATCTAGAGGAGCACGATATCATTTTCAAATATCAGCACGGTTTTCGCAGGGGTTATTCATGTGAAACCCAAATCGCTGGATTTACTAACGACATATTTTCCACAGTAGACGCCGGCTTACAGGTTGACTCCGTATTTTTAGACTCTTTTAAAGCTTTTGATCGCGTTCCCCTTCACAGGCTCCTAACCAAATTGAAAAACTTAAATTTCATCCAAACGTTATTCCATGGATAAAACAGTTCCTCTACAATAGAAAACAATTCACCTCTGTCAACGGCTTTAAAATGTATTTTGTCCCCGTGACATGTCCTGTGTTTTTTTCTGCGCCCTGCAAGCTAAAAGCCTTTGTCCAAAGGTGAAGGAGGAAAAAGCCAAAAAGGAATGCTAAACGAGGCATGAACACCGATATGTTGGCTGCAAGGTGGGAATTGTCTATCAGATTCCACTTTCATGTGGCAAAGTCTATATTGGTCAGTCCGGACGATGCTTGAACAAGCGCCTGCGCGAGCATGTAAAATGCCTTGACAATGGGAGCGGAACAAATATGGTAGTTCACTGCAAATCATGCAAATGTTCACAAATTTTAAACAAGACAGAGGTCATTGGCCAAAGCAAAGACGCGCTAACGCGAGAACTGATAGAGGCGTTCCAGAGCAAAAAGAAAGGGCCGGACTGCGTCAGCAGCCCTTCGGTGAAGATGTACTCTAACGAGTGTAACTTTTTAGATGGCCTGATATGATGCAAGCGTGTGGATTTGTTGCGTGTCATTCGCAAGAGTGTTCTCGTGATTATGTTCTTGAAGGAGAAGGGAAATGTACACATGTGTGCGATCGAATCTTGAATAAACCAGTTCAGAGTAGCGCTTGTCCCGTTCGTCTTCTGTCCCTTGTCAGTTTTTGTCGCGCTACAAGCATCCCCTCAAGCAAAATGAACCAACTCGCCCAGCAAAAAGTTTTATCGAACTATATTTTGTTGCATTTGTGCATTTACTGATTATTTTATTCTGCATTGTTTGTTGCGCCATTTGTGTACATTACTAGCTTTATTTCATACTTCGTTATTACACTATTTTGTTTCAAGTGCCTGTGCCATATTTTCATGCTTGTACCCCCCCCCCCCCCCTATGTAATATCTTCGCCCGAGGGCCCTTAGAGGTACTGTAAATGAATAAATAAATAAAAATAAATTGGTATGTTCGCTGAGCAGCCGTAAGAACTGAAGGAGTGTGGTTAACTCCTTTAGATGGAGTACACGCTTCTCCCAAATTCCACTCCTTTTTCCAGAATCGCCGCTCTCCTCGAAAGCGAACTGCCTCTGCAGGACTAGATATACTCCTTTATTACAAAACGCTGGGAATAAAACGATTGTTGCTGAGCGAGGTGTCGGACCACGGAGCTAACGTTACGAGCCCGGCGCGCTACCCCTTATCTACGACTTTTGAATACTTACATATGCTTTCATTTTCAGTTCAGCGGCGGTTTCGTGCGCACACTTCGCGAACTTCTGTTTTTCCGTATTCGTAGATCGCGGCCCTGTTAGATTTGGCACTGCTGAGTTAACAAATAAACAGTAAAGGCACCAGCTGCACGCCATGGAAAATCTTCTCGAAAGCAATTTCATGGTGCATGGTACGTTGCCCAGCTTTTCGCGAACGAAGTAACTCGGGTCGTGATGCATAATTATCTGCATTAAAATTATGTGTAGCTTCAATTCAGCACTCGTCAAGCATTCACACCAGAGTAGCACGGGAATATGAGGTATTTCGACAAATTTTTTGCGATGAGCAGAGTAGGTTTACGGGATTTGACAGAAGTGTTTTCCTTTAGCAGAAGCATCGTTTGCTTCAGCGAACCGCTTTTCTTTGGAAGGTCCCTACTTTGAAACAGATGTTCTAAAATATGAATGGCGGTGTGGAGGGCATAAAATATTTTCACATAGCAGTAAACTTATGTTTACAATAAACTGTGACAGTTACCATGACAGTCCCTTAAAAAAAATACGCATTCTAAGAAGTATACCTTCGCTGGATGGTGTGCTATTCAGAGTTCGCCGCCAACGCATTTCGATGGAAGCGAAAAGCCACAGGCTCGTGTATTGTGCGATGCCATTGCACGTTAAGGGACCGCAGGTGGTCGAAATTATCCCGCACCGCCCACTAGAGCGTATATCATAACCTGAGTCGCTTTGGGACGTAAAATCTCTGAAATCAAATCAAGACAAATATGCTGTGTGACTAAGAGAGAGAGAGAGACTGTTTCATGAAGAGCAGAGAATTTAGCCGGCGTTTAAAAATCGCTGGCATGATACTCTGCGTAGGGAGGGGAATTTGGGAGATAAAGGCAGAAGGAGAGCAGAGTGGAAGAGGTAAAAAAAAACGAAGATAAAATGCGGCCATGAAATGGGTACTAAGGATGCAATGGCGAGTATTGATGTAACCTATGGAGTGATGGAGTGCATAGTCCGTCAAATGGGCTGACGAAGTTCACTGCATGAAGAATGCATGAAGGTGACGTGCAAGTGAATTTAAAGCTTATCGAGATGTCCAATGTCTTTTAAATATGTGAATAGAAAAGTCATTGCAAGTCTCTGTTGCCTAAGGCAGGCTAAGGGACCTAAAACTTTGTCCATTGTAAGGGGCACTGAGCAGAGCTTCTGCACGCAATGTTCATAGTACGCACGCTCGTTAGCATATGCAGGGCACTCAAGCAAGATATGCTCCACAGTTTCTATCGCGGCACAGATGTCACAGTGCGGACTGTCCATTTGTCTAAAACGGTATCGTAAGCCGTTTGTATATGCATCGTTAAGACGAAGTCGATGATAAAGTGTTTCCAGATGTCGAGGAATTCTGGGTGAGAGTCTTGATCTAAGATGTGGGTCTACTGAGTGAAGAAATTGGTACTGATATGTCGGAAAACTCCAAAGCCGATACATTTCTTCGGAAGCAAAACTTTTGGCCGCCTGGGACGCATCAGATTTCGTAAAAAAAGTTCTAATGTATCTCCGATGTTGATGGCCCTTACGGGCCTCTTCATCTGCTTTATCATTAGCCTAAATGCCACAGTGAGCAGGTACCCACTGAAATGTTATGCAGTGGCCTGCGGCAATAGCTAAATGATGTAGATATCCGATGTCCAGGGAAACTGGCTGGTGATTCGTTTTCTTCAGCAGTTTGGCCAGGATCTGGAGAGATGCTTTCGAATGGGTGAAGATAACCCAATAGTCGGCGGTTCGGCGCAGGATGTAAGAAACAGCTTCCTTAATGCCGTGAAGCTCAGCTGTCGTAGAGGATGTCCTCCGCTGCAGCCGGTAAGAAAGGGCATGGCCTGTTGAGGGCACATAAAGGCCACATGAAGAGGTTTCTTTAGTAGTTGAACCATCGGTGAAGATATGGCTGTGCTGCGTATATTCCCCCGTTAAGTAGGCGAGAGTAGTTTGCAGAAGCGCTGCCTGTGGCATGCGGCTCTTCGCATTCACACCTGGAACAAACTTCTTCACCTTTAGAAGAGAGAGTGTCCATGGAGGAAAGGCCAGATGTAGTAGTTTCTGTGGCTGATTAATAGTAGGGATGGGCAGGAGCTGCACTGCCTGAAAGCTCGAGTTGCTGTGACTTAGGTGGACACGGTGCAGGAAGTGCTTCTTCCCTTGAAGAACATGGCGGAGATGGGTACGCATAGTTTCCTGGGCGGCAATCACCTCTTGTGGGAGACATCCTGCCTCCGCTACTGTTCCTGATGCAGAGGAACCCTTTGGGAGGCCAAGGGATATTCGCAGGCAGTTGTTCCGTGCGGCAACGAGAGACTTATTGCTTGATGTAGATAATCTTTGAAACACTGGTAGACAGTAGCGCAAGGTTCCTTCAACGTAAGCTTTTTCAAGCAGAAGCATTGATCGGCAGTTCATACCTCACCTTGTTCCCGCCATGAACCTAAACACTTGCGATGCCGCAGTGATCCTCTCGCGGAGTTTTTTGATCTGAGGTGTCCATGACAGATTATAGTCGATTACAATACCCAGGAATCGCTGAGATCGTACATATGGTAGCGATCGTCCGCCTAGGAGCAGCGGATATCGGGTCATCGTTTTTCTTGTAAACGCCATTGCAACATTCTTTTCTAGCGAGAGACGAAGACCTCTGGAAGCCAGGTACATCGAAATGTGCAATAACGCTCTCTGTAGACGTTGCTGGGTGATGTAGCGAGAGCGTGATGAGGTCCAGATGCAGATAACATCAGCATAAATTGTTATACGGACCCCTCGTGGAAGGTTTCTTCTTATGTGTATAAGGGCAATATTGAACAGGAGAGGGCTGAGCACCGCTCCCTGTGGTACGCCCCTCTCTACTGCGTGAAAGCGTGTTGGACCGTTTGGAGTGGTCATAAAAATTTGGCGTTCTTTCAAATAATCCCCAATCCATTTATATAGCTTTCCTCCAAGGCCAAGACTGGCAAAGGCGGCGAGAATCGCATGGTGAAAGACAGAGTCAAAGGCGGCCTTGATGTCTAGGAAAACGGCTGTTGGGATGTACCAAGCATGAAGGTACTCCTCAATTGATGAGACGAGGTAGATGATATTGTCAGTCGCAGACCTGTTTTGACGGAACCCGTTCATTTCTTGGGAGAACTCATTTCGGCTTTCTAGGAACCAAGTTATGCGTTTGCAGATCACGCGCTCCATTAGCTTACCAACGCAGCTCAGTAGGGCAATGGGCCGGAATGATGCGTAGCTTGTTGGCTGCTTACGGGGTTTCAAAACAGGCACAATTTTCGCCAGCTTCCATTCCGTGGGGACCTCACCAGTCATCCAGGAAGAATTGTAATACTCCAGGACTCGAAGACGGGAGGTGTGGGGTAGCTTTGCAATGGCTTCATAGGTCACCTCATCATGACCCGGAGACGTGTGTCTATATGTCTCCGCGATAGCTTTGGATAGTTCTTCCATTGTGAAAGGCAGGTCTAACGCTGGCACCGCCGCCTTTGGGACGCCTGATTGACCATTTGCGGAGAGTGTCGAATGCCCTGACCCTGCCGACAGTAGCCTGCAGTATTCTTCTGAGACTTCTTTTGTAGATTTTTGTTCGTGAAGGGAGAGTGCAGCGAAGGGGTGGAGTTGTTGAGGTGGCGTGCGCATACCTCTAACTATCCGCCAAATATTGGTTACTGGTTGGCGCACATCCAGCGTAGAATAAAAGTCACGCCACCTTTGCCGACTGAGTTTATCCATATAGCGTCGAATGTGACGTTGTGCCCGTCGGCATGCACGTAGGTCATCGAGGCTTTTTGTGCGCAGAGCTTTCCTTTCAGCTCGCCTGCGTATAGCGCAGAGCCTTTGAAATGCGTCATCATTTGAAGGTAGGCTATCATTTTTAGTTGTAATTTGTGTACTCGCTCTCAGGCAATACTCCATTGTTGATGCTAATTCCTCATTGTGAGTTGCCGCAGTAATTCCTCTGCTTACAGCGCCCTTGTATGCGTCCCAGTCTGTAGATTTTGTAAGGAATTTCTTTGGGTTCGTCTGCGTATGGAAAGCCGATATGAGGATTGGGTAATGGTCGCTTCCACGTGTCTCCAAATCAGTGCACTAGCCAAAGTTTTGGGCGAATGAACTTGTGACAAACGTCACGTCGATGCTGCTGGTAGTCGTCGGGCCTCAGAGGTAGGTGATGCTGCCATCATTTATTGGCTGAGCTGAATGCTTGGAGAGAAGTTTTGCAATCTTGTCACCTCGGGCACATGTATGTGAGCTGCCCCAAATTTCATTGTGAGCATTGAAGTTTCCGCAAATAATATGCGGTGTGGGCGTCCTTCCTATCAAGTTATCAAGTCTCATAGCATCAAATGGCGTGCCTGGCTCAAGATATACTCCAATCAGAGTGTACTGCTGTCCGGCAATAACTGTGACAGCGCACACGTATTCATTGTCGCTGTGAGGCGGGACATCAACCGATTAGGCCGGGATATCCTTGCGAAAGCCTATCAGCAATCTGCTGACGTTATCTGGTCGTTGTGAATGATGGAAATAGTATCCGTGGAGTCGGAAAGTTTCCTCGATGCGTGATTCAAAATGACTATGAAGGGGAAGCGGTACGCTCGCACGAGCTGTCGGAAATCTGAGAGTTTAGAGCGTAGTCCGCGAGCGTTCCACTGGAAAATGGTGCATGTACGAAAGATGTTGTGGATTGTCAGCTGCGGCGAAGTTCTCGCTGTTGAAGCCATGATTACTGAAGTGTGGTATTATGCCCCTACGGAGCGTAGGAGACCGACACCAACGGCTCCATTGCAAGGACAGCTTCTACTTCTGGGAGTCCTCCTGACGAGGGGTTTGCACGGATAAGAGCCTTGATGGCTGCAAACAGCATCGGAATGAATAGGCTTGTGATATCTTGTTCAGAGTTTCCGGTTTGCTGCCTGTCGCTGATCTTCCTGTCATGTTGTGGCGCCTTTGATTCAGAGCGAGCGACGCTGTTTGTCGGGTCTTGTGCAGTGCGCTGCAGCAGCTTTGATGAAGGAGAAGAACCAACGGACTTCCCACGCTTCTTTTTTACTGCATCTGCGTAGGTCTTGTCAGGTGCTTTCCCACGCTGTGTTCACTGATTCTCGGAAAGAGCTGCCGTAGTCGTGAAAACCATGTAGGGGTTAGGTGGTGGTTCATGGGGCTTATGGGGTTTCCCTTGTGTCTGCTCTGCCGTGCGAGCAACTGTGGCTGCTTTCTTTTTATAACACCCTCCATAGGAAGCAGGGTGAGGGCCACCGCAGTTAGCGCATTTAGGTTGTGCTCTCGAAGTGCATTCTTTGTGCGAGTGGGGGCCAGCACACACTTTGCAGCGCACGGGGCCGTTACAATGTCTTGATATGTGGCCATGCCTCTGACATTTATAGCACTGAGTTGCTGCTCCGACGTATTCGGTTACAGGGTAACTACAGAACCCAAGCGTTACTCTTTTTGGTAGCGGCGCATCTTTTGCGAATTCCAATATAAATGCGCGACGGCGTACCTCTTTGATCTTTCCACCATCCTCAGGAGTGTAGGCTGTTAGCCTCCTTGCTGAAAGGACACCTTGGTCTCGTAGATATTCCTTCAGATCTTCATCTGTGTATGTGACAGGTACATCTTGTATTTTGCCATAGCTTGCCATGTAAGAGTATGGGACTCGGGCCTCTACGGCCACTCCAGCCATCTTAGTTACCGTCAGCAGACGGTTGGCGGCGGGCAGCGTCGATACTGTAACTATCCGGCTCCCATCCTTGTGAATGCGATGGCTGAGGACTTTTTCTTGTGCTGATGCTACAACCGCCGAAGCCACAGTGTTGGGGTTGGCTTTCCATAGGCTTCCTCCTTCCTCGGTGGGCCTGAAGACTACAGGAACACCGGTAGCTCTCTTTTTGTTGTACGAGACAACTGTGAACGATGCTTGGTCCATGTCCACATGATGGTCGGTCAGAGGCTCGTTGCTGGCTTGGCCGTCACGCAGCCTCTTGTTTGCCGGGCCCTGGTCTGTAGCCGCAACTACAGGGGCCGCTGTACCCGCCGCTGCCGCTGCTGCCATCAGTGCAGCATTGAGTTCAGCTGGTGGTGATGTTCCGTGTCGGCGTTGATACGGCGCACAGCGCCGAGGAGGTCGCTTGACGTGCTTTTGCCGGCGGCCACGGACCCCCAGGTCGTCGCACGTCGAGAACACACGCCACAAAAAAGTGAAAAACCTCTGAAGTGAGAAAATAAAGCCGAAAATTACGAACCGGTGTCAGACAGCCGGCCCACTAATCATCGTCATCTTCCTTCCTGCTGTGTGACTGCAATGCAATAATCTCCAGTGCGTACACTGCACGTATCGGTCATGCACAAGGTCTGTCACTGTGGGCGGGGTACAGCACACTTATTTCTTTTCTTTTTTTGCTTATCAGTGGCGGATACCGTCGGACACAACTCAAGAACGAAGCAGCTCTTAGTTCCCTTTCAGTCCAATGGTGTCGGCCAATTCTCACGAGCCTGCTAGCTGAAAAGGGGAGCTCTTTAATCATGTTCAGTGAAATTCGGGACGGACCTAGTTTGCGGGATGATGCGAGACACATGTCACTGTGTTTATGGCTCCGCTGCAATACAAAACATAAGAATGTACTACGGCTAAGACTCTGCTACGGTCCTAGACTACACAGATAATTCTATTAATGGCCACCGAGACTACACGGACGAAGCTTCGTATCGCGTTACCGATACCCTCTACACCAAGGGCATGCTTCGTGCATACCGATCCTACGAACATTATGAGAAGAGTGAACGCAAGCTACGTAGGGGACGTGTTTAGCTTTATTTTAAATTTCATGGCCTCCACTACCAGCTTCTTCACCATAATCATTAGGCTAAATACGCTCTCTGCCGGACAAAGATATTTCTCATGTCTCTCCAATTAACCCTATCCTGTGTCAGCTGCAGCCACCTTTTCTCCGCAAAATTTCCGATCTCATCCGCCCACCTAAATAAATGCTGCCCTCTGCTACACTTGCTCTCACTTGGGGTGCAATCTGTTACGCTTAAGGACCATTCGTTATTTTTCGTCCACATTACATGTCCTAAGGCGATTTCTTCTTCTTGAGTTCGACTGGCATTTGCTGCCACGTTTTCTTTGTGACCCTATTTGCCCTATTCCTATCGCTTAACATCACACCTATCATTTTCCTTTCCTTAGCTCCCTGCGTTTCATCAATTTAAGTTGAACCCTTTTCGTCAGCCTCAATGCTTATGCCACACAGGCGAGTACCTGTAGGATACAGCTGTTTCACTCTTTTCTTATGAGGGGCATTGATAAACTGTCATTCATGAACTGACAAAATCTGCCAAATGCGTCCCACTCCATTCTTATTCTTCTAGTTATGTCAATCCTATGACACGGATCAGTAGACACTAGCAGCATTAAGCAGACGTATTCTCTTACCAGTTGCTGCACCTCGCTACCAATTGTAAACAGCTGTTCTCTTCCGAAACTGTCGAACATTACTTTGCCTTTCTGCATAATAGTTTTTATGCCTACCGCTCTGTTCTGTCTGCCTCAGTGATTGATCATGCGCTGCAATTCATCTCCTGAGTCAGCATGGCAACATCACCAGCGAATCGCATACTGCTAAGGCATTTTCTATTAACTCTTATTAAAAGTTGTTTCCAATCCACATCTCTCTAAACAGATGTCGAAAAGCTCTGGGCATATAACGTCTCGCTATCTGACACCCTGCTTCATCGGAATTCTGTTGGTGACTTTGAGGAAGACTCTGATGACTCTGCAGCCATTAAAGATACCTTCCAGAAGTTTTACACAAGGTTCATCGACCCACTGATTCCGCAATTCCTGCATGACTCCGGATATGTTTAGACTTAGTGAAATGAATTCTTGTAATAGAGGAAAGACGTATATATAGAAGTTGGTTATATTCTCCGCACTTCTCTTTCACCTATTTGACATCGTGAATATGGTCTCCTGTCGAGCAGCCTTTACAAAAGCCTGTTTAGAAACTCATATTTATATATGCGTCCTCGCAACCAATAGGAGCATGTCAACGCCCTACGATAAAAGCAGTGCCTTGCCGTAATTCAAAAAAAGTGTTTTCCCTATCCTTCGGGAGGCATAAGTATTCGACAATGGACCAGGCGACAGCAACAGCCAAGAGCAGTTATGCCACTTATGAGGCACCCTGCTCAGAAAGTGACGTTGGCGTCACTTCCGCCTTCGTGTGTTCTTCCTTCAAAATTCCATCTCAATTGCTTGCTAAAAAAGTATTATGCACGTGGCCCCCACCCACCAGTGATGTGTTGGACTGTCAATGCGCCTTCTGAATAATGTGTGATTGACCGTCTTATGGTGTGCTCAATGCACTGAAAGAGTGGACGAAGACGTGTGAGGCAGATGCCCAAGTCTCTCCTTTATCTTGGGGGAGGACGTAATATCCTGTACCTTCATTTGCCTTTGAATCAACTACTGTTCATCAACTTGGACACGCTGGAACAGGTTGGACCCTGCTGCTTCGTCATATGGCTAGGTCTCAAACTTACTTTCCCGCTGTTTAGACTCGCTGCGAAGTAAGTTGTCCTTGTAATAAAAGAGGTGCCGAAAGTACTCTCCGTGAACTCAGGCACGGTGGCAATAATTGCCCTTTAGTACAATCAGCCTATGTTTAACACAATCCATTCTATCACTGCGGCACAAGTGAGGGGACACCTGCTTCGCTTCCGAGCACTCTCTACGGAGACCACATGGAAGTAAACACACAAGGCCATTTAAGTAAAAATAAGCTTTCGAGCTCTGCCGTATTCGTGGTGCCTTACCTTGTTATAACATATCGAACGTTAATGTCTTCAGTTGTTTCTGAATCTTTGGTCATTATAAATTCATTTCTGAGAACCACATAGAACTGATTCTGGCAGGCTCCAACACAACATTGCAGCAACTACAAAGTGGACTCCATGGATAAATAATTTTCAGTTCAGTGACTTATCTGGTTGAGGTAACCACCACTCTAAAAATCTCCAACTTTAACCCGATGGCTCCTCTTGCCCAAGAACCACTGTCATGTTCAACATCAATGCATCTTCGAAGAGAGGACAGATTTTCAGGGCAGCTAACATTGCGCAAACTGTCTTCCCTTCTGCAACATCTGCAGCTCCTTCGCGTTACACAAGGCTTTGTGGCTCACAGACGTACTCTCTCGTATCATCTGCGCCCCAGACCCCTTAGAAAGCTGTATTGCTTTAAAGCACTCCTGGTCACAACCTCTGTGCTTAGATTCTGCTGTTGTCGGGAGTTCTGCTATGTTGTCCTGGTGTTGCGCTTTTCTAATGAGTGTGTGACACTGCAATACAATCTTATGATCTTGAAAATATCATTGGGCGATGTCTTTCTCAATGTGTGCCTTGAGGGGTTTTAAATGGAGCAGCGTGAAATGGCAGAAAGTAGTATCGGTATGTTGGGCGTAATATCATAAAATCCTACTGAAGAAGCGTAATTGAAGGAGCCAAATGCAATTAACTCCTGAGGCGAGGAAGTGTCAGTGCTTCAGAATACAGAAGACATACAGTGAGTGGCATAGCCAGTGCCCAGCCCATTAAAGGGGACTGGGGAAGGGCAACAAACACGTTCTACTCCTATTATTAACCAGTAAAGTGCTGTACCCGGCTGTACTCAAACACTTCAACCACGCGTTCACTAGCGAGCACCAACACTGTGGGGAAGTGGCTGACACCTACCTCATGGCGTGCGCTTGCCAGCGCAACTCAGCTCTCTCCGCCCAACCCAACCCTATCAGAGAGGAATCGGAGGCGGCCCTGCTTGGTTTTTCGGACCTTCACGCCCACAAGGCCTTGGTCAAGAGGGCTAAGCTAGCGGCTTCAACCAATGGGGTCCCTGAATAAGGACTCCACCCATGGCGGGGCTACTTAAAGAGCCTCACCTCTTTTTTTACTCAACAAAGACTTCACCATTACCACCTCACTCACATGCTTATGAAAAATACTTCAATCCAAAATTGCTGTTTTCTACACCAAAGGGTGTGGTCTTTTAGCGCAAGAGATAAATAGGCATAGATATCACAGAGGGCGGCAGAGTGTTGCTTCGTGTGGTCAGTGCTTTTATTTAGCTTGGTATTTGAAGGGTTCGAATTTCTCATTTAAATAATAACCTTAATATTCGGTCATGTTCTGTTTTAGTTGCTTACCTTTCGAAAAGAGCCGTTTAGTGGCGCCCATCGCGTATGGTGAGTGAGTTCAGTGAGTTTCCAGGTGGCTGCTATCAGTAATGGAGACAAGAGGTAGTTTATTTAACCACCAAACCAGAAGGGCTGTGAGGAATCCTAGGTATCTGTCAGTGTTAAGTAGATAATCACCATTTCAGTATATAAGGGCATTCGCCTAATATTATTATCCGAACAACTTCGATCCGTGAACAACGTATCCAAACACTGGAACGGAACCGAAGAGCTAGCTCCCCTATCTAGCATGTGGCCTAACTGCGCAAATCAACAATCATATTTTTTTAACCTTACTTTATGTAAACCGAGCGCAGAATCACTATCACTGTAAGTTTTACTATTTGATCGCTATATCTAGCTTGTTTACGTTGAATAAGCACTCCTCTCAAATAACACGCGTGGTATGTTTGTGCGAGAAAGTTATGTAACTATAAAAAATGCGGCTGTTTTGCCGGTCGAATGAGTCCTTTTCTGTGAAAAGGTGTGTTCCGTGAGGAAAGGCGTTCTGAGGGATAGGGAAAAAAATCGGAAACTCTTTACCTGGGGCAAGCCCAAATGTGTGGTCTGTTTTGCTTGAGGTAACTGTAGAAACCACCCTTGGTAAAGGCACATTTTAGTATTTTTCAGCACAGGTCCCGCGTCAAAACAACGGATATTAACGCGCTCTTGCCCATAATGTAATCGTGCCTGTGAAGACGTCTCTAAGCTAGATGCCCAACAGTAATTCAAATATACTTAATGCCATGAAAATGAGGCGATATTGTTCTGAGATTTTGTCTAGAGGCAGGTAGAGACTATCGCGGAGCACCCGCGGCTAGCTAACGCGCTTATCACTCATTCTAACCAAAGAATTAATATTCGTGTTCTTGCGGTACTCTGCTCGTGGCGTGTGCATCAAAGTAAGCAGTACATTCGGTGTGAGCACTTCTTTAATTGCGGACCATCCCACTCTAATTAAGGCTATCTCCACTCCTACCGTGTTGTTTCTGCATAGTACATGCCGATGCCAGCACTATCTCGGACCATTTTTATATTCGACCTTCCAAATTTTTTTTTCGCGGTGAAAAACCCACAGTATATCACACCACATGGGCCTTCCAAAACATGGAAGGGCTCTACAAAATACAAAATCCGAGTGCGGAGCAATGGGAGACTCTGCTGTCCAGCGACCGCTGTGAAGACCAACAAGGTCTGGTACAGTGAGCTCAACGGGCGGCAGTGCCGAGCGGAGCCCTGGACTGAGGGCAATCGAGCATTAATTAGAGTTAAATGACTTCGACACAGAAGACTCCCGGGCATAGAACGAAGGCGAGCCGTCTCTGAAGATGCCCCTCAACCGCAGGAAAAAGCACTAGAGTAAAATAAAGATTTCCCTTGCGACAGCGAACAAAGTTACGGTGCCTACCAGTTAAGTGACGAATGACAGGACAGCCCACGCGGAGTATGAATGGTGATGCAAAGGATGGTGCATTTGTTCGTTAGTGTATTTCGTTCCCGTCGAACATTTTCGCGCTGGCTTCGAGCTTGGGTACTGCCCAAACCTCGCATCCATACTCAATTATAGCTTTCATCGCGTCGTTCTTTTCTCGCCTCGTGCGTCCGAGCTAAAAGACATTGTAAACCTACAATACCAACTAACGCAAAGCTCTACGCTGCTAAGACTACAACATGTACAGTCGGGTAGAACAGTAACTTAGCCGCCTCAGAGTTCCTAGGCGTGCCACGTTGCATGAGCGCGCCACCTGACTCTACTCTTGGTGTCAAGGCGCCCCCACTGATCATGTCTTGACACCAGGCGTTCATCGTCCAATAGTGCTTGCATGCAATGCAGCACGTCTCGGAACTACGACGGGGCTCAGTTACTTTTGTCCTCAGTAGGACATAATGGTTAAGTTTTTATATTCGCTCATTTGTAGTATCGGCGTAATGCCATGAACGCAAATGTAAAAACCATTCTTACACAGCTTTCTGCCATCTAGTCTTCAATTTATGTGACTGTCTTGGAAAACCAATCCAAGTTCACGCTATCCTTTGTTAGCATACGTGTTATAAAATCCATGTAGATGTGTACTAAAGTGTTGAAAATACGTTGTACATTAATGCTTTTGTGTGGATCCTTTTGAATGCATGTGAATAAAAAGGAGTCGAATTGATGTTTTTATGTTAGACCTAAATACATTCAGCCTTTTCTGACTCCACTATAATTTATCCCCGATGCATAAACGAAGCAAAAATGAAGTCCTCATCTCATCACTGTTGCGGCACTTACCTTCACGCAGGCACGTTTGGAACTATTCATACGCGCGTTTTCGCCAAGCTGAAGCCCCTCAGCTGGTCCATGGGCTTCCCGCCTACGTTATCAAGTAGTTCGAGAAAAAAGTGCCTCAATGGCAGAGTAGGGAGTAGGCGATTTCACGTTCTGTGGTTCTGCCTTGTGTTATTAATAAAGAAAGCACTGTGTTAAGTGTTTATATGCCACCTGTTTTAATGCGACGGCGAACAGAGGCCCATGAAGACGAAAACCGTGCGACGTCGAAAGTGGATCGATGTAAGCCTCGACCTGCCAACGGTTCAAAGGTAGACAATTATTCCCAGTGATAAACAGCTTCTGTGGTCGATCGAAAAAACGCCGTATTTTTATGGCGAAAATCGGCTCCGTTGCAAAGCGCTAGGTAAGTACTCCGCACTTCAGGGGGTGATAATTTCACCCTCTGGGATACGTGTCGAAGAATATCGAACCTCAGTTAGGGAAGACTCTAGAAAAGAAGTCCTTTACTTTCACCTGTGGTGATTCTTGTTTAGTGTATAGCCGTATCCGTCGAAAATGAGGCAGTTGCGGCCACTGAACTGCGTGAGCGAAGGCTTGGCTGTGCCACGGACTCTGTTTTCGCACGTGCGTAGTCTTCTTATTAGAAGTTCAATTAGTTGAATTTGAGGACGGAAAATGGCGAATTAACCATCTCACATCTCGTTGGATACCTTAGTCGATCTGGGATAGAAAGCAGGAAGATGGTAGTAAAAAAAGAAAGACAGGAAGAATTGCGGCAGTGGAGAACGCCAAATCACTTTAAACCAGCTGGGGATCTCTAACGTGCACAGACATGGCACCGCACATAATGGCCTTTTTCGTTTCGCCTCCTCTTGAATGGGGCCAGCCGCGGTCCGGGCTCGAACTTCGGTACTCCGGCTCAATGAACGATCATCTTACAGCTACCATTGTGGAGTGCGGCGATGAGTAGGCGGTAGGATTGTTCGACAGGATGCCGGGAAGCTTTCTCAGGAGACTAAAGATCTGATTAAGAAACGTCAAAGCATGAGGACGTCTAACGCCACAGACCGAATATAACTAGTACAGCTGTCGAAGGTAATAAATAAGCGAAAGACAGCCGACATCAGAAAGTTTAACATGGAGAAAATCGGGCATGCTCTAAAGAGCGGAGGTAGACTAAAAGCAGTGCAGAGAAAACTAGGCATAGGTAAGAACCAGATATATGCGCTAAGAGGCAAAGAGGGCAATGTCATCAGCAATATGGATAAGATAGTTAAAGTAGCCGGAGGGTTTTACACAAATCTATACAGTACCGAATGTAATCAGAATGGAGCACAGCAATAGGACACCCCACCAGTAACGAAGGAGGAAGTAAAGAAACCCCTAGGAGCATTGCAAACAGAGAAAGCAGCTGGTGAGGCTCAGATATTAGCCTATTTGTTGAAGGACGCAGGAGAGATTGTGCTAGAAAAACTAGCCACCCTGTATACGCAATGCTTTGTAAACTCGAGCGTACGAGGAGCTTGGAAGAACGCTAACATTATCTTAATTCATAAGAAAGGAGACGTCAAGGACTCCAATAATTAAAGACGAATTAGATTGCTGTCACTTGCTTACAGGGTATTTACTAAGGTACTCGCTAATACAATCAAGACAACCTTGGACTTCGGTCAACCAAATGATAAGGCAGCCTTTCGTAAATGATACTTGACAATAGACCAGATTCACACTAACAATCAGGTGATAGAGAAATGCGGAGAATATAAGCAACATCTATATATACAGCCTTCATTGATTACGAGAAGGCATTTCACTCAGTGGAAACCTCGGCTGTCCTGCTAGCATTGCGGAATGGGGGTGTAAAAAGAGTGTTGTGTAAAATATTGCACGATATTTAAAACGATTGCACAGCTACCATAGTCCTCCATAAATAAGCCATAAAATTTCAATAAGGAAAGGTGTCAGGCAGGGATACATGATCTCGCCAATGTTATTCATCGCCTGTTTACAGGAGGTATTCCGGGGCCTGAAGTAGGAACAGTTGGAGATAAGAGTTAATGGAGAGTACCGAAGTAATTTGCGATTCGCTGATGACATTGCCTTGCTAAGTTTCTCAGGACGTGAACTGCAAAGCATGATCAAAGAGTTAGAGAGGCAGAGCAGAACGGTGGGGTTAAAAATTATCATGCAGAAAACCAAAGTAATGTTCAACAGTCTAGCAAGGGAACAGCATTTCGCAATTGGTAGCGAGGTGCTGGAAGTAGTAAGAGAATATGTATACTTAGGGCAGGTAGTGGCCGCTGATCCCGATAATGAGAAGGAAATAACTAGAAGAATACGAGAGCTTACCACGTTCTAACCATACGCAGGGTGCTTTCGTTGAAAATAGACCCTCACAGGTAAAACAGGGCATACTACGTATACAGCTATGAACGGTGGGTGGCGCTGGTTAACTATCTGAAGGTTAAGTTACGCGCAAAGTAAAAGTAGCAGATTGGGCAGCCCTCGTCTTAGCTTAGCTGGTAGGGCGTGGTACGTGAAATTCGGACGTGGTGGTTTCGGATCCCATCGGTGGCATGTGTTTTTTCTACTACTCTACTTATTTACCTCTCGACCATGAAGTGATTACATTATTAATTTCTCATTGAGAAATAGCACAAATTAATGAAAAAGAAATATTCCCCTATTCACACCTTGGCTTCCGTGACAATTCATATGTACACCGCCACAGCTTCGAGCTGCAGTACCCTCTTGCACCTAGGAAATATAAAAAATTGCCGAAGACAGGCATTGTACCCGTTGCCGTTTTCGTAAGCAAACTGCGGCGGCGTCAATGATTTATTTGGGTGCGGATCGCTGAGGCCAGCTATGCCACTCTTCAGTTACAAATGGGATCACGGAGTTCTCGGCCTTGACGTCGCCAATTTGAATGGGTTCGAGGAAAAAATAAGCGTTCATTTTTGAATACTATTTATTTCAGCCCCATAGTGTTTTTTGCTGCTCAGAAAACCACAAAACAGCTATAAAAAGCACACCTATGACTTTTACTAACACCAAAAATTGACTGCAGTTGTCTTCAGCGGCTCTTTATCTTTATTCAGTCGCATAAATCAGAGAAAACCTCTTGCAGTAAGAGTACAAGTTGACACATTCATTTGATTGCGACAGCATGCTAATTCTACAGAAAAGTCTAATGATACGTGGTGTGTTCGAAACTTCGAATCACGTGAAGCTTGTAGGCCTTATGCAAGGGAGTGAATCAGTTTCAGTGTTTCGATCTGGTCCTCCAGCGCCAGCTTGTAGGTCGTGTTGAGTGCGTAGGTGATTTCAATCTTTGTTCGTGAGACGACTTCTGTCTCGAACTCCTCAATAACCTCCTTGGGAAGATCCAGAGACAGGCGGAGGGGCTTGAGCTTGACCGAGAGGTTCGGGCTGACACAAAAATTAGTAACTTTCGTACCTGTGCACGTGTGGGAAGAATAGTACTAATGTGACAGAGCACAGACCTGTGTATCTTCCTTTACAATGGTGACCAGTTCACCAATAAATGCATTACCTGCTACACCCTGCCCTAGAAAACACCAAACAGCCATCAAAAGACACCAAACCAATGCATTGTACTGTATATAGAATCCAGCGCAAAAAAACGAACAAGGGACGAAATAAGGAACACAGAGACGTTCACGATCGCTCGTGAACGTCTCTGTGTCCCTTACTTCGTCTCTTGTCCGTTTTGTTGCGTTGAATTGTTGAATTTTATATAACATGCTTCACCAACTAGCCCGGCAGCTTGCTCTCCTGAACATCGTACTGTCCTTATCTCATGAGTAACATTCCCCAACCTTATACGAGAGCACCTCTGAATCATACAGCGAAATAGCGACTTTATGCCACATCATATGGGCATATGAAATAAATCCAAGCATAGATAGCATACATAAATCCTGCTTCTGGGAGGGGCTAAAACGTGCTGTCCAGCTCAGGCTCACACTCTCAACAAGAGATGGTGGAAAGAGTCAGGCAGCAGCAGCATCCACCGCAGTTGTAGACTAGGTATTACAGCCGCATCCTTTATGGATCTGTGCTATAGTTTTGTTAAATTATTCCCGGTACAAGCTTTTTGCTTACAATGTTTCTGTTCTCGGTGCCAAGTAGTCAAGCATGTTGGTTGGTATTCATCACTTTTGAACTCTGACCACCCAGATAAGGAACGGGGAACCGTTTTCTGCGGCTACTTTTCGTTGGCAAGTGCTACTGTATGCGGCCGACGCGTGCACGACTGTCTTCATGAATTCGAACAAGTTCAGCTTTCTTCGTTTTCTACATCTGCCGCTTTCATACTGCGCGGCAGTTTTTGTTTTCTTGCAATGAGTCCGAGGCTACGGAGCCCAAGCATACCATTGCTTCCTATGAAGGGTATAATGGTATACGGCTGAAGGCAATAGTTTCCTCCTTAAACACTATAAATTGGCGTTGTTCGTTAATAAAGGCATATTCTAACATGACTGCGCATGTTTACCTTCAGGATCGCGGGAAAAGAAGTTGCCTTTACTTGTGACTGTTTTCTCTGCAAACGGTTTTACGGGTGATAGATTTTGCTGCCCTCTGTGAGGAACACTGTTTGGCCTCCAGGAATGGAGCATAAGGAAAGGTGTGAGTGGGACGTGGTGTGCTTTAGGAATCAGGAAAGAAGGGTAGAAGGAGGAAGTAAAGCCCTGAGCAGAAGCGGTTATGTCACCACCTGCGTGCAGAAAACAGTCCTTGCTATAAACAATAGGCGCTCCAAATGGCATGCTGGAGGATGCATTGGAGACACGAAAGGGCTAATGAATAGAGTACGGCCCTGTATTACCAGGAAACTAATCACGCATTCAGATTACAACTCACTAACTCTGTCAGATCAACGACATGGACGGTTTTACTTCCTACTCGAAATCCGGAAGTTTTCGCAGGAGACTTCTTTACAGCTAATATTCCGACAGTAATGCGCCTACATAAAACTGCGCAATCTTTCTTAACCACTGTGTTGGGGACGTTCCGACTATTCTTCCTTCCTTTGTCGAACAAGTGAAGGAAAACCAGGTGCTCGTTATGAAATGGATGACGGTAGCCAACAGACAGCAAAACCAAGAAGCATAGAGGTTTATTTTTCCACAGCTCGTGGTGCAAATAACCGTAGGTCGTGTTTTTGTAGCGTAAATAAGCACTTACTCCAAATATGAAAAAAAAGCATCCCCTATGCTCTTTGGTTCTGGTGGCTCTTGGCTGCTGTCATGCATTCCTTTGTCCAAGACACAGCACACACTCTCAGAATAACTTTAAGATATAGGTCGTACCTAAGCGGATAGCATACTGGTTAGAGCTGGCGTCATTGCTTTGTACCCAAGCATTCTAATAAGGTAGCAACGACCTATCTAACTCGCTATCAAAATACATGCCCACATGAAGATGAAGTGTATCGTCGCGAATTCAATTGGTACACACGCTTTACTTTTGCGGTCTTCTTGCCGTCAAGTGTTTGGAACAAGTATGGACACTTGTTTCGCACAGACCTGTGCAAATATGTTCACCCAATTGCCACAATATCAACTTTTAATTATTTTCGAGACAACCTGGTTATATACCTCATTACATAGAAATTATGTTCACGCACCGGATCTGATATATTAAACATGTTTAGCTGGCACCTTAATTCATTTTAACCTTTCATCAACTACACCATATCTCACGCACCCCAGCGACACAACGATTAGGTCAGAGAACTGACAGCGTAAAAACTTCCTCCAGAGAACCTAGAGACAAAGAGCAGTACTTAGATTCCACTAGCCGTCATCCGAAACCTGTCAGCAAGGCGTATTTCGCTACATACGGTTCATCTTCGAAGCATATATAGCGAAGGTGGCGACTGCTTTAAACATCATCATCATCATCATCATCAGCCTGACTACACCCACTGCAGGGCAAAGGCCTCTCCCATGTCTCTCCAATTAACCCTGTCCTTTGTCAGTTGCCGCCACTGTATCCCCGCAAACTTCTTAATCTCATCCGCCCACCTAACTTTCTGCCGTCCCCTGCTACGTTTGCTTTCTCTTGGAATCCACACCGTTACCCTTAAGGACCAGCGGTTATCTTGCCTTCGCATTACATGTCCTGCCCAAGCCCATTTCTTCTTCTTGATTTCAACTAAGATGTCATTAACCCGCGTTTGTTCCCTCACCCACTCCGCCCTCTTCCGATCTCTTAACGTTACACCTATCATTTTCCTTTCCATAGCTCGCTGCGTTGTTCTTAACTTAAGCTGAACCCTCTTTGTTAGCCTCCACGTTTCTGCCCCATAGGTGAGTACCGGTAGAATACAGCTGTTGTATACTTTTCTCTTCAGGGATATTGGTAAGCTACCATTCATGATCTGAGAGAACCTGCCATATGCGCTCCACCCCATTCTTATTCTTCTAGTTATTTCCCTCTCATGATCCGGATCTGCGGTCACTACCTGCCCTAAGTAGACATATTCTCTTACTACTTCCAGCACCTCGCTACCAATTGCGAACTGCTCTTCCTTTGCTAGGCTGTTGAACATTACTTTGGTTTTCTGCATGTTAATTCTTAGCCCCACCGTTCTGCTCTGCCTTTCTAACTGGTTGATCATGCTTTGCAGTTCTTGTCCTGAGTGGCTTAGCAAGGCAATGTCATCAGCGAATCGCAAATTACTCAGGTATTCTCCATTAACTCTTATCCCCAACTCTTCCCATTCCAGTCCCCGGAATGGGAACATATCAACTTTAAACATATCAACTCATTAAAAACACCCTAATGAATCGGTACTATCCTCCAAAGTCCTTAAATAGTCGTTCCAACGAGCAACTAGTCTATAATGAGGTGATATTCTTAAAGAATGGACAAGAGCTAATATTTAGCGACCCCTGCATTTCCAACAAGGCGCTTAAATGTCCATCGCAGCAAAAACAATGTTGTGCGCAAATAGTGCTGTATGACAACCGGCAACGGCCCCCTCATGAAAATATTTTCCTCCTATGCACCAATGGTTACATACGTGCGAGGCAAAGGCTTCAGAAATACTTTATAGTCCGCTAGCTTGATAACAAGCACTTTTCGAAATAAGCTGATGCTCTCGAGCCAGACACTATACCTGCAAACATTTAAGAAGTGACCGCATGGTTAGAAGCACGGCTCGAGTCTTCATGTGACATAAAACGGGCATATATATATGTCATTCCTCTTGCTTTCCTTTCGATGTCGTTCTCCGTTCCGATTTTTTGACTTTCCCGCATTACTTTCCGCCATGCTGCCCGATCACTGTATCTCATTTTCTTGATGTGAACTCTGCTACCTTTTACTGTGCCGCCTTGTGAAGCCGCCTGTTTGAAAAATCAGCCTTTTCAAATGCACTTCCATCAACTCCTTCCTCGTCTTCTTTGTTGCATCTCTTACGTTTTTCTTCGTCTTCAATTTCAAGTGTTTCGGCGCAAAAGACTTCTACATACTTTGGAAGCTAATATAACGCAATACAGAGTGAAGGCAGGAAAATGGGATTTATGATAACACTAAACAAAGTGAACAAGTGCTGTGAGTGAGCCTCAGTTTATGAGCGAATGTTTCAAAAAGTGGGCTTGTCTTAGTCTGTGCAATGCGTTCACCTTAGCAGGGTCTAAAGAGGGCCTTCGTTCCGAGCAGGAAACAGCGATCAAAGGAGGAGGATGCATGATCGAATGGGTGGTGAGCAGTGGAATGTGAACTTGAAAAGACTGTTGTCTTCGGAGGGGGGCTGCGGCATGTTGCATTCAAATCGACATTTGTATAGTTGGGCTGAAAAAAGTGCGATAAAAAAATAGGCCAGCTAAGCCAAAATCCCGGTTATGGGAGTGAGTGGAGAGGCACTCCAGCAAAACGTTTTGCTGGGGTAGTTCATGCTTCATTCTCTTCGGTACAAATTAGCGAAGCATGAAAGCGCTCACAAGAAAGACAGTCGAGCTGTCCTGTTGTCTAATGATATGTTGCCTCAATTTTTGTGCTGCCTTAAGGTTGCCTAGTTGTTATCTTAGGTGGAGGCTTATCTCTTCATTGCAGTTTTTCAGGGCCACACCTGGATCTTCTCTTACATTTCACCTGGCACAGATACCACGCTTTCAAGTTCACGTTCCGCATTTCACTACCCTTCAAACATCAGAGCCCCTCCCTCCTACCAGTGTTTTCACCGCAGAGCGAAGGCCATATTTAACCAGTGCCAATGATCAATGGACTTCTCAGAAGAAGACACGTTTTCTTGTCATAACGTTGGGTCAGGTACTGAGGCGCCCTCTTAATATGTGTTCACTTTGTTTTATCATGTATAGCGTCTTCCTTCCCTCTCCCTACCTGACATTACATCAGCGCCAAAACTCCATAGACGTTTCTTTGCACCGAAACACTAAAAATGGCAGCTATGAAAAAACGGAAAGAACGGTAATATATGCGAGGAAGGGGGCTTCTGAATATACAAACAAAAAAGCAAGTTTTGATATTTGAGTTTAGAATGCATTACGTACATTTGGTGCACTTGCTGATGTGTGAATTAGCACCGAATTCAATGGTGCCATTGTCAACGAGCATTGCGGCTTTCACCATCGTAGACTGGTCGTCGTCGACGACGACGTCCAGGTCATACTTTGCAAACAGGCCATCGAACATCAAGTCGCAAAAGATAACAAAATAAGGATCCCTCAGATGATTCAATTCACCAAGCCCACAGTTCCCCTTCCGGCGCACCTGCAAAAAGTCAGACGGGTTTATTCGCAAAAAGAATAGTAATGCAGAGGTAAAATTGAATTTTTTTCAATTGGAAAATGTGCCTTGAAAGGTAGAGCACATCTACAAGCACTTTCAGGCCGGTATTTGGTTGAGTAGCTAGGTCGCTTGAATGCTTTAGGCTTTATTAGTTGCGTATACGCAGGCTAAAGAAGAAATGTCGAAAGGTCTAGAAAGCACTTGTATTAGTCAACATCTGCAAGTCTTCAGAAGAGATCTGAAAGTGCTTATTGCGCAGTTGGTGACCTGAGAACAAATTTTTAGGCGCAGGAAGGATCTTTTCCAGATGATGATGTTTGTACGCAGACAGCTCAAAGCCAAAACTAAAGACGAATTTAAAGCGAGCAGTCATGTGGTCAGTATGGGACAGACACTCAAGCGCAAACAACTGCCTTGTAGCAAAGTGGTTGTACGAAGAATTAGTTGTCACGGTAAGCTATTAAAATGCGGCCAAAAACTCAGCCAGCGATCACATCTGCGTATGTATTTACCAGCATCTTGTAAATAGGCGTTTCGGGACATTGCCAGAGAAAGAGAGGACTCAGCGAAGGCGCTTTATGGAGTGGCTGCCGAGCTGGAGGCAAAAATGCACTCTATGTGTCCTTACATTTAAACATTGAATTTTTCGGCGAAATGCAAGCGTTCTTGGCAGTAAAAAAATATTTAGTCCAGCTTTTGAAATTACCGCCGTTGCAGATATCACTGACATCCCTAAACGCCAGTAGAAATCTCTCTTTAATCTCGATTTTAATAATTTTACTACTGCTGCATTATGAATAGAAGTGCTAAGTTATAAAGATTTAGTATTAACGCACTGAAAATTGCGCTTACAAAATATTTAGTGCAGCTTTTGAAATTACCGCCGTTACAGATATCACTGACATTCTTAAACAGGAATACAAATGTCTCTTTCATGTCGATTTTAACAATTTTACTGCTGCTGCATTCTGAATAGCACTGGTAAGTTATAAAGACTTAGTGTTAGCGCACTGAAAAGAGCCGTAACACATCGAAGTGCGATTCAATGCTCCTTTCACGACGTGGCGCCTCATCAACAAGATTATACAGAATTAGTAATGCTGGGCAACCTGCCACAACCCCTCTTTGCAAAATTGTGCTAAGGCATCCACTTGCGTCGTAGTTTTGTAAATACATAATTATTTCGCTCTAATCTCGACTGTGTGGCGTCGATATGGGTGTGAGTGTCTTTGTTTAGGCGATAGCGTTAAGGGACCTGTTAAGCTTAAAACGCAGCGCGCTTTGTCGTCGTAGGCAGCGGCGTCAGCGAATATTTCCCACAGAAGCAATCGACGTGGCCCATTTAGGGGGCAGGTGGCCACCTTTGTCATGTGACCTGGTGATGTCACTACTACCTGCCCACCAGATTGTGCGCAAACTGCTCACCGTGGAAGGTGCAAGTTAGAGATGGGCGCGTGCGGTTTCCCAGGATGAGCACAAGCCCCACCTACGGCAGCACCATTGCAGGCCAGTGCCGCATCGCTTAACCGTTCTAGCACTGTGCCGGCAGTTTATGAGGACTCTCAGCGACCTATTAAACCACACTAGAGAATGGCAAAGTGCGCATGTATGGGCATTAACCCATTAACACTGTAGCGTCATACTCCCAAGGCGGAGCTTCAGTGTCCCCTACAGTTTTTCACGGTCAAATCAAGTCCTCGAAATGGTATTGCGGTAAGCGGCCAGAAACAACGCGGGGCGCCGAGACTAGCCACGCGTGGTAGTGAGAAGAAAAAGAAGAGAAAATGCCTGTGTGGGAAGCGAAAAAAAATGTACCACGTCCGCGTAACTGAAGGAAGATCAAGAGCACGCTATACACGATGACGATGTCATATCACCTTCACCAGGATGGACCAGAGTATAAATGGTGTTTGCACAGCCAGGCTATGAATAAGACGTTGAAAGGCTCTCAGCTTTGTGCCCTTCAGCGCAAAAGAGCCGCGGACAGAACAACTACGATTACAGAATTGCAGTGACGAGCAAAAAGATACTCGGTTCTGAGCGTTGGAGCGATCATCCCTACACGCAAGGCGGATAGGAGAGTACTCGGGGATGTAGATTTTCTCCTCCATTGTAATGCGATTGCCGCGGCAGGAATCGCACCGGCGTCTTCCGAGTCACCAGCCGAGTGCCATAACTACTGAGCCATTCAAGCGGCAAAGGTCGTGTTAAAGTGCGCATCGTCCACCCTGAAGGAGTATGGCTAGGGGGTGACCGGAAGGCACAGAAGAGCTAAGCAAGGCGATGGGCAAGCTTTTCACCGGCAACTCATGCGTGAGCTGGCATCCACACCACAATTTCCGAGGAAGAAAGTAGTTTTGAGGGGGTGGATGGGGTGTCTTCATGAAAATCTATGGGAAGGCGGCATGTTTCAATTGCTTGAACTGCTCCTATCCACTCCACTGCGGCTATCTCGTCAACGATATTTTGATTCCCTTCTCATCCCCTTCCTTTCGCGCGGTTAGGTTGCGTGAAACAGTGCGAGCAGTGCCAGGCCGGCTTGGTAGTTCTACGGCAATCAGATCGTAATTGGACTAACAACCTTTCAGGTAAAGCGCACACGTTGCACATACTCACCCTTCGGCTCAAGACTCCCAGTGTACCATTTTTTAGGTAAAACTCAGCAAATCCTGTGAAGGCGCCCTCATACTTCACGTCGATCGATATGTCGTGTAGAGGGATGTGGTCCACGGCGACTCTAGGCAATAGCCGATCGATGGCCAAGTTCGTTCGCCAAACGTTCGCACAACCAAAAGCTGCAAGGAAAAAATTGAGAGGAGGTTATACATTTGGATAAACGAAAGAGAGTAAAGGAATGTAGAGTATTTGGAATAAAGGTCTCCTTTCAAAATAACGTCAAAAAACGAATACGTAGACATGTGCTTGGTCAATTACTAAGTTGTTACACAGCCAAATAAGAATTCATAGACAGACAAGGGATCAGCCGCATCGTCGGCCTAACTTTTCCCACTGGGAGACAAAAGCCTCTCCATATCTTTTTAAAACATCCTGCCCTGTGCTACCGACGGCCACATAAATGCTGGGAATTTCCTTACGCCATCAATTGAATTCAATTTATTTTCCAGAAATGTTCTGGCGGATTTATAGGCAAAAAGATGGTCCTGACAGCTTGACAGAGGACTACAAAACCACCAACGAGGCAGTAGACGATGACCTGATGAGGCAGAGTATTGAAGAAGAATAAAATGTGTTTTACGCACAATATATGACTAAAACATTGATAATAACTAAGTAGCAAAATATACGTTAACAAGAATTACATTTTAGAAGTTGACACCAGTTCTAAAGAAAACAGTATTGACGAAGTATCGATTATAACTTCAAAGAAAATTTACGCATATTGTTTTAGAATAGAATTATGTGCCATACAAAAATAAAAGACATTAAGGCGAAGCAAATAATAGCATGAACAAAATATCCATCCAATAGTTAACTGGTAATGTTTCTAGGAAAAAAAGGCAACACATAATACACAGAATCTCGAAACCTACATTATATAATTATAGCTAATTGAGTACACTTGTGCACATCTGATATCATTTATAAAGAAAAGCGAAGCTATGTGGAGAAGATTTGGTCAAGGAACTGTTTCAGTGTAAGATTGGTTGTGTGTTTGTATTGATTTAGTATGATTGGAAGATTATACTGAAGTGTTTGCACTTTATAATTTGTGCGGAAACGAGGTATGGACCATATATCAGTGTTCCGTGTATGAGTGTTTTTATTGAGCTCTAAAGAGGCTAACGACATAAGGAACTGCCTAAAAGAATCCATTGCTAAATAAAATGATCGCAGGAGGCGAAACTCGTAAGCACGTTTGATGCTAATTATATTGTAGGACTGAAAATATTCTGCTGTTGACGACAGGAAGTCTATATCGGCGATGTTACGAATATTTTTTTTTTGAAGAATGTATATCTTCTGGACATTTCTTTGTGATGTAGTCAACTAAACTAAATTGCAAGAAATGGTGTAGGAGGCAAACAAGGCATTGTAGACTTGTAGTTTTATTTTTGTTGGTAGAAATCAACGGCAACGTGATAATGCCCCTGTAACTGTTGAAAGCTTTTTACAGAGGTTATCTATGTGAGAGTCCCACATAAGATGAGAAATAAATGTTATGCCAAGTATCTTGATTCCTTTCACAATCTCAATAATTTCGCCTTCGCAGCGGATATCATGTTCAATTGTAACTAACTTATTTTTGGTGCGAAAAATAACTGCTTTGGTTTTTGAGGGGTTGATTTCCAGCTCATTTGATCGTAACAAAAAGTTTAATTTTTCAATAATATTAATACCCTTTGATATAAGAGTATTAACATCACTGCCTGAGAGCAAAATGCTGCTGTCATCTGCGTACACGATACATTTAGCCCCCCCCCCCGTCAATATGGGCAATATAGTTCATATAGTAATGAAAAGTAATGGGCCCAAGATGCTACCTTGTTGTACACCATTTAATAATGGTAGAGGTGAAGATATATGATTGCCAAGGTGAACACACTGAGTCCTACTTTTTAAGTATGACCGAAGTAATTCGAGAGATTTACCGCGAATGCCATAATGTTTGAGCTTAGATATTAAAATGTAGTGATCAAGAGAATCGAAAGCCATACTGTAGCCAATAATCAGACCAAGTGTAAGGAGTTTTTGATCAATGTTTTGCAACACAAATTCTTTAAGTGATTGAAGTGCAGATTCGGTTGATCATCCCCTTCGAAATCCAAATTGTTATATGAGACCAAGTTACGCGTGTCCAAAAACTTGGTTAATCGTAAAGATATTTTTTCCAAACCCTTTGAAAAAACAGGTGTTATAGATATTGGTCTGTAGTTTCTCGCTTCATTTTTATGTCGGCTTTTATTATTGATGCATGCCCTAGACCTGTTCATGGCAGTATTAAATACACCTTTTTCTATAACAAGGTTGAATACGCATGCGAGTACAGAGACAATCATCCCACCCAACTTAATGCCGCCCCATGCTCCGTTGGCCTCCTCTCAGCATTCAGTTCGTTTCTCCTAACGACCATCCATTCTTGCCTTCTTCTCAATGCATTCCCTGCACGTGTCCATTTCTTCTTAATTTTGATTTGGATGATTCAACCATTCTTTGTTCATTGAGCCAATCCGCTCTCTTCCTCTCTCTTGACTTTACATCTTTGATTTCAATTCCCATAACTCTCTGCGTTGTACTCAATTTAAGCTCCATCCTTTTTGTTAGCCTTCACGCTTATGCCCCATAGGTAAGTACCTGTAAAGTATAAATGTAAAGAAATTTTCTCTTCAGGGATGCTGGCACACAGCTTTTCAGTGCCTGAGCGTATCTGCAAAAATGCACTCCCTACACCTTTTCTTGTTCTCATTCTCCTGGTTAATATATCTCTCGTATCTACATATCTTCAGTAGATGGATTTCCTTGCCATTTCCAACGTTTCACTACCTACCGTAAACTCCTGTTACCTCCCTGATCGCTTAAGATTAGTTCCCTGAATAATAATTTATTACCCCCCTTCAGGTATGGTGGTCTGCGTCCTCGATCACGCTTAGCAGTTCTCACCTAAGTTACTGAGCAGTGTGAATACATGAACTAATTCATGAACATATTCTGTTTCACTTTTTACCCCCGCTCTTCGCAATTCAGATTTTTTAATACCTATAATATAAACGCGCATTGAATAATGCCCTGGGAAATCGCGTCTCCTTACCCGACAATCCTCCTCACTGGTACTTTATCACTTTCCTTCTGAAGGACTGCCGCTTCTCAGATCCTGCGGATATTCTCTAGTACCTATGCGTGTGTCGCTTCTAGCGTCTGGTTTCGCAATGAGTGCCTCACTGCTCAAGTTTGGACGGAGTGAAATGCTTGCTCGTAATCTGTGAAAGATGTTAACAGCAGATCTTTATATTCTGCACAATTTTCAATAACTTTATTTACGCTGTTAATATTGTCTATGACAGAGTAGTTGTTATGAAAGGCAATCTGATCCTTTCGTTAATTCAAAGGTTGATCCCATCGAATTAGCGATTACCTCTGTAAATACACAGTAAAAGCCAGGAGCAAGCTTATCGATCGTTCTTTTTGGACTCCTTCACCTGCCCTTTCTTGTGGAATGAGAGGACGTTAGGGTATGCACTGTACGCATATAACACATACGTTGTGAGTTGTACATGTCACAGTTAAAATGCGGAGTCTCCAATGGCTTCACGGATGTTGTCGGTATAGGTAAATAGATTTTTGCCAGGGCTCAAGCTCACCAGCCAGGAGAAGAAAGGTCACCACTCGCACTAACATCCTTGCTCTCTGAAATGGCGGGGAAAAAATGCTTTTCACTAAAGCCGCAGTATAAAGGCACGCTCCGGCGCAGGTGAGACTTCGGCGTCCGTACAGCACAGTTTCTAGACAACGACCACGAAAGGAAAAAAAAATCAAGGTTATTAAAGTTTGCTGCTCTGCAACAGTCGGCGCGAGTGAAATCACTGCGAGGGGATGGTAGACTTATAATTTGCGGTTGGTCTCGATATTTTATTTGTGTTACGGAAGGTATATTGAGGCCTAAGGTACAATGTGGCATCTTATAAAATGAAATAGAGAAGGATATTTTGCGTTGTACATACTTCTGCTAGGTCATTCTGAAAACCAAAGGCTTACTTTATCTGCTTTCTTTCTCAAGCAAGCTTTCCTTCTAAATCTTTATTCAGGCATGACATACACCCCTTAACCGCACTTTAAGAAATACCTTCTTTTAGTGCAGAAACAAATGCACTGCATTGGCGTGCGGGAAATGTTCTTAAGGAATAAAGCATTAAGGCAAGCGCGTGAATTTTGGAAACTGCATAATAAGGACCATATGTACGATCTGTTCAATAAAGTTATTCGCAGTTTATTGCAATAAAAATCAGATTCAGACGTGCAAAAAATCTTTACTCTCTACTAAGAAGATCATAAATTTAAAGCCAGCGGCACCGCCTTGAAACATGAGTATGCAAAATTGATGGAAGTAAGAAGTTCCATGATGTCCTACCTGACTTTTCAAGTTGTCGGGCGATTCAGTATTCCCTGGCAATGTCTGTAAACCTGCCGATTATATTGACACCGAGAGGTTGGCAGCCGATTGCATTGGCACCGGGAGGTTGGAAGCCAGTGATATAGAAAGGCCCACAATGCTTTGCGAAGGCGTAACAATGGAGACTGCAATGGAGGCGTGACAATGGAGGTCAGGGCAATATAATATGTTTTCCTCCTGCGGGCGCACAATCGAGAATTCAGAAAATGTAATCAGCACTGAGCGCGCTTTGCTTTGAACGACTTATTGTGCTTTGCGACAATTAAACAGGCTTGATAATTTCCCGCTTGACAGCAAAAGCGGTGGACATTGGTGTCTTCGTGTCATTTTTTTTTGCTCTTGTCGCGTCAGGCTATCTTATCGGGCATTCGTTCACAGAAAAAATAAAAAAACAGCAATTGGTGTGTTAATAATGTTTCCATAGAATATTTCTCTCTGATCATGTTTTTTGTCAGGTTGGACGTAAAATACCTTGAATCTGCGTTCTTGTTGCTGGACTATTGTGTGACTAGTGCTGCATGAAATTCTCCAAGTTGAAACGTCAGACTCGGCGACGGGATTCGCTGCGAAGTTGTCCCCTTGTTACCCTCTCTATGCCTGCACGGTACGGCCGGCCGCAAAACTGCAGTCTACCACGCGTCTCTGCGTCGCTCGGTGCTCTTTCAATGCCTTTGGACGGTGTTGCTATGGGGTGCCAGGTAGTAAGCGATCATGGTTAAAAAACAGCGCACAAAAGACTAGACACAAGACTAAAGGCGACGACAGGACAAGCGCTGAACTCACAACTAAGGCTTTATTGCGAAAACCTAGGTATATAAGGAAGGCATAATCATGAAAACAAAAGCGAACAAAGCAGCGCGCCTTTAGATGAAAATATTCGAGTGCTTGGCTCTCAAGTAAAGGTGCAGGTGAAAATGGCTCCCCTGTGAAGTCGAAACGAAGCTAGAGTGATATATACTACTAGTGCTGACGAGAGTACTTGTCTGGAAAGCAAAACAAACACCTGGTATTTCCCCCCGGGCGTCCATGTCCGCCGTATTAATCGCCAGATGGTATGGTCCATAAGGCGCCCTGCAGTCTCCAATACACGCTTGTTGTGTGCGACTAAGTTATGGTACGAACCTCTTTTAAGCGGCTGGGCCAGAAACTCCTTTCACAGAGTGAGCAACTCTCGTAATTACATATTTCAATATCAGAGACGCTTTTGGTACTCCTACTCTTTTTTTTCACTGCTTCCCGGTAGGTCCCATGGAGCAAATTCAGCCGCTAATGCCTAATTTTTTATATCCTGGAAGTCCATTGGTAATAGAATGCCTTAGAGAAGTAATCAGGTTATTTGCCACCTGAAGGGAATGTTTGTAAAAAGTTAAGTGTTCGTTCTCATTGCTCGACGAACTCTGGGAAGAACTGAAGTGGCGATGAATACAACTTCACAAGTTGACACTCCTCCCACTCAAATAAAAACTTCCCAAGTGAAAAAGCTGACTAATGAAAACTCTTCACTCACTCCTTCATGGGAAGTCTGTAATTGCTTCTTCACCTAATATTAGATCGTCGCTGTTACCCGCAGCGGTGACTGTAGCGGTGGGCTAACCGTTTGAACATCCGCCTCGTGTGAGGGAGGTGCGGGTTTCGATCCCCAGTGCCGTCCGCTACACACGGGGATACAATTGGTACAAGCTTGCTGCTGCATGGTGCTCGGCTTGACCAAATACTTCGGAAATGGGTCTTTGACCTCACATTGAGTAGAAGAAAAAAAATCTTGTTCCATGGCGCCCTTTGACCTCAGATACCTTAGAGTCATAAAAATTCATAAACATCTCCACTATAATCACGCCGCCAACACCTCCACGCCTTAGCTCCGTATTTCAGAAATGTAAACTTATCCAAATATCCCTTATTTCCAAGGAGCATGAGCACTACAAATTTCCCACTTGAATAAACAGTACCTGCTGACAGTTCAGAGAAAACTGTGAGCATGCAATTATAATACGACCCAAAACTCAGAAAACAAAGAAATTCAAACTCAGCGTGCGCCTTGTTTCGATGCACTCATAGCGACTAATACCGGAGTTACCTAAGACAAAGCACTAAATAGACATCGACGTCGGCTGCTCTTTGGCCAATTCTACAAATTGAATTTGGCTGAAATAAAATCTTCAATACCTTTACAACATTCAGCATAAAGTGCATAATTAAAATATAATTACGAAATCTCTGCTAATTGTTTGCATAACCAAGACCGCTACATGGTGTTTATGAGGGAGCTGCGCCGCCCAGCACATATTTAGTGAAGGCACCATTTGCGTAACTATCACTGTCATTCTTTTCTAACGCTGTGAAGATTAAATAGCAGAAAGGAAGATAATGATTTCTCGGTGGCAGTGATGCTACCTGAATGTTAAGAGATAGTGTGATCGGTGTGCTTCTGGAGATCCGCCAAGGCGATTGATACGGCGTATCCCTTGGAAACGTCATGTATGCGGTCCCTTATCTGCCTCCTGTAATCCAAAGATTCGCCGATATGTGCTGCGTCGTAGTCCTGAAAAGGAATTCTGCAAATGACCCCGGGGTATAAGCGCTTTCTAGCTTGTCTTTTAGCCGCACAAGTTGCTGTCTGAGTCTGCTTGTAAGCACGTAGGAGATTTGAACTTCGTAGTCCCTGAAGATTCTTGACAGGGTTTCACTCACCCCAACCGCATGCTTAATTGCTGCTCGCTTCTGTTACTTCTTTGGTGCTGTGGGGGGGTGTTCGAGAGACTGACCTGGTGCTCCGAGCTGTTTGCCATCTGTGTTCGGTCCAGCCTTCACCTGTATCAAACTCATTTCATCCGCTACAATATATTATGTGGACGTTTTCCTTCCACATTGCTCCAATGCGGCTCGCCGCAGTGATCTCAAAGCTTTTAGCAATAACATGTGCCACCACAGCCAAAAGCATCCAAGCAACAGGGTCTCTTTCTTCGCATGTAGTGTAGCCCTTAGAGCTTTCCTTAAAGATTAAATCTGTGTAGGGTGGGGATAACCTTCCTTCTTAATTTCCTTACAGAATTTATGTGTGCCATAAGAGCTCATTTATATAGGTGAGAAGCATACCCCGTGGCCTTTCTACTTTTGGCAAATACGGTACATCTCATACGACCCCCGTTAGAGGCTGCGTCAAATCCCAAACTATGTGCAACCCATGCACTTGTAACACACATATTTCACACATATCCCTCACTGCACCAAGCTTTGGCCTGCAGACCCTGGAACGTGTAGACGTACAGTCAGGCCGGAATGAAACACGAACACGCATATGTCATACATTTCTGCTTTGCAGCGAGATATTCCTTTACAACCTATTTTCGATAATGCCTTTCAGTAGGCCCTTTACCCAGACACATGAATCGGGCTAGTTGTACACTTCAGCTGAAAGTAGGCAGGTAAAATATTTTGTTTTCTTGACATGCTCTGTGTGCATTTCATTCCGGCCTGACTGTACAATTTGAATAAACAGGCAGTGGAACAGTGGAATATTTGTCACTTTATTTAACATGAAAGTACTTCAGGCGAAGTGCTTCTTTTAAAAATTTCAGTGCCGCTAGCGCGATTTTTTAGGGTTTATTCTGAGAACATATGCGCTTTCAGCGGCCACATGAGTTTTTCTACTGTTTGTAAGTATGTTGTGTTCAGTGCGTGGATGACTTCTGTCTTCACTCTGGGGACTGCTTCTCTTTCAAACAAGCGCACTACGCCCTGGCTTTCCATCCAAGAGTTCATGGGCGTTTTGATTTTGCTGAACTTCGAAGATACGCCCTTTATGTCCCATCCATTGATGTGGGTACCTGCGCAGGTTCACGTGCAGAGACACCGATATGATGAGAAAATGTACAGGGGCGATGAAAAGAAATGCGAATAGAGTGGATTATTTGCCCTCCGCTGCCTGCGTATCTTTTCATCACGGTTTTACTCCGACGTGGGAAAAAGGCGCTAGAGTAGTCTATATATCATTCTAGGACGACTCTAACGTGTATTTCCTATAACCCAGGGAAAAGTGCAGTTAAAAGAAATTCGAATAGCCGAGCACGTAGGCAGCGCACTGTTCACATTTCTTGTTATCACGATTAAAAAGTCTATCTCATCGTCTACAGTAAATTTTTTTTACATTTTGACAGTATAGTTACGCTCACATTTTGTTAACGTGCGGCTGGCATAGACAATAACGTACTCAGCCCCACCGTGCAGCTGGACAAGCACCGCCCCAAGACCGACGCCACTGGCGTCAGTGTGGATCTCCGTCCGAGCAGAAGCGTCGAAGTGCCGCAGGAGGGGTGCTGACGTGAGAGAAGATTTCAGCTGATGAAAGGAGGAATCGCACTCAGGGGTCCACACAAACTGCGAATCCTTATGCAGAAGAGAACTGAGGGGGTCGGCAATCTGCGTAAAGCCAGCAATGAAGCGACGAAAATATGAAGAGAGTCCAAGGAAGCTACGAAGGCTTTTCAGGGTGCGTGGAGGCTCGAAATCTGTGGATCCGGCCTGATACCATCCTGGTTGACGAGGAAGCCAAAAACTAGAGTCTGCCGGTCCCCAAAATGGCACTTCTTTGAGTTCAAAATGAGTCCCGCCGAGCCGATGCATTCGAGAACAATATGGAGTCTTTCATTGTGCTCTTGGAACGTCTTGCCGAAAATGATGACACCATCCAGGTAACACATGCAGATTTCCCATTTTAAGCCACGAAGGATCGTGTCCCTAAATCGCTCGAACGTTGCGGGGCGTTGCATAATCCAAATGGCATTAAATTAAATTCGTACAAACTATCTGGGGTTACGAAGGCTGTATTCTCACGGCCGGATGGATGCAGAGGAATTTGCCAATAACCAGATCGCAAATGAACAGAGGAGAAATCTGACGCCGAATACAGACAATCGACCGCGTCGTCAATGCGAGGTAACGGGTATACGTCTTTCTTTGTTAGCGCATTTAGACGACGGTAGTCAACGCAGAATCGCCAAGAGCTGTCTTTTTTCCGCACTAGGATCACAGGGGCGGCCAACGGACTGGAAGATTCGCGGATGACTCCTTTCAGCAGCATTTCGTCCACCTCTTCTTGAATGATCTTGCGCTCTGCCTGGGCGGCTCTGTAAGGTTTCTGGCGAATAAGGGGTGCGTTTCCTGTGTTAATTTTTATGCTGTATTCGAGAAGCTGGGAAATGACTACCCGATCCCATCCAGGCAAAGTCGAACACTTGAGCATGACGTGCCAAGACGTCTTGCAGCGTATGGCGTTCACTAGACGGGAGTGATTTGTTGACCATGCGCTCAAACTCAACAGAAAAGTTAGACTTCCCGGGCGCTGCTCTGCTGACATCAGAAATAGTTTCAATGGCGTGGGTCACATGGTTCTCAAATCTTGCGAGTGCTAAACCAGAAGGAAGACGAACAGGCTCCTCTGACACATTCACAGTCCAGATGAGTGCGCCGCCATCCGCTGCCTCGACGACGGAGCGTGGCACCAAAATATTTTTTTTCGCCCCATTCCAGAAATTTGGCTCGACGGCTAATGAGTTTGTGCCCACGAAATGTTGGGGTGATTTCACAGGCACAAATTTTGCCGTCATCGCCGGCAGCAGCACATCTTCCTGCAGGGAGAGAACTCCTTCATGAGGCTGGGAGATGTTATCTACTAATACGGGGATAATGTTTGGCTTCAAAGAAACTTCATCGGCACTGAAGTCTAGTGTTGCACCACACTCGCGCAAAAAGTCAACACCTAAGATCACGTCATGCGTAGCACGTCTCAGCACAACAAATTCTGTTCGGTAGCACTTGTCACCAAGCACAGCTGAAACGTAGCACAGGGCAACCGGAACTAAAGTTTCACCCACAACTCCACAAAGCGTACCGATTCTGTCCCACAAAACATAACTTTCTGTCGAAGGCGGTGTTTAAATGAAAAGTTCATAACGGACACAGCGGCACCAGTGTCAACTAAAGCATCCGTTTCAACATTGTCTATAGTCACTGACACTTTATTCTTGAGCATGATTATAGGTAGACGTATTCGCGATGTTGACTCTCCGGCGACCTTACCTCTATCGGTCGCCCCACCTAGTTTCCCAGCGGTGGAGAAACGAAGCGGCGACGTGGGGATGGTGAACGGCCTTGTCGCTGCGGCGGCGGAGTGATGCTGCGATCGCAGACAGGGGAGTCATTGCGTACACCGCGTTGGGGAGAAGGAGGCCGATAGAAGGTAGCGGGTGGCTGCTCCCACTGGGCGCCATTCCTGAAGCGTGGTGCGCGTTGCACAGGGGGTCGATAAAATTGGCGACGCGGTCAAAAGTGGGAGATGTGTCCGCTGAACCCGCAGCCATAAAATATTGGTGGCTGGCGGCTTTGGTAGCTCACAGCAGGATCCCTTAAAGGCCGAGGAGGGGCGACGGAGGCACGACGACACGCACCACGAGGTACTTCATCAGGATGGGATGGAAGCTGCTGGAAGTACGGGTGCGACGTAGACTGTTGGCTCTGCTCAATACCGGAGTTGTAAAATGGGTCGTTGTTATTTGGTGTAGTCGATGGCGTACGCTGCTCCCATGATGGCATGGGCCTCAAAACCTGTTGGTACAGTTCATCACAATTTGTACGTCGCCGCTGAGCAGCCAACTCCTCGCGTACAATCCTCCTGACTATAGAGGCCATGCCTTCTGGCTCGGGCATGTCGATGCTGGCGACGGTTGTCACTTTGGAGAGGCGGCCGAATTTGGGTGCTATCCGGCGTGCTTTAAGCGCCTCAAATGCAAGGCATTGCTTTATGACATCCGCAACCGTAGCAAGGGTGTCTCGCGAAATCAGGAAGTTGTACACGTCCTCAGCAATCCCCTTGAGAAGGTGCCCTACCATGTCTTCTTCTAGCATTTGCCGGTTGACCATGCGGCAAAGTTTCAATACTGCCTCGATGTATTTCGTGCATGTTTCACCGGGTAGTTGAGTTCTTTGGGAAAGTTGATGCTCAGTGCGTTCCTTCCTCGCAAGAGTATCCCCGAAAGTCTTCTTGATTTCTTCGACAAACCGGCTTCAGGTCGTAAGATTTACCTCGTCGTGGTCGAACCAAGTCAGAGCCTTGCCAGCAAGGAAGAAAACAACGCTGTACAGGCGGGCGGTAGCGTCCCAACGGTTGTACTTGCTGCACCTTTCGTAATGACTGAGCCATTCTTCAACGTCCTCTTCGGTCTCGCCGTGGAATGTGCGCGGATCTCGCTGATGGGTCAAGGTCGTCTCCTCCTCAGCTCGCAGTCCCTGGGTCGGCGTCGCTTGCGTGGTAGCCATTGAAACGAACTGCTCAGGCGATAAGGGTGGCAAACCTGCTACACGGCGGCTGCGACGGGGTACTGGTGAATTAAGGACGTGTTTACCCCGCACCTCCACCAAATGTAGCGGATGAAATGGGTTTTATACAGGTGAAGGCTGGACAGAACACAGATGGCAAACAGCTCGGAGCCCCAGATCAGTCTGCGCGCGCCTTCCTTTTCTTCCCCCAAGTCCTCAGCAAGCCGCTACGCGGCGTAGCAATATTGATATCTGTGGCTGTTATGATATCTATGCACTTTTTCAACTTTCATGGCTACCAGGAAGTCTGAGTGATTTATTTCATTATAAGACCACACACTCGCCGATAGTTAGAAAAATGGAGGAACACAAATGACGTTTTGGGACCAGTACGGGGCCCTTGTTGACAGATAAAACGAACAGCGGAACGGCCATCTTTATATGCGTAAAGGTCGTTGCAATGAGCATGCGTATGCTGCAGCCATGGGCCCACGCATCCGAATAAGTGCGTGAGGAGTTAAGTGATGGTGAAATGACTCTAGGAGTAGTCGGGAGGATAGTGATTTCTCGGTGGCCATGATGCTAGCTGAATACTAGGAGATAGTGTGATCGGTTGGCTTCTGGAGATGTGCCAAGGCGATTGATACGGCGCGTCCCTTGGAAACGTCATGTATGCGGTCCCTTAGCCGCCTCCTGTAGTCCAAATATTCGCCGATGTATGCTGGCGTCGCAGTCCTGAAAAGGAATTCTGCAAATGACCCCGGAGTATAAGCGCGTCTTTTACCCGCACAAGTTGCTGACTGAGCATGCTTGTAGGCAGGTACCAGATTTGAACTTCGTAGTCCCTGAAGATTCTTGACAGGGTTTCACTCACCCCAACCGCATGCGCAATTGCTGCTCGCTTCCGTTACTTCTTTGGTGCTGTGGGGGGGTGTTCTAGGATCTCCGTTGCTGAGTGTTTAAGATTTGTCGAGGGTCGCCCCTTTTTCTAGCTCTTTTATTGTTTTTCATCATTACTTCGCGTTTGGGACGATGAGCATAGGCTTTGTGCGCGTGTGAAGAGCGCTGATGCCACGGAGCGCTTGTGTCCAACGGGATGCGCAGAGACAGAGTCCAGGTATTGGCCTGTGGAAGTTAGCTTCCGGTAGACTTCGTCCCTGCACGTGGACTTTGTCTCTGCCCATCCTGTTGGACACAAGCGCTCGGCGGCATCAGTGCTCTTCACACGCGCACAACGCCCATGCTCACTGCTACAAGTGCGAAGGAGATGAGAAAAGGGAATAAAAAAGTGCCAGCAAGTGCGTTTGCAGAGCAGCAAATGTTAATAACCTTGATTTTTTTTTCTTTTTGTGGTCCTTGTCTAGAAACTGTGCTGTACGGACGCCGAAATCTCACCTGCGCCGGAGCGTACGTTTATACTGCGGCTTTAGTGAAAAACATTTTTTCCCACCATTTCAGAGAGCAAGGATGTTAGTGCAAGTGGTGACCTTTCTTCTCCTGGCTGGTGAGCTTGAGTCCTCGCAAAAATCTATTTACCTATACCGACAACGTCCGTGAAGCCATTGGAGATTCCGCATATTCACTGTGACAAGTACAACTCACAACGTATGTGTTATATGCGTACCGTGCATACCCTAACGTCCTCTCAATTCACAAGAAAGGGCAGGTCAAGCAGTCTAAATATAACGATCGATAAGCTTGCTCCTGGCTTTTACTGTGTATTTGCAGAAGTAATCGTTAATTCGATAGGATCAACCTTTGAATTAACGAAAGGATCAGATTGCCTTTCATAACAACCACTCTGTCATAGACAATATTCACAGCGTGAATAAAGTTATTGAATATTGTGCAGAATATAAAGATCTGCTGTTAACATCTTTCATAGATTACGAGCAAGCATTTTACTCCGTCCCAACTATAGCAGTGAGGCACTCATTGCGAAACCAGACGCTAGAAGAGACACACGCATAGGTACTAGAGAATATCCGCAGGATCTGCGAAGTGTCAGTCCTTCACAAGGAAAGTGATAAAGTACCAGTGAGGAGGATTGTCGGGTAAGGAGACGCGATTTCCCAGGGCATTATTCAATGCGCGTTTATATTAGAGGTATTAAAAAATCTGAATTGAGAAGAGCGGGTGTAAAAAGTGAAGCAGAATATGTTCATGAATTAGTTCATGTAATCATACTGCTCAGTAACTTAGGTGAGAACTGCTAAGCGTGATCGAGGACGTAGACCGCCATACCAGAAGGGGGGGGGGGGGTAAAAATAATTATTTAGAGAACCAATTTTAAGTGATCTTTGAAGGGAATAGGAGTTTACCGTAGGTAGTGAAGCGTTGGAAACGGCAAAGAAATCCATCCACTGAATATACGTAGCGGCCGCAGATCCAAACCACGAGAGTGATATTAAGAAGGAGGCTGAGAATGGGAAAAGGGTTGGGAGTGCATTTTTGCTGGTACACTCAGGCACTGAAAAGCTGTGTGCCAGCATTCCTGAAAAGAAAATTTCAAAACATCTATTTTTTACAGGTACTTACGTATGGTGGCATAAGCGTGGAGGCTAACAAAAAGAATGGAACTTAAATTGAGGAAAGTTATGGGAATCGAAATGATGGATGTAAAGTCAAGAGAAAGAAAGAGAGCAGATTGGCTCAAGGAACAAGGAATGGTTGAATTATCCTAGTCGAAATTAAGAAGAAATGGACACGGGCAGGGAATGCGGTGCGAAGGAGGCAAGAATGGATGGTCGTTAAGAGAAATGAACTGAATGCCGAGAGAAGGCAAACGGAGCAGAGGACGGCAGAAAGTTAGGTGGGCGGATGACGTCAGGAAATTCGCAGAATTTAGGTGGCCGTCGCTAGCCCAGAGCAGGGTGTTTTATTAAGATAAGGAGAGGCTTCTGTCTCCCAGTGGGCAAAGTTGGGCTGACGATGCAGATGATACCTTGTGTGTCTGTGAATTTTTATTTGGCTCTGTAACAACTTAGTAATTGGCCAAGCACATGCCTTCGTATTCGTTTTTTTACGTTCTTTTTAATGGAGACCTTTATTCCAAATACTCTACATTTCTTTACTCTCTTTCGTTTATCCAAATGTATAACCTACTCTCAAGTTTTCCTTGCAGCTTTTGGTTGTGCGAGCGTTTGGCGAACCAACTTGGCCATCGATCGGCTATTGCCTAGAGTCGCCGTGGACCACATACCTCTACACGACATATCGATCGACGTGAAGTATGAGGGGGCCTTCACCGGATTTGCTGAGTTTTACCTAAAAAATGGTACACTGGGAGTCTTGAGCCGAAGGGTGAGTATGTGCAACGCGTGCGCTTTACTTGAAAGGTTGTTAGTCCAATTACGATCTGATTGCCGTAGAACTACCAAGCCGGCCTGGCGCTGCTCGCACTGTTTCACGCAACCTAACCGCGCGACAGGAAGGGGATGAGAAGGGAATCAAAATATCGATGACGAGATAGCCGCAGTGGAGTGGATAGGAGCAGTTCAAGCAATTGAAACATGCCGCCTTCCCATAGTTTTTCATGAAGACACCCCATCCACCCACTCAAAACTACCTTCTTCCTCGGTAATTGTGGTGTGGATGCCAGCTCACGCATGAGTTGCCGGTGAAAAGCTTGCCCATCGCCGTGCTTAGGTCTTCTGTGCCTTTCGGTCACCCCCTAGCCATACTCCTTCACGGTGGACGACGCGCACTTTAACACGACCCTAGCCGCTGGAATGGCTCAGTGGTTATGGCATTCTGCTGCTGATTGGAAAGACGGCGGTGAGATTCCTGCCGCGGCAGTCGTATTACAATGGAGGAGAAAATCTACATCCCCGAGTACTCTCCTATCCGCCTTGCGTGTAGGGATGATCGCTCCAACGCTCAGAACCGAGTATCTTTTTGCTCGTCACTGCAATTCTGTAAGCGTAGTTGTTCTGTCCGCGGCTCTTTTGCGCTGAAGGGCACAAAGCTGAGAGCCTTTCAACGTCTTATTCATAGCCTGGCTGTGCAAACACCATTTATACTCTGGTCCATCATGGTGAAGGTGATATGACATCGTCATCGTGTATAGCGTGCTCTTGATCTTCCTTCAGTTACGCGGACGTGGTACAGTTTTTTTCGCTTGCCACACAGGCATTTTCTCTTCTTTTTCTTCTCACTACCACGCGTGGCTAGTCTCGGCGCCCCGCGTTGTTTCTGGCCGCTTACCGCAATACCATTTCGAGGACTTGATTTGACCGTGAAAAACTGTAGGGGACACTGAAGCTCCGCCTTGGGAGTATGACGCTACAGTGTTAATGGGTTAATGCCCATACATGCGCACTTTGCCATTCTCTAGTGTGGTTTAATAGGTCGCTGAGAGTCCTCATAAACTGCCGGCACAGTGCTAGAACGGTTAAGCGATGCGGCACTGGCCTGCAATGGTGCTGCCGTCGGTGGGGCTTGTGCTCATCCTGGGAAACCGCACGCGCCCATCTCTAACTTGCACCTTCCACGGTGAGCAGTTTGCGCACAATCTGGTGGGCAGGTAGTAGTGACATCACCAGGTCGCATGACAAAGGTGGCCACCTGCCCCCTAAATGGGCCACGTCGATTGCTTCTGTGGGAAATATTCGCTGACGCCGCTGCCTACGAGGACAAAGCGCGCTGCGTTTTAAGCTTAACAGGTCCCTTAACGCTATCGCCTAAACAAAGACACTCACACCCATATCGACGCCACACAGTCGATATTAGAGTGAAATAATTATTTACAAAACTACGACGCAAGTGGATGCCTTAGCACAATTTTGCAAAGAGGGGTTGTGGTAGGCTGCCCAGCATTAGTGATGCTGTATAATCTTGTTGATGAGGCGCCAGGTCATGACAGGAGCATTCAATCGCATTTCGGTCTGTTAGGGCCATTTTAATTGCGCTAACACTAAGTCTTTATAACTTAGCACTTCTATTCATAATGCAGCAGTAGTAAAATTATTAAAATCGAGATTAAAGAGACATTTGTACTCGCGTTTAGGGATGTCACTGATATCTGCAACGGCGGCAATTTCAAAAGCTGAACTAAATATTTTTTTACTGCCAAGAACGCTTGCATTTCGCCGAAAACTTCAATGTTTCAGTGTGAGAGCACATAGAGTGCATTGTTGCCTCCAGCTCGGCAGCCGTTCCATAAAACGCCTTCGCTGAGTCCACTCTTGCTCTGGCAATGTCCGGAAACGCCCATTTACAAGGTGCTGTTAAATACATACGCAGATGTGATCGCTGGCTGAGTTTTTGGCCGCATTTTAATAGGTTACCGTGACAACTAATTCTTCGTAGAACCACTTTGCTACAGGGCAATTATTTGCGCTTGAGTGTCTGTCCCATTCTGACCACGTGACTGCCCGCTTTAAATTCGTCTTTAGTTTTGGCTTTGAGCTGCGTGCGTACTAACATCATCATCTGGAAAAGATGCTTCCAGCGCCTAAAAATTTGCTCTCAGGTCACCAACTGCGCAATAAGCACTTCCAGATCTCTTCTGAAGACTTGCAGAAGTTGACTAATGCAAGTGCTTTCTAGACCTTTCGACATTTCTTCTTTAGCCTGCGTATATGCAACCAATAAAGCCTAAAGCATTCCAGCGACCTCGCTACTCAACCAAATACCGGCCTGAAAGTGCTTGTAGATGTGCTCTAGCTTTCAAGGCACATTTTCCAATTGAAAAAATTCAATTTTACCCCTGCATTACTATTCTTTTTGCGTCTCACTTTTTGCAGGTGCGCCGGCAGGGCGACTGTCGGCTCGGTGAATTGAAATATCGGACGTATCCTGGCTTTTTTATCTCGTGCGGCTTGATGTTCGACGGCCTCTTTGCAAAGTATGACCTGGACGTCGTCGTTGACGTCCAGTCTACGATGGTGAAAGCCGCAATGCTCGTCGGCAATGGCACCATTGAATTCGGTGCCGATTCACAGGTCAGCAAGTGCACCAAATGTACGTAATGCATTCTAAACTCAAATATCAAAACTTGCTTTTGTGTTTATATATTCAGAAGCCGCCTTCATCCCACATATTACCATTCTTTACGTTTTTCCATAGCTGCCATTTTTGGTGTTTCGGAGCAAAGAAACGTCTACAGAGTTTTAACGCTGATGTAAAGTCAGGTAGGGAGAGGGAAGGAAGACGCTATACATGATAAAACAAAGTGAACACATATTAAGAGGGCGCCTCAGTTCCCGACCCAACGTTACGACAAGAAAACGTGTCTTCTTCTGAGGAGCCCACTGATCATTGGCAAGGGTTAAATATGACCTTCGCTCTGCGGTGGAAACACTGGTAGGAGGGAGGGGCTCTGATGAGGGAAGGGTAGTGAAATGCGGGACATGAACTTGAAAACACTGCTGTTCTCGCGTGGTATCTGTGCCAGGTGAAATGTAAGAGAAGATCCAGGTGTGGCCTTGAAAAACTGTAATAAAGACATAAGCCTCCACCTAAGGTAAAAATTAGGCAACATTAAGGCAGCACAAAAATTGAGGCAACGTATCATTAGACAACAGGACAGCTCGAATGTCTTTCTTGTGAGCGCTTTCATGTTTTTATAAATTTTTGAAGAGAAGGACGCATGAACCAGCCCAGCAAAAAGTTTTGCTCGAGTGCCTCTCCACTCGATCCCATAACCGGGCTTTTCGCTTAGCTAGCCTATTTCTTTATCACACTTTTTTCTTATTTCTTTATCGCACTTTTCGGAGGAGGGCTGCGACAAGCCGCAGCCCCCCTCCGAAGGCAACCGTCTTTACAAGTTCACGTTCCGCTTCTCACCACCCATTCGATCACGCATCCTGCTTCTTTTATCAGTGTTTCCTGCTCGGAACGAAGGCCCTCTTTAGCCCCTGCTAAGGTGAACAAATTGCACACACTAAGTCCTCTTTTTGAAACATTCGCTCATAAACTGAGGCTCACTAAGAGCACGTGTTCACTTTGTTTAGTGTTATCATCAATCCCATTTCCCTGCCTTCACTCCGTCTTTTGTTATAATAGGTTCAAAAGCATGTAGACGTTTTTTTGCGCCGGAATAGATGAAATTGAAGACGAAGAAAAACGTAAGAGGTGCAATAAGGAAGACGAGGAAGGAGATGACGGAAGTGCATTTAAAAAGGCTGATTTTCAAACAGGCGGCTTCGCAAGGTGGCACAGTAAATGGTAGCGATGTTCACATAAAGAAAATGAGAGAAAGTGGTCCAGCAGCACGGAAGAAAGAAATACCGGAAAGTGAACAAAATCGGCACGGAGAAAGACATCGAAAGGAAAGCAAGAAGAATGACATAAATTCCTGTTTTATGTCAGATGAAGACTATAGCCGTGCTCATAACCGTGCGGTCGCTTCTTAAATGTTTGCAGGTATTCCATCTGGCTCGAGAGCATGAGCTTATTTCGAAAAGGGCTTCTTATCGAGCTAGCGCACTCTAAAGTTTTTTTGAGGCCTAGGTTTCGCACGTGTGTAACCCTCGGTGCATAGGAGGAAAATATTTTCATGGGAGGGTCGTTGGCGATAATCATACAGCACTATTTGCGCACAACATTGTTTTTTCTACGAAGGACATTTAAGCCCCTTGTTGGGAATGCAGGGGTCGCTAAATATTAGCTCTTGACCATCCTTTAAGTATATCACCTCATTATAGACTAGTTGCTCGTTGGAACGACCATTTAAGGACTTTGGAGGATAGTACCGATTCATTAGGGTGTTTTTAATGAGTTGATATGTTTAAAGCGGTCGCCACCTTCGCTATATATAGTTTTATTTCTGACACTTCTGTCAAGAGCGCCTGTCCAACTCTACTGCCGCTCAGAGCATGCTTTTTCTGAGTCCGATCTCTGCCTGACCGATTGCGCTGTACGATTAGCGCGCAGTTTGCAATTGTTAGAGGTCCATTGAAAATGAGGAACGCACCACCACGCGCATTCCGCTTCTTTGTTTTGTTGCTATCGTTTTGCACGTTTCGGCTTATCGGGAGAAACGAGGAAGCGGCGTGAACTATTGTTCCCGTCGATTACCTTTTCGATTGCCACGTTGCTGTTTCGTTGTGCAATACACCAAGCTTCGCGAAAGAGAACATAATCTATTCAACTGAAATATCGGAAGCGGCGATGAAACACTGATGTTCTGAGATGCGTTTCCTCTTTGTCATTTTGGCGTAGTAGCACTGGCGAGAACAAAGTGGCTCTGAGGCGCCAGAGGCGGCCGAATCATACCACAGCGTCTTCCGACGGACTGCTCCTTTGCTATCAATACTGATCATGGAGGGGTCATTTGTGCTCTAAAGGGTAATTTCCCGACAAAATTCGCAGAGTGGCGTTTTATTCGTTTTTTCTGATATCACAAACGACACAGGGAACCATTTTCATTAAAATACACGTAAATGTTGGTTATCGGTATGGCGTTTTTTGCGACACCTTATCGGGAGACAAACGAAGAGACTCCGGGAGGCATGCCAACGTTTAGACGCATTCACAAGAAAAGCAGAACGCTGTACTGACAGTACAGCGTTTGTAATACATATACCGCCCACCGGGTTTTCTTCCAGGTCATGCAGTGTGGCGCGTTGCGCATCACCAGCATTCGAAATCTCTTGAGGATCAGTATGCATTTCTTCCTCACTTCTCGGGATCGCAGGACTTCCTTGATTGCTACAGGAGCCCTGCTGTACCTCTTGGAAGCACAGAGCGTGGGAGGGGTACTTTTTACAAAGCCTCTACATTTTGGGCAGCCAAACCGCATTTTAATTTGGAGCACTTCCTCTCTGTGTGCACAATAGATGTTTCCAAGATTGTCTTAAAATACTGCGAACAATTCCTTGTTGATGATGAGAATAGTTATTATTAAGCGCTGAGCTTCCCAAAGCGGCTGAACCTACGAGAGACGCCATAGTGAAGGGCTCCGAATAATTTCGAACCCCTGGGATTCATCAACGTTCCCGGACATCGCACAATACACGAGCCTCTAGAATTTTGCCTCCACCGAAATTTGACCGCTGCGGCCTGGATCGAACTTGCCTTTTTCGGAGAGGGAGCCGAGCCCCATAACCACTGAGCAACCGAGGGGGCTCATGATAATGTCTCGCTGTGTTAGTGGGCGTGTGTTGCTGCACTTTATTGTGTGTACCTGGGTTTGTTAAGTGCTCCGTACCTGTTAGAGCTGATTTCATGGTACTTTATGAATCCTGGACAAAACCTCAACGCAGATAAGCCTGCCAGTCTCTTTACAGAACGGGAGGAAGGCGGAGCAATTTCCTTATAGCTGTTACTCGAGTTCTTGACATAGTGCGTCTGGCATAAGTGATCACTATCCCAAAACTGCCTTTTTGTTACACGATGGCAGCACCGAGGCCGATTGTAGCGCAGGTGTGTTTTCTAGCGTCCCCTTGTTTCCCGATATGGGCAGTGAGCTGCTTTAAGCGGCGGTGCCTTAGCCTCGCGAAAGCCGCGTCGTGCCCGTGCGCCCAAACAAACTTTACTTTCTCTTGGGTTAGGCGAGCCAGCGGATTAACGATAATGACAAACATTTCTCATTGAACGGCTATAATAGCCCCAGAACCAGAGCAAATCATACAAGTACTATAACTTCATTTTTATAATGGGGGACAGAAAAATCGTCCACAGACGATGTAAGCTTGCCAGACTATGGTCGAACTCTGGTCAAGCGAACCATCCGATGGCGCGCGGTGAGTCATCGTCCATGAAATTCACTCCGCACCTCTACCTGGTAATTATTTGAATGCATTCACATTAGAAGGGTCCGCGCAAGCGAAAATTTCGACTTCACTCACGCGTGACGCATGACGCAGAGCGAATCTTGTGACGTCACCACAACCTGCCCATCTTGAAAGGTGGGACCTGCCCACCAGATTGTGAGCCAACTGCCCGCCGTGCCAGGTGGCAATTGAGTTAATGATTTGTGGCGAGAGGCTGCTACCGGGCAACAACCGAGCTCTCGCAGGCCCCACCGGTGGAATTGTTTGAACAGCGGCCTGAGGGCGGGGCGGTAGCGCATTCCTTAACCGTTGCACCCTGTGGCCGGAGGGTCATAATGGCTTCCAGCGATCCATCTATGTAAAGCATGAAATGAACAGTTTCGCATATTGGGGTGTGAGCCCGTTAACGCTATCGCATCATACCCTTAGGTCCGACCAACAGCAGAATAATAGGCAGCATGAAATTCTAATATATTCAAACGATCCACCATGCATTCAAACGATCCACAATTTTTATGAATTTATTTAGGCACCTACACACATCCCCCATGGGGCATTATTGCAACCATATTAGAAAGTTAATGTATAAACAATCAAACTCACACCTAAGAATGTCATCTAAGACTAAGGCGATGATAATGGAAGCAATCACGATTAAGCGATTCCACTCATTTCTTGTCAATATAATGAACAAATAAGCAGAAACATTCTTGTGGAAGGTCATCGCTCCAATGTTTTTGCGTAATTGTTTTAGGGACAAATATAGTGTAGCAATTCCTATAGTGTAGAAATTCCTCGCCGCAATTAATGAAACACAATACCCGCAAAATTTGGGCATCCATATTGCCACAGAGCACTAGTCCCAATACCTTCATTATTGATGATAAGCCGGTCTGTGCCTCATTAGCTATAGCTACTAATTTCAACACATATTTTCAGTCGGTATTTACAAGAGATAACCTTGAAATGATTACTTTTCCTAGCAACTCTCAATGTTCTGTCGAAGATATTTCAATAAGCGTCGAAGGTGTTCTGAACCTCATTCTGAACATAAATGTGAAAAAAAGTAGTGGTCCTGATGATATCACTAATGTATTTCTGCATCGTTACTCTCTTTGGACCAGCCGCTATTTGACTACCATCTTCCAGAAATCGCTATCATCCGCAACCGTCCCCGTAGCCTGGAAGCTTGCAAAAGTTATTCCCCTGTTTAAAGCTGGCAGCACCCAAATCTTGTCCAACTATCGCCCCATTTCGTTAACTTCACACTCATGCAAATTACTAGAACATATCATTCATAAGCACATTACAGAATTTCTTGAAGCTAACAATATCTTGTGCAAATTTCAGCATGGGTTTCGGCGCGGGCTCAGTACCATTTCACAACTTGTAGAATTCACGCACGACATTGCTAGTTCCCTCGACACGGGCTCACAAATCGACGCTTTATTTATCGACCTTTCTAAAGCTTTTGACACCGTTCTCCGCAGCAAACTTCTTTGTAAACTTAATGCAATACTCAAAAACCCGTTACTGGTAGACTGGATATCAAGCTTTCTTTCTAATCGTACACAGTATGTTTCTTTCAACTCCTGTTCATCTGAAACTGTTAATGTATCATCCGGTGTACCACAAGGATCCGTGCTCGGGCCACTGTTGTTCTTATTATACATTAATGATTTGCCAGAAAATATTATTTCTAAAATTCAGTTGTATGCAGACGATTGTGTCATATACAGTTCAATTAACACCCCTGAGGATCACGCGCAACTAAATCAGTCATTCGTGTCATTCTGCTCATGGTGTGAAACATGGCAAATGCAAATAAACTTTCGTAAATCTGTATACATGTCATTCTGTAATCGCACAATACCATCTTCTTACACCTACTCATTCAAAGATAACTCTCTGAATCAAGTGTCCGAGTACAAATATTTAGGTCTTCTTTTTTCTTCTAACTTGTCCTGGTCAAAGCATATTAACACAATATCCAATAATGCAATGCGGAGGCTCGGTTATCTAAAACGTACACTAAGTGTTGCCCCACAAGAAACTAAACTGGTAACATACAAAGCTTTAATTCGTCCACTTTTGGAGTATGGGTCAATAATCTGGAATCCTCATAAACAGTCCGATATCAGTGAGCTGGAATCTGTCCAAAGAAAAGCAGTACGGTTTATTTGCCGACGGTATGACAGACATTTTTCACCTTCATCCACTCTTCCTGCCATAGGCCTTTCCCTCCTTTGTACCCGCCGCGACAATGAATGTTTAAAATATTTTCATGGTATTGTTAATTCATCCCGCTTTGCTTCACTGTCTGAGTATTTGCATTTTTCAGCATCTTCATCTACAAGGAGCTACCACCCATTGAATGTAACACCCATTCACGCGCGCACTGATATGTTAAAATTTAGTTTTTTTCCTCGTGTTATCGAGCGATGGAATTCTTTACCCGGTGATATACGCTCCCTGGTACCAAACCTATTTTTCAATGTTGTTGCAAATCTGTGATTAGTCTGTTGCATTTCTGTTCTGTATTTTAATGGTGTTCACTTCTGAATATGTTGTCCCTCTCTGCCTTTTTTTTTCTTCCCCGACTCCTGCAATAGCCCCATCGGGGCTGCACTATATGTAAATAAATAAATAAATAAATTGCAAGTTAACAGTTTTTCAGTATCATTGCGGCAAATAATATACTCTGAAAAAAAAATTTAATGTTAGGAATTTTCTTCATTCGTAAAGGGACTGCCCCAAGGTTCCTCTTTGCTGGTTATACTCGAAGCAAAGTGATAGTTGTTAAGGACGCAGCACATTTTTGCATCTTTGTTATAAATATGTGGGCTCCAGGGTGAATTTCCATGTACAAAAATATATGTCTAATATCAAGCGCTTCTTTCCGTGTCCGTTAACCAGCTTTTCAAGTTTCGTTTGAAGAAATTTGTGGCAATACAGGTAATTTTATGCATGTTTCTTCTAAATGCCGTCGGAGGATAACACTAAGGCCACGTATTTAAAATTATTAACACAGTCAGCCAATTTGCTGCTATATGTTAGGCAGAAAGAAAAAATATGGGTCATTCAGGTGAATCCACATAGCAACACTTCTTCATGTTTAAGCGTATTGTCTACTGACACCTTAATGTACATAATTGTACTCAATTTTTAATATTTCAAAATTACGTTCAATCAAATGCACATATATATATATATATGACGCGCTTCTCGGCGTAAGTCCGTAAACTGAGAGATATCTTGGGTTGGACCTGATGTGAAATCGACAGTCAAGGAGGTTCCACCCTTAACTATGACACATTTCATTGTACAACAGTTTCACAGTTACATGTAACTTGTAAACAGCGCTAAAGAGTGGAAAAACAAGAAACAAGAAACTATGCAATAAAATAATCAGCACAACATGGTCAAAAGCGTTCTCGATGTCAAAAAATACAGAATCAACATGAATGCTATAAACACAGCAAGCGATCATTTGATGGGAAAATTCAGACATCTGGGTGGCGCATGACAGCCTTGGCCTCTAACCATACTGCCATTGCAAGAAGTATTTTAGTCTTGAATATTCCTTATCAGAGTGCTATGAATTATGTGTGCCAAAACACTCGATCACATGTAGCTATGAGATATTAAAGAGACGGTAATTAATAATGTTTTTTTTCTTTCATGGCCACGTTATTATTTTTAGAACAGTCGCAGAGTGCTATTCTAACAGCAGCTTTTTTTCTGTAGGCAAGTGTAAATTATAATAAATAAAACGCGTCATTGGGTGGGACAATCTTCACAAAACATTGTTAGAACACTAATATTAATTTGGGGAGGAGGGCACACATTGAGAACCTGAAGTAATGAAACTCCATTTTCCGGCGAACAATAACGGGCATGAGTTAAGAAAGGCACTGCTCAAACGGTGGCAATGTTACTTCGCACAGTTCTACGAGTACTGATTTCAATAAAACAAATTGCTTTACGTGATGAATAGGTGAGCTGGACCATGAAATTATTCTTGATGAATCGACAGCATCGCATGACACCGCTCACACAATAAGTTGTATGTACATGCTGCGCTCCTAAAGGTTTATTGCGGGCGCTAACTGATGGTTCATTCCGAGTGTTCATTCTTGCTTTTATTTCCTCTGCGTTGTAAATTATTCGGCCGACGTTTTTTCAGAGGTGAGTTGTGCCGGAAACATTGTACTGTTTGTATTTTCATGCCAAAGCTGTGTCTATTTCCATTCATTACAAGTCCTTTGAGGCGAGACGCGAACAGGTTTACCTCCAATCAGCACAGCCGCGCATGAATTCTTCTACACTGTTCTCGATTGCTTTAAATGCTTTTGGAGCCTTATATCGAAGATTCTTAGTCAGCTGTAAATTCAGCGAAACTGACAGCTGGGGTCTTTATGCTCTTCAACGACCGCGGTGCAAGTTTGTTGCTATCATTGCAGTCGAGGTGTTGATTTCTGTTTTGGCACAAGTCCGCCCAATGAAGATTTCGCTTAACCGTAACTTCTGTCTACTAATTCATTCTCCACGCAATTGCCACCACAGCATGACAGTATTTCAAGGCACAAAAGTCACGCATCACATTTATTGCATAGCCCCACAAGGGCAATAGAAATCCGCATTTTATACAGCAGGAAACAAGTCTCGAAGGAAACATGAGGCCTTCATCAGACAAAATGATGGTGGCGTCTCTGCAGCCTGGACTGAGCGGAAGTCCCAAAAAATAGGAAAGGATGAAAGAAGAAAAAAGATTACCTGGATTGCGGTATCACATAATTTATTTACTTGAAACGAACCAGACGCAACTAGGTCGAAACAGGTTCAGTAACCGCAGTGTTCGGGTTAAATCCTTTGGAGAACATAATTACTCGCCCCCATCCGTCATCACAATAAGAAAATAGGGCATACATTTAAAGCCCAATTTAACAAAGTGATGTGCAAATTATTTTGTTATCTGAGAAAATTCGTAAAATTGAGAAAGGCATTTTTCTGTGGTTCAGAATCTAAAATTGTAACGTAGGCACAACCAGAATCTATACGGCCACGGCGTCATGTTTACCGCTAACAAACGCCTGCGCGTCCGCGAGGGCGGCCATCGATTGCGCTAAAATAAAAAAAAACAAGAACATATATCTCGGCGCTCTGTAGAGAACTGCGAATTTATTTCGGAATGAAGAAACCAGTGATCGACGCCTGCGTGGGCTTCACCAGGAGTGAGTTGACGCATTTCTTCTAACCCACAAGCTTTTTTATTGCGTCTGCGATTCCCATCTGGGCCCCAGCAAGCAGCCTCAAAAGGTCGACGGCGTCCATCATTTGAGTTGGAGTGCACATGAGAGCTCCAGCGTTTTGAGCATTGCCCATATGAACCGACTGCTTTTGTGCACTGCTAACAAGCTGCCTGATACATTCGTTATCTAAGGCCTGAGTTGTGTACTCGGCGTCGGCATCGACAGCCGCATTACGCTCCTAAGACAACTTAAGCAGCCCTAGAATTTTCGCTCACAAGCTACCAACAAGCTTCTAGACAGTGTGGGCAGCGTAAGTAGAAATGCCCTCTTTTTTTACCCATTTCCTCCCCGATAAACTTCGTTATATAGGGTTTGGGGCCATAATGGTTTCGTTAGGAAAATCGCGAGAACATTGAACCCTACGCGTACCTGCTGGGGAATGATAATTTGTTCGTTAGATCGGGAACATCCTAAAATCGCGCTTCCTTGGGTCGAGTTTTACCTGCACGAATAAAAATATTCCGTCTTCCTCTGGTCATCGAGTGATCAGCTTACAATTTTCCTTATTCCGCAAGCCTCCTCGGTGGTTCAGTGCTTCGGACGCTAGGCCGCTTATCCAAAAGACCTCGGTTCGATCCCGGCCACGGCGGTCGAATTTCGATGAAGGCGAAATGCTGGCGATTCGTGTACTGACCGACGTCGGTTCACGTTATTGAATCTAATGTGGTCGAAGTTGCAGGGCCATCTACTGCAGCGTCCGTCATACCCTCAGTTACTTTGGGACATTGAACACCAGAAGACCATAATGCACAGCTAAATACCCAATGTGCTCGGTTTGGCTTGGCCATAAGTTCAGCCAGATTAAGAGTTTGCGTACTCGAAAACTGGTACCAATGAATAAATTGGTCAAGGAATAATGTGGTGCACAGGACAGGGAAACCCTTGTCAATACATTTCCAGGCATTGATATTCAGAGGTGCCGTAGGTGCTAATCCGTACGGCTTAAAAGCACACTCCATGGCATGGTTAGTTTCGGCGAGGACGATACATCTCATCCGAAAGCCGAATACCAGTTATGAAAAGCCGCAGAGGGTTGCGCAACTCATGCACTTCTTACAGTTGCAGGCTTGTACACATAGCTTTCCACTCTTAATGGGGTGGCCTGTGGATCCTAGAACGGACCGATTTGGAAAACATACAAGACGGCAACAAAAATGCAATATTTGTCGCAAGATTTATTCACGAAGTGTTTAATACGTGGTATTTGTTTTTAGAATTTCAGCGTCGCTTGCGAAATCTCTTAAGGGCTTCATCTGAGAACATAGACGCTTTCAGTGGGAACATACGGTTACTCACTGCCCTTAAGTAAGTTGTATTTAGTACGCGGATGATTTCTGCGTGCACTTTGGATCGTGCTACGTTTTCAAACTCGCGAATTAGGCCGTGTGTATTCATCCAAGGCTCCACCGGCGTTTTGATTGGCTTCAGTCTTGTAGACACGTTCTTGAAGTCCCAGCGGTAGATGTGGGTACCTGCGCAGGTTCATCCGCAATGACGGAGATCAAATGACAGCTTGTGAGTCTGCCTTTTAGTTAATAGTGGATGTAAAAATGAAATATATCGCAGGAGAGGCGTAGCACACTCTGGTGAAGCTCACAGATAATGCTAGACTCACTCGCGTCTTCAGTGGCGTCTTTCATGAGCCACTTTTCTTGAACGATGAACAGGGTAGTGTGTTTGCTTCCCCGCTTTGGGTGTGAAATCTTTACAAGCACCGCACTTGTGCGAATGAAGAGAAGGCGGAGCCAGCACACAGCTGCAAAAAAGGCAAGACTCTTCGCTTCTGCTGGGGCACTAGATAAATTTCTACTGGTGACTCTAATCTCTACCGGACGCAGCCGCCGCTCGTTGGCGTGGCTCCAATAAATACGATCCGGCCTCTCCGGCCGGATCGTACTTATTCTCAGGCCTATTTAGAGTACTCACCGCCCGATCTCCTTCGGCACGTGGCCGTCATTGGTTACAATGGTAACTGCAGCTTATTTGGTGGTGCCGCGTCTCCCTGTTTCTTTTGTTCCCACTCAGTAGCATGTTCAATGTTTTTCATTCTATTCAAACTGCCCTCTCACTCACCACCTTTCAGCAACACTTGCCGCGACGGTTCAAAGTTGCCGAAGACGAGGGTTTAATTATCGTAAGGGGCGCCCGTGTTTCAGCGGAGGCATAATATAGAAAACTCCGGTGTTCTCTATGATGACGGCGCAAGTCCTATACCTTCTTGTAATGGTCTGCCATTGTTGCACTTTCGGCCACACTTAGATGCACGAGGGAGACAGCGCATCACAAGCATACGTGTGTTATTTCCCTCATGCGCTGAAGTGTTGTCGAAAACGCAAGAATGAAAGACCAGGATCACAACCAACTAGACGCATTTGAGACCCCCCTGCGTCTTCTTTTTTTTCTCCATATTTAAAGCCAGTTTTCTCGGCACCTACTGCGCGTAGCTTGTTGCGCTTTGTTTTATTTTACTCCTATTTTTCTTATGCTTTAACCATCATCACCGTCATCGTCATCAGAGTGAGTACAAACACTGCAGGAAAAAGCCTCTCCCTCATCGACAATTTACCATGTCCAGTGCCAGCTGCACCAACCTCACACCGGCAAACCTTTTAATCTCATGCTTCGCCTAACTCTCTCTCTCTGCTACGCTACGCTCTGCTACGCTTGCCTTCTCCTAGAATTTAGTGTGTTACCCTTAACGACAAAGAGTTTCTTGTCTTCAGGCTGCATGCCCTGCCCATGCTCACTTCTTAATTTTGATTACTGTGTCATAAACCACCGTTCGTTCCCCGACCCACTTTGCCCTCTTCCTGCTTCTTAACGTCGCACCTATTAATTTGTTTCCTATAGCTTCCTGCGTTGTCCTTAAGTTTAACACTTTTCGTTAGCCTCCACTTTTCTGTTCCATAGGTGAGTAGTACCAGTAAGATAGAGCTGTTGCACACTTTCTTTAGAGGTAATAGTAAATTTCTATTCACAACTTGTGAGAACCTACCAAATGCATTAATCCCCATTCCTCTTCTTCTATTTATTTCACTCTCGTGATCCATATCTGCGGTACTATCTGCCAGAGGTAGAGTATTCTATTACCACTTCCAGCATCTCGCTACTAACTTTACATCGCGGTGTTCTTCCGAAAGCGTTGAACATTAATTTTGCTTTCTGGACATAAATTTTTAGAGCCAAAGTTCTGCTCTCCCTATCTAAGTTATCAATCATGCTTTGGGATTGATCTCCCGATTTAATAAGCAATCCCATAAGCGAATCGCGGGTTACTAACGCCTTCTTCCTTAACTCTTAACCCCAACTGTTCCCATTCCAGCCATCTAAATCATCATCATCATCATCAGCCTGACTACGCCCACTACAGGAAAAATGCCTCTCCCACGTCTCTTCAAATAACCCTGATCTTCGCCAGTTTCGGCCACCGTATTCCCGCAAATTTCTTTATCTCATCCGCCCACCTAACTTTCTGCCGCCCCCTGCTACGCTTTCCTTCTCTTGGAATCCACTCCGTTACCCTTAAGGGCCAGTGGTTATCTTACCTTCGGATTACATGCCCTGCCCAAGCCCAGTTGTTCCTCTTGATTTCGACCAGGATGTCATTAACTCGCGTTTGTTCTCTCACCCACTCCGCCCGCTTCCGATTTTAACGTTACACCTGTCATTTTTCTTTGCATAGCTGTCTGAATACCTCCTGTAAACAGGCCGTGAATAGCATTGGAGTGATTCTGTCTGCCTGCCTGACACCCCTCCTTATCAGAATTTTATTGCTGTGTTTCTTGGAAGACTATAGTTGCTGTGGAGCTATCAGATACATTTTGCAGTATTTTTACATAAAACACATCTATACCCTGACTCCGTAATCCCTGCATGGCTGCAGACGTTTCCTGTATTCATACAGGAGTTTGTGACCAAGTTCTAGGCCAGAGTGGCCAAATTTTGTTCTGGTGAGGGAACATCTTGTCGGTTCTGATAATCGAAATCGAGACGCTCTACTGGCCTGGTTATGCGATTCCATCGGGAAGCTAATTTTTTTAGATCCGATGGAGAATGCGCAGCACCAGGTTTCAAACCCCGGTCCTCTTCCAAGCAAAGAAGATACTCTAGGTCCTTTAGCTTCTACCTTTGCTCAGGTTAACATTTTTCTTAGGTCGAAATGTCAACAGTTTGAGAATTTTTTCTTCTAAATTGAAATTTATTTCGACATTTTAAACAAAACAAATCTCACCCTAACGAAAACCTACGACATAGATCTATTATAGGGACGGCAATATTCTTCTTTTGAAACATCAATCTAAAACAACAGGTTAGCCTTGTAAACCATCGCGACAGTGTTAAGGCTCTGAATCCGCGGAGGCCCGCCGCCGCCGGCCAGGTGCGAGAAAATGCAAATTGGTTGCAAAATACTGACGTTACGCGTTGAGTGGCGGATTTGAAAAGCAGCTAAAGCATCCCCACTTGTGAACATGCGGTACCAACACTACGCTAATGTAATTATGATGCGTAAGAATATAAACAAAATAATTTCAGTGGCAAGATAAGTAGGACGAGAAAGGAATTTAACTAGAGCTCCTTGTATGCGTTTCTGACATGCCGCCCCTAGGCAACGAGGCACGTTCGTTGGACTTGGTTAAACGAGGACCTTGTGTAACTTGTCTGACATTCTTGTCTGAAAAAACAACATGCAAAGAGGACCCTAAGCCACTGATAGGAGATATTAACGTTATCACATCATACCATTAAGGCGGAGCTGAAGTGTCCCCTTTTTATTTTCTCTGTAATAAGCGGTAAAATGTAACACAGATGTCATTTCAGTGTATTTAAGTACGATGTGAAAACAAACGTGCTCTTAGTAATTGCCAAATGAAGCATGCATTGAGAAAATAAATCTCAATTTGTTCTTATTTTCGACAACAATTTGGAATTAAAATACGCCAAGTAATCTAAAATATTCTGGTGGCGCACAATACAGAAAATTTGAAAATCAATAAATTGGTTTTTGACCGAAAAAGATTTGGCTCAGTAATTGTCCCACATCTTGGTGGACACCGCAGTCCCACCGTAAGGGAAGGGAGGAAGGCGGGAGTGAAAGACGAAAGAGAGAAAGTGGTGCCGTAGTAGAGGTCTCCGGAATAGTTTCGACCACCTGGGGATCTTTAACGTGCACTGACATCGCACAGCACACGGGTGCCTTTTGCGCTTCATCTTTAATACAACAGATCTTTTTTCGCGGCTTTCAATCCCTCCTTTATTCATTCCCACACAAAGTGGTCGTTTTCATTTTAACTGCATTCGCAAACAGAAGCGAAGCTGAGCGAGCAGTCAAGGATAATGAACTCGATGGTACCTAACGCTAAGCACTGGTGGCTGCCATTTCTCACAAGCAGCAGGAGTTGCTGCTGTAGTGACCGTATAGTCAAGTGCACAGTGCAACAGAGCAGCTGTGTTTTCTGCCCCCTTTGGTTCGACTGCCTCTGGGTTCTCAAGTTCTTTCTGCTCAGTGGCGTTCGGATGGACGTCTCGAAACATTTCTAACAGAGTCGCTGTTCGGCTAAAGATTCTCATCCCTGCACAGCTTCAGATTTTCTGTGGTTTCCGGACAATGCTTGCCTTAATTTGCTGCGGATGGAACCTAAAACCATCTGAGGCTTACAAAAATGTGTGAGCTTTGCACTCTAGGCGTGTACCACTATCGCGGACGCTGACGTGACACGCGTGACAGCTCGGTAAGCTCTAAACTTTAGAGGAACGAACAAAAAAAGGCTCTGCAATAGCATCCTCCGGGGAACATAGCTTTGACATTGTTTAATCGGGTACTCGACGTACTCCTGAGCCACCCCCCCCCTCCTCCCTTGTTGTGTTTACAGCAAAGGGCACTCTGTACGAAATACATTGCCCACAGCCGGCGTCACTTGGTTATGATGGAATGAGATCTGCGAAAGATAACTGAGATCTGCGAACTCACTGTTCATTGCCGCTCTTCAGATGCTCGAAAGGTATGTGGTAGTTTACACATCTTGTACCAGCTGCTCGCCAATCAACGTTCCTTATATTTGATCTGATGCTGATTTTTTATGCCAACCCACGTGATGGTAACAGATAGCTAAAAATATTGCAACGCTCTCGACCGCGAAAGTGCAAGCTTGATATGCATCACGCAAATGGCGTACATCGCGGTCACTACAGTCATTTCGAAGGCTGCTATGGTGCGCTTCTGCTCGATGCGCGCAATTCCAAATTTCATTTGAAATTTGAAAAAAAAAACGTAGCTAATATACGATATAGAATCATCAGCTGACAGCGATGCAGCTGAAGCGTGGGTAAATGTATTGACAGAAACAATTTGATCTCATATTTCTATTTTATACCTTAAAACATTAATCTACTTATTGAGTATTATAAACATTTGAGCCGCATATTTTGCTTGAAAATTTCAATGTATTCCTTATCAAAAACATCTTTGTCAATTCTTAGCACACTCTTACAGATGCAGCAGTGCGGTGGTTATGCAGCTAGCTGAAGGCCTTGGCCGATCTTTTTATATTATGGTGCGGACCTTTCCATTACGTCATATTGTTGCTGTGCGGATCGCCTTTATCAGCGCCAGCTTCATGTGATTCATGACTTGTTGGGCTCATCGAAAACCTGTTGCTTCTTGTTTTGAGCCGTAATAGCCAGTGTTACAGTCGTACGATTTGGAACTGCTGCCCAGGGAACGGTTTCATTAGTTCGAGACAAATACCGCACAATACGCGAAAAAAAAAACTCGCTACATTACAAAGAGTCAAAATGAGAACTCCGGCGCTGGCGTCTGCTGGCTACTCCATTGGCATTTTATAGCCTGCTTGTTGCGGGTATGTTTATGCCATTTCGAGTTGGTCATTGGGTGCATGTATCCAACAGAAGGGCGACATAGAATGCCTGCGTTGGAAGCATCGGATCTTTGTTTTGGATAAACGCTCGGTGGTTTGTACGAAATGACGTGTTCCACAGTAAATGCTGTTCATTTACTTTTGCTTACAATGGGAGTTATTGTTCATGCGCTCGCTTACTCTGCCAGGTGAAATACTGATGAGATTAATTTCTATTTCAGACGATGCCGCTAATTATATCTTCAATGGCATCCCTTATTCTACAGTTTCCCCATACGTTTCTTGTAATCGTTCGTCAATGCACTCTCTTTTTTAACCGCGTTACAAATACATTTAGATCCCTCACATAAAGAAAGCTCTTGTGCTTTAGGCGGTCGGTCTCACGCAGGACTGTGTACTGTTTTTTTCGCTGCTTGTTATCTCCATATGAATTTCTCCGCTTTGTTAAGCGCCAATTAAAAGAGCTTTCCTAGATATTACGTGATAGCGTAAGGAGCTCTGCCAGCTGAAAGCCCGGCATCTTCCGTCATTTTGCGTCCGTTGGAAAAATCTCAAAAATTTGAAATGAAGCTAACCAATTGTGGGATGATCCAAGATAAGTGAAAATTAGCGAGGAGGTTCCTATGATGAAGGTATTTCAGAATATAGATGGAATTCATTAAAAGAAGACAGCCAGTATTGAGGATCGAGCCCAGGCACTCTGCGTTGCGGTCGGACACGGAACGCATAGGCCCTAAGGGTCTTTTTTTTTTCTTTAATAACATAGGTCTCAGAGGCCAGTTGGATCAGGTGTGTTAGAGGGTCACTTAGGGAACGCGTTGTGGTGTGTCTGACTCAGTGACGTGTTTTCGGAATGTTTACGGATGTTACAGTAATTAAAAATTTAACCAAATATGCACATGCTAATTAGGCGGGTTGCGCGGGATGAAAAGGCGGTGTCATGATGCTTCACTGTGCTGAATCAAATGAAGCTTATATGTGAGAGCAAAAATGTGAAGGAAAAAAAAAGAGGAGAAATCGGCATCGCGTCTATTCTTGAGGCGCAATGCCTTTAGCCTTTACCCTTACTCCACCCGCAGGGATTCATCGGTATTGCTGCCTGCAAATAAAAGCGAATTCAATTCAAGCTTAAGCGTCCTCCTAACATCTCTTGCTCTACTGTGCTCTTGTCGCTTGTGTGTACACACGCAGCACTGTAGTTAATTTATTGCTGCTCGCGTAATTTCGGCGGTTTTCACTACGTCACGAGGCAACGTGTTTTGTGACGATAAGTGTACTGCAAACTAAGAATCAACGCTGTTTCAGGAAAGGTCCTGTGTCAGAGATAATCAGCAAGAAAGTTAAAAAAGTGTGTGTAAATAATTTGCACACACGGTTGTATTCCATACAGGTACATCACGTCATCGGCATTGCTTCTGTGGCTGTGTGACTCCGGGATTCGTGGCTCTCTCACGACTGTTCCTTCGGTTGCTGACCACAACTCGCCGCTTTCTGTCCCTCATGGCTACGATAGCTCTTGGTTTTCGGTGTTTTGTGCGCGTTTGAGTGCTGGTTATGCTAACCGTGTGAGTTGTCAGGTGGTGGTGAATGACGTATCACAGTGGATGTCGCTGTTTGAGCCACAGCGAACTAGAGCATCAACCACATGCCTAGTGGGTTACTAAATGCACAAGAAACAAACTACCATTAGGCCTACCACCGTCTGTGCTTCAAGGGTGGGCCTAAGCATCGGGCGGTCATCACCGGCTGCACGCAATGATCCTGCTCATTAAGCAGTGTACGCAAAGGATCTCTTCCCATAATTATGAACTTCAGCGCGACTGCCGTCAGCCAATGGTGAGTTTACTCCAATAGCGCGCCTTCGGGAAACGGGCTACAATAAGTCCACTTCTTTCGCCTAGCCTCCTTAAAAACAAATTTCGCAGATGTTCCCGCCCCTCAGTTAACGAACCATTGCGCTCGAGTAGGTAGTACAGATCCCAGACATCTTACAAAGCAAAGCTGACAGCAAATGACCCACCTCTGTGCAGAATAAGTGCCCGAACATTCTAGTGCTTGAGCTAAGATCATTTTTTTCCAGCGTGCTGGGAACGTCTAAATTGGTTTATGATCGAATGAAATGGTGCAGTGTCTGTCTCACATATCGCGGTCAACACCTGAACCACGCCGTAAGGGAAGAGAGGAAGGTGGCAGTGAAAGAAGAAAGATGCCGTAGTGGAGGTCTCCGGGATAATCTCAACCACCTTTAAAGTGCACTGACTTCGCAAAGCACACGCGCGCCGTTTCCGTTCCGCTTCCATCGAAACGCAGCGGCCGCGGTCGGGTTCGAACCCTTGTACTCCGGGTTCGAACACCTGGATACTGCGGCTTCGAACCTGACCGCGGCGGCCGCATTTCACTGGAGGCGGCACGCAAATGACGCCCGTCTGCTGTGCAATGTCAGTGCACGTTAAATATCCCCAGGTGGTCAAAATTTTTTCGGAGACCTCCTCTACGGCACCTCTTTCTCTCTTTTTTTATTCACTCCTACCTTCCTTCCTTCCCTTACGGCGGGGTTGCAGGCGTCGACCGTGTTATGTGAGACAGATACTGCGATACTTCCTTTCATGGGAAAAAAATTACCTTAAGCGCTAGTATGTTCGGGCTCTTATTGTGCCCACAAGTTGGTAATCTGCTGCCAGCTTTGCTTTGTAATACGACTGTGTGCGGTACTACCTACTCGGTCGCAGTCGTTCGTGAACTTAGAATCTGTGAGACGTTTCATTATAATTTGTAACCGCGTGTGTATTTTAAATTTGCCCCTCCATTCTGTACTACACTCCTCCACTCATACCTGTCTAGAGCTCTCGGAGAGAGTATTGGAGAGTGCGCGTGCCATTTTACTGCTGGACATAGGTTTATGGTTTATGGATGTTTAACGTCCCAAAGCGACTCAGGAAACCGGACATCATAGTGCAGGCACATTCCAATGAAATGTGATTAACTACGCGTATCTTTAACAGTATCGTCAGGCTCTCCAGGCAGCGGGCGGGGATAGTCATAAATGCACAACAGAGCACGGCGTTCGACCCCTCTAGACAGGTGTGTGCACGAAGGTACACCTTCATTGTTGCTCTCACTCGGTTTTATTTAGTAGCAAGGAAAATACTCGTTAAGTCTCCCAACGCCAGTCGCCCACAACTCTAAAAAAAGCTTCATCTCTGTAGCGTGATAAGAGACTTCTTACAACGGCATAACATGGCGCCGTAGCGAGGCCTGTTAGCCATACTTGACCTATGTAAGAGCGTCTTATCGTTTCCACTGCGGCTGATTATGACGACGGCGGCGATAACAGTGGTTGCGAAGACTTGCGTGCAATGGTGGCATATGTGGTCAGTTTTGTGTTGTGCAGCTTTTGAACGCAGTACATCTTTGATTCGGTCAGAATGTTTCGTTCAACCATCCTCGTCGGCTGCAACGAGGAACGTAACCAGCGAACTATCACAGCAACGATACCTGTAGCGGCACCTGGCTACAGTGGAGGCTACGGTGATAGAGACTTCGCTACTACAGTAGGTCTGACATGACGTCACCTGTACTAATGCTGTCAAATCTTGTTCTTGCATTTCTACGTCACTGCCGACAATGAGGATTTAGCAAACCTTTCTGACTGAATAGATAACCACGGCACCCAGAAGCAGTGTTAACGAGAGTGGTCCCTGTAACTTTAGTAGGGACGAACTGCACGCTGATTGTACGCGGTGGCACCGGCGACGCGCACTTCTACAACTCGCTGGCTGTGCCGGCTCTCGTTCGGATCGTCTGGCAGGTCGTGCCTTGACTTTCTTCCTGGAAGCAAGCTGGTCCGCTCTAAACCTGTTGGGGCGAGCGCCCCTTTTTTAAGGAGTCTTCCCGACCCTGAGGACTAGGAGGAAAAACCAGATTTCGTCCAAAGCACGTACAGATGGTTTCGCTCTCAGTTCCCGGAATAAGAACAATCTGGGAAGGAGAGAGGGTTTCAATAAGTCGGTCACCCCCTCTCGCGCCATCTAGCCTGTGCAGTCGGTACTAGTTCCTGCCAGCGCTGCCTGTGGCGGCAACTCTTGAGCACCAGTGTAACTCCTTTGTTTATTTCTATAACAGTCATATAAAATGTAATTCACCGCCAAACTCCACATGCGTGTAGAGTTTCAGCCCGAACAAGCAAGCGATTTAGCTGAAATAATTTTTTTTTTCCGTGTGCTGCGAACGTCTGTCACACTTGTTTTGAGGAGGCCAGCCCAAGAAAAGCGTACCTATACCGAAAAGTCACTGATATTGCCACTTGCCAAACTTGCCATAGGGTCAACGTATCAAGAAACGGCGGTCCCATGTGGCCGCAATTCGGGTGTTTACGGATTGGCGCACAACTCGCAGTGAATAAACTAGGTTGAAGCTGCGTTCTCGGAGGCCAGTGATAAACGCACAAGCGCCTGGAACTAAAACAAGAGAAACAGCTGTATCAAAAATCCACGTATTTTACAGGCGAAGAAATAAATTAAAAGCTAAAAGAAGCTAAAAAAAAGCTTTTCAGCAAAGAATGGCGTTATATGGCGAAAGCTTTCATCACTCGTTCTCATATGCGCACCATCAGTAAAACCCAGAAACTGGCTTAATGGACTTCCCACTTTTTGAATTGAAGTTTCTCCACTGGCATAATATAACTGCTCTTATTGCAATCAGTATTCTGAAATCGCAGTAATAGAGCTTTTAAGACGAAAACAGCTCCCTTTTTGCGAGCGGACCACTTGTTGAAGGCAATCACACTGAAGTACAAAAGGGTTCGCGTGTTCACTAGGCAGAGTTCCTTTGGCAGCACAGTGCTGAATGGGCAGGATAGTTGCGTGCAGCTGATGAGGTCGGCCCGACGCCAGGCACACATTTTAAGCACAGGCGATGATAATGGTAGCTAATATTTTGTGGAATTAGTGAACTAATGGGATGTGATTGGTGTGTTTGTTCGGTGTATATATATGTATATATATAACCTTCTTGATTTAACCCCATGCGGACGCCATGCACGCTGGTCGTTAGTTCGAGGCTGCTAGTGAGCACCTCGTAATAAAACGTCCCGTTCCCTGGCCAGCGTCTGGTTACTCGGCGTTTGGTTACAACAAGCGGCACGCTGCGGTGAGCAACCGAATTAAAAGAGCAGACAGAGGCACAGTTCCCGTATTTAAGGAGCCGCAAAACCGATCGTAATCATATGATGTACCTGCACAGAGTTCAACTGTGTGTGCAAAAAAAAATTCTGCACTATATATTTTTTACCTTCTAACTTCTGTATAAATCTATTCTTGTAGGGAAAACAAACATGAAACATTTTTCTACATTTTTAAAAGTATGAAGATAACGTAATCGATAAATGCTCATGCTGGCCTATACGTCGTATTCACGTTTTTACGAACGGAAAAAGGGTAGGATTTCAAACAGGCATTATTAAATCTAGACTCAATATTGGGTCGAAATATTTAGGAATTGGCATGTCAAGTATTTTTTAGAGCAATAAAAACTGCAACCTAGCAGCTCCATTTTCTTTGACTACCCCTTTAACAGGTACCGCTGCGAATTATTAAAAAGGTTGTCGGAAAGTTCAGATGCGAAGAAGGATGAAGTAGACCTGACAACTGCGCTGCATACCGCAGCCTTTACGTACATGTTTCCGGGCCACAGTTTTTGAAGCGGCTCTCGAAGGTCATGTCGATGTAGCCGGTGTCGACGAGCACCTCGGCGGGCAGCTTCTTGGACAGGTCGTCAGCGATGACCTCGACGCTGTATTTGGCGACCAACCCGCGAAGTGAAAGGCGGCAGGCCAGTGTGAAGTGAGGAGTAGTCTTGTAGGCTGCCCATTTCCGGCGGTCATCAAAGGAGCAGTCTCCTTGTCGTCGCACCTGCGTGAAGGGGGCCTATTTTATGTACACCGAACCTCCCCTGGATGACGCGGTTGTTGGGTGTTCGCACACAAGGGATTACCTCAGGGAAAGCGTGCTGATTTTGTAACTGAGGTACATACATTCCGGAACGCACTTCATTCCTGCGGGAAATGCCGTCACGGGGCGCTGCAGAACAGGGCATATGCGCCAAGAGTCAGAGAAGGACGGCGGAGCTTATTCGTCTTACCAAGGGATGAAACCTAACGAGTCTCGTCTGCAGAAGCCTCGTCTCGGTGACTCATTTCTGAGGGCGCTCGGCTCCTGGGCCGCAATACCAAGGTTCAATCCCAGCTGTGGTGGCCGCGTTTGGATGGAGGCAGAATGCAGAAATGCGCCCATGTGCTGCGCGACATCTGTGCACATGAACTACGTACGTTCGAAATGAATCCGTACCGCTTGACCACGGCATCACTCTCACTCTTTCTTCACACACTCTCCTTTCATTCCTTCCATCACGGCGGGTTTTTCATTTCTTTGTTCTTTAAAGGAGCGAAGGTAATACATAAGTTGAGGTGGGGAGGGGGAGAATGGGTATGCGTACAGGTTAAGGTAGTTGGAAAACATTAGGAGGAAATGAAACAAAGAAACCCGAATAAAATTCGACCTTAAAACAAAGACAAAAAGAAGCAATGCACATGCAGGCACACAAGATACAGAACAATATGCAGCTGATAAATAAACGTCGCATTATGGTTTCGGCAGCGTGGAAGGCATCCAATGAGCGGCGCTGAAAACGGGTCAGTGATTTTATGAAAACAAAGTAACCAGTTTTTCGCTAAGTACTTTTCACTTGGCGGACAGAGCACGTGAATATATTATCTGGCAGGCTGCTTGAAAGTGTGGTAGCGTCAGGTAAAAATGAGCTGTTCATGGCGGAGGTGCGTGCCTTAAAGCGTGTGAGGGGATGATGGTGGCTTAGGTGAGGAATGTTTTTAAATGTACTTTACGTAATGAATGCCTTATGAGCGATTGAAGAAAGAGTGAAAAAGGCATATTCGTGGAATTGCGCGGCTGGGTTTCAGTTTTGGAGGGCCGAGGGATCGTTTTAGTAAAGTGACGCTGCTATCCCTTGAGTAGTTCGATGTGATAAGTGTGCACGATTTTGAATTTTTCCAGATTGCTTCTAGGCGTCTAGGAAGAAATGAGAAACTTATAGCGCCCTTTTCTTTATTAAAAAAAATTTAGTATTTTCAATGCACAAATACGTGTAACAGATTTTTATTGCCTTTCTATCTGATCATTATCTTTAGAAGGCCTATGAAAGACTCCTTGAGAAGGTTGTAGCTTTTTATAGTTTTAGAGAGCACAGAGTGTCTAATTCTGAAATACGTTCACTGTTGCCTTCGAGTACTCGTTCACATTCCATGCTGATTCTCTTCGTGTGTGATTGTTTTTGTGGTTGTGAACACGTCGCGTGCTCAAAATGTCTATAAATCGAGATTTCCAAACGCTAGGCTCTTCGTCGCTTGCAACCGCCATACCAACTTGATTTGAGATAATAACACCATACAGCCAGAGCAATGGATTTATTTTTAGTTCACAATATTTTCAGGGAACGTAATTAGGAGCTTTAATTTGAGATCTTTAATACGTGCGCCACTTAGGGACAAGGTGGCACTGGTGAACCCTCTCAAGTTTAGGTCGCACATTAACTTGAATACCACTGAAAGCAAAAGATCTGACAGCCGTCGCCGAAGCTCGGCTCGTAGAGCACCGGACGCGGAATTCGGAAGTCGTGGGTTCGATAACCACCGACGATCCGCGGTTGTTTTTTCTCCCTTTATATTCAATTATCTTTAAACGATTAAATATTTACTGATAATCGTAATTTAATTGGTCAACAGCACACAAAAAAATCTAATGTCTCCTTGTTTTCTGTGGCTGTGAGCTCAGTTTGTAGGAAACTGGAAGCGTAATTCGCGGGTTCAGTCCCACCGGCAGCGTGTGCTTTGTTCTTTCTTCCGTGTTTCGCATAAATAAGCAATGCGCGATAAGATGTTCACTACCTAATTCATTGATCAAAAACACCAATGAAAATATCTACTGTGTTGCTTCTTGGTTTTTGCGACTGTTATATATATAACACTACCGTGGGGTGTCTTTAACTGTTCTAAGAGCTATAGTGAATCCGCCAGGAAGCGATGATTGTTATAAATACGCGAGAGTTCACCATTCCTGCGCTCTGGAGTCATTTGTAGATGACTGAATAAAATAAAATAAGAAAATAGAGCTCAAATTTTTGTACAGTGTTTATTGGTTGCTTTCACTAGCGTACAGAACTCGTACTTCAGAGTTGAAAATTTTTAAATACCAAGTTGGAATCTTTTGGGGCTCAAAAATATAACAAATTTCCAACATTGGCATGTGTTTAATAAACCATCTTCGGAGATTTTTTGTAAGTCTTTCCTGAAAAGCTCTCGCCAGAAAATTCTACGAAACAGAAATGTTTCAACAAAATAAATGACTCATGCTGTCTATATATCGTTGAGTTGCAACAAGTACATATTGTCCTTAAAAGAGGACTGTCACAAATTGGGATGAGAGCTGATTGTATAAATTTTTATAAAACTGAGAATACCTAAAAATTCTCAGAAAATAATTTAGAAACAGGTTTAGTATTTTAATCGCTCTTTACTACGTTCAACTTTAATAAGTCCCTTGTTTTGCTCACTACATTTATTTCTCGCTATTCCCCAGAAAAACAAATATTCTGTCGTTCGTAAAATGACCAATTTATATTGCTGTTGCGGTTATTTATTTAGTATGTTTGTGTAACTAGATTATTTATACGAATTTTAACCACCGCTAACTCGCCGTACAGAATATTGTTTATACGTTTCAAAAAGAATAAAGCGAACCGTCGAATCATTCATGTCGCCGTTCTCCCCGTGCATGGTTTTGTAAAATGCTGTAAACAAACCCAAAACAGGTTCCACTCTGGACCAGTGGTCTATCTAAGCTGCGTAAGAAGCATTTCCTACATGGAATTTTATACCTTTTGCATGCGGCGCACCTTGTTACCAGGAACTTGCGTTTTGCTCTCTTTTATCCAGTAATTAATTTCGCTAAGCTCACTGCGTGAGCTTCTGAATGATAATGTTTTCACGTATCAGAAATTCTAGAAAATTGCATCTTTTCAAGAGGAAGTACTTTTTAAACACAGTTATTGCATATCGCAAGACTGCACAGTAAGAATCAATATATACGCTGGTCCCTTATCAGAACTTGAGTAGTTGTCTTATATCTATTGTCAAAAAGGGTCCCATTGTTTTTTTTGGGGGGAATATGAACTTCTCATATCGAACGCGGGACAAGCTATAAAAGCAGGATTTTGCAACCTGTCGGAAGAATGGGCCATTGTCTTTATTGCTTTCATAGCAGTATCTTACAATATAGGACTTTCCTCATAATTATTTTTAAAAACGTGCCCCATTGGTTTTTTATAGCAATCTGAACTACTCGATGCAAGACAAAGTTGAAAAGCAAGGTCTTGCTACGCATCGCAAAGTTCGACAATCCCCATCAATATGTTCATGATAGTATCTTACAATATTCCATACTTGCCTAAAAATCCAAAGCAATGTTCAAGAAAGCCGGACTTGAGCGTTCCTTTGGGTGCGCACAGGAAGCCACTGTCTGCTTCTATGCGTTCGTTTCCAGGCGACAGCAGGAATTACAGCATTTCTTAACTAGCCCCTTATCGCAAGAACTCCTCGACTCTGTCCATATGCGCCTCTTCATCTGCCTTTGCATTTCACGGAACGCTGCAGTCGTTTGAAAAATGCGGGTATTCTATCATGTGGCCAGCGACACTGGCCATGTGGCGATGCCCTGTACATGCTACAAAGTATTTGTAAAGTGTTTACCAAAATTGCGGCAAGTGTCCTGCCGCACCTCTCTTTGGCGCACCAGATCGCATCGCTAGGTAAATGATACATTTGAAAAGCACTCTACGCTTCAGGCGTATACGCACCCTTCGGCGCGTATTTCCCAGGGTGCCGTTCTCCATGTGAAACTCGACGTATCCTTTGAAAGCCCAGGCCTGGTTGTCCACGTCGAACGAGATGTCCCGAAGCTGAATCACGTCCGCGCCGGCGCCAGCCAATACCGTGTCGACTATGAAGTTGGTGCGTGCTACGCTGGCAGAAGCAGCAGCTTTGGTGAGAGAGGCGTGGTGGGGCAGAAGATAGGAGGTAAGGTTTATTGTGATCACAAAAACTAAGTTACTTAAAAAAGTTCAAAGGAGAAGCTTCTTGGTTGAGAGCGTTACGCTACGCGCGAATTCTATTGCAGGTAGTGAAAAGTGTCATTCCATCATTTTCGGCGCACAACAGCGCGTAGGGAACGACGGGGCAGTGTAAAGTGACCGTACAAGCGCTTGTTAAGTCTTCGCTTCGCTCTCACCCGTCGTTACTTTTCAGCTGCTTTTGTTCAATATTAGCATCCAACTCACCGCAACATCCTTTCTAGTATATTGCATTGGTTCTGTTCACCGCTGCAGACTATTAAACTGCACTCAAGGTCCATATACCATTATTTCTACATTCCGCCTTTGTAACAATCTGGGTTCCGTAACCGCATGCCACTATGCTAGTTGGCGAGCTCCCCGCAAATGCGTTTTCCGCACCACTCATCAAAGATATCGGACAAAGGAGAGCACCGACGCAGTTGACACTAGGCATGATCTGTAGCTTTACATTTTAAAAGCTTCTGCAATGTAAGATACAGAGCTTTCTTCGCGCATTCGCAAGCACGCCAATCCGATCAAAGATGTAACAACTGAAAATAGGCTGCTGCAAATAAAATGACGAAACTACCAGGGGTTGAGGACAAAATAAAACATTCGGAAGCCCAACCAGAGGTGCTCGTGAAAAGAAATCTTCGCAAGCGTTTCACACAAACCGTGTGAATCCAAAAGCAATACCTCTTTCTCCGTTTAGGCAACTCACGGCTTGCTAATACGATCAGTTCTTTCGTTGTTAATAAAGAAGGCTTCCAGTATCTTCCTCTAGTTCGTGGTACTGGTTCTACCTCCGAATTCCACGTGTTGAACTGCTGTAATTCAGTTTTATTACAACTTGTGTTAATTGCCTAACTGGGTAGCTGGCCTGACAATGCAAGTGTATCGACTGTTCTGTGCTGCTCGAGTCAGTATGGCCATTGAAATTTAGAGAATATTTGTACAAATATAGGGCAGCGTCGCATCGGACAGGCAGCTTCGGTTCGGGATTCTTTGAACCTGTGGCAGTTTTGCCAGCTTATTTGGTGCAAAAAAGATGGCCATGCTTAGCTTGGTTAAGCCAAGAATACGTTGCATATTGCGCGGTCTTTTTGCGCGAGGTATTGCATGGCGGCACTCGATTTTCTCAGCAGTTTTTCCTCCGTGACGTATGGATGGATGGATAGGAGCGCCCCCTTTGAAACGGGGCGGTGGCAACCGCCACCATGGTCAGCCGTTCTTTTATTTTCTTTTTTTTTATTTTTTTCCTTTTTTTCCTCTTTTTTTGTCTTCTTTTTCTTTTCTTTTTACTGTGTTTGCAATTCTCACCAAGAATCGCCATCATCTTTACCTACGGTTTTTCCTCCGGCTGTCGTGACGTCACGTCACGTGGTTTGGTGGCTGCCCGGCCGCGCCCAAGGGCTGAACTGAGTGATTTCAATATGCTACGCATAAAAAGCCCACGGCGTCACAACCACCTTTCATGCAAATAGCTAGTTCTCCGGCGTCCTTGCGTTGTAAGGCCTGCCTTGACCTCTCTGAGGGTTCTGTTTATAACGGACGCCTAAGTTTTATTCAGGTAGCCTGTTTTTGCAGCCTTGTCTCTTGTTCTTGCCAAGTTTGCTCGATCGTTTGCGGTCACATTTCCGAGGTGCGCTGCGGTTGAAGCTGAAAAATATTGCTCCTTTTACCAAATCTTAATCCCCCAACTATAGGCGAAATATACTTTTTAGAGGAGGTGTTGTACTGCCAGTATCTGAAACGCTCACGTGCAATTCTAGAATATCTAGCGGGACATGAACTAACCTCTCGGTGCCTCGTACACACAGCCACACAGCGCGGGTTCGATCCCGGCCGCAGCGGCTGAATTTCGATCGAGGCGAAATTCTAGAGGCCCATGTGCTGTGCGATGTCAGTGCGCGTTAAAGAACACCAGGTGGTCGAAATTTCCGCAGCCTTTCACTACGGCGTTCCTCATAGCCTGAGTCGCTTTGGGACGTTAAACCCCAATAAAACCAAACCAAACTAATTCCTCGGAAAGTATGAGCAAGTGAATCATGGTATATTCGGATTAAAGTTAATGAGCGCCGCAGAAAATACATTCCGGTTGCTTCCGTGACAGACAACAGAACAAATTCCCTTTTTAAGCCGAATGAGATGAATGGTACACATCCACAGCATTCTATAAAAAGGACGTGAAGTGCATGAACGCGACGTTTGTTGTGGTGTAATGGTTTAGTACATGATGCGCAAACTTCTATGCGGCTTGGAGCCTGTCATGGAAACGCCACCGTTAAGTGCAAAAAGCAAAGGAACAGCGGGGGAAAACAAGTGCGAATGCAATTTCAAAGAAAGTTGATTTTACTAAATCAAGTGTACTCAACAATCAACTCATACACAAAACTTTGATGCCGTAGGGAATCCAAACAACCCATCATGGCGCATTCGACAAGCACACTATACCCTTAGACAAAGGGACTTTTGAACTCTCCATGTAGTTTTCAAGCCTGATAAGTCGCGAGCTGCAGTCAAGAGTTTTCATATTGTGCTAATTAAAGCCAAGGGATCTAATGATAACGTAGACATCAAAACGCGCAGGATGCAGGTACTGTGACCACGGGCCCAACATGCATGCGCTAGCTCAGGTGAATTCAATATTTATCTCCACTCAGTCCATCAAGTTTGCTCAGCACATCTTATCATCATTGCCGCCGCGGTGGTTCAGTGGTTACGGCGCTCGGCTGGTGACCCAAAAGGCGCGGGTTCGATCCCGGCCGCGGCGGCTGAATTGCGATCAAGGCGAAATTCTAGAGGCCCGTGTTCTTTGCGATGTCACTGCACGTTAAAGAACCCCAGGTGGTCGAAATTTCCGGAGCCCTTCACTACGGCGTCCCTCATAGCCTGACTTGCTTTGGGACGTTAAACCCCAATAAACCAAACCAAACCATCTTATCATCATCAGCAACAGCCTGATAACGCCCACTAAAGAACAGAGGCATATTCCGCACGTTTCCAAATAATCCTGTCCTGGCCAGAGGCGACCACTTTAACTTTGCAAACTTGTTGATCTCTTCCGCCCACCTAACTCTCGCACGCCCCTGCTATGCTTTCCATCTCTTGGAATCCAAACTGTGACCGTCAACGGCCATAAGTAATCTTGCATTCGCGATACTTGCCCTGCCTAAACCGATCTATTCCTCTTCACTTAGGCTAAGATGTCATAAACCAGTTCCCTGGCCCCCAATGCCGCTCTTCCTGTAGCTTAGCCGCCGCGGTGACTCAGTGGTTATGCCGCTGGGTTGCTGACCCGAAAGACGAGAGTTCAGTTCCGGCCATGGCGGTCGAATTTACATGAAGAAGAAATTCTAGCCACCCATGTACGGCGAAGTATCTTTACATGCTAAAATCCTCAGGTCTTTGAAATTTCCGGAGGCCTTCACTACGGAGTCAGTCATATCCTAAGTCGCTCTGTAACGTTAAACTACCATAAATCATAAACCTTCCTGTAGCTTAACGTTAACCCCACCTTTTTCCAATTGCATAGCTCGCTGCGTTGCACTCAGTTTAAGTTATACACTTGTCTTTAGCATCCACATTTCTGCCCTAAGTAGACATATTCAGCGACCTACTTTATCGCCTCGCTACTTATTCTAAACTGCCAACCTCTTCCGACCCTGCTGGACATTACTTTAATGTTCTGAACAATAGTTTTCAGCACCACCGTTCTCTTTTTCCCTTTATTGTGCTTCTGTTCTGTGTTGTTGTTCTGTTTTGCCTTTATTGCCTTTACTGTGCATTTATTATGATTTCCAATTCATGCCTCTGAATATCGCCGTGAACCGTCCTTGAATAACATTGCCGAGATGGCATCTCCCTGCCTAACACCTTTCCAATATTGTAATTTTTTGTCGCTCATTTATGGAGGACTATGGGGCCTTTGCAACCGCTGTAGGTATTCTCCTAGTTTTTCTACATAAGGGACACCTACGCCCTCATTCCGCAATGCCTTCATTAGTGCTGAGATTTCGATTAAAGGGAAAGAGCCCAGAGCTTACCTGCAAGCAAAAGCATGGCTGCAGCCCAAGCGTACATAGTCGTTCTCTGCAATCAACGAGAGGAATGTTCAATGCAGTGCATGTAATGAAAGCTACGAATCCTAACTGCATCATACATGGAAGGTTAAATCAAGCATACACAACCTCAGAACCCTCATGCATTCACAAAGAGGTCTTGTGAGTGCTGTGTATGCTTGATTTCACTCTTTTTCTCTTCTTCACGCTCATCTGAAGCAGCATACCAGCTTAACTAGGTACAGCTGTCCCGTAATCATTAAATTTTCCCGCTCTCTCTGAATTATACATGGCACATGCTTAATTAGCGGTGATTTATTTCCTTCCTGAACGAGCCAAGCCTTTCCCGGCAGATTACTCTTTTAACTCTCCATTAGACATCAATGATAGATACAAGGTTTTCAATTCGTGATCTGTAACTGGAAACGTAGCGCCAGTGTTACACGGTTCAGTAGAAAAAGAACACTATGATATGCCTCAACACAACAAATGTCTAACCTACAAGTTTCTTAGAAGGTGCCGAAATGAGCTCGCAGTAGTCACAAGGTGTTGATTTTGAATATCTACATCTTTGAGTGTTTAACTATGTACACAAATAGAAAAACAGAAGGGGCAGCAAAGACCCAAAGCTCATCAAATCAATTCATACCTGCTGTACCTGTACATCATACAGCTGATGCTCTCGAGGTTATAATTAATAAATTGTGCTAAAATCATAACTGGATCCCGCTTAGCAACCAACACTTGACTTGTGTGACTTACACCCGCAACGTATAACTCAGTATATTTAGGGACAAATTCATGCTTTCGAAAGCAACAAACAAGCTAGTCGCGAGAAGGGAGAGTTGGGGCACGTTAAGGTAGGGCAAAAGTTTACGAAATTCTGCAGCAACTTCTGCCGCCTCATATGCACAGCAGTTGCCTTAGTACCCGTCAGCTCATAATTAAAATACTGATGATCCTTCTCAGCTCATCTCTACCGTAGTCAACGTGAGCTATGACTTCTTACCTTGTGCTGAAGGTCGGATGCACGATAATTCACTGGACAGCTGCGCATGAGGGAGCAGTCTCTTATAGGGACAGTCATGTTGTGGTGCATGTACCAGGGCGAAAGGCTGCAGTCATATCTAATCGGCTTTCGCCAGCTACTCCAGCTTTCGCTGCTGGGGCTACGTGCTGCACCGTGAAATACCTCTCGTAATCCCACATTATCTCATTGTCTCAGACATCGTTCTGCATATTAGCTCCCGTATCAAAACGATACCGATGTATGGCGCGAGAACCACGATATGACTCAAGGCATGAAAATACGCCGGCGGCTTACTGTTATCTCCGCCACTCGAGGGTGGAGGCGATAAAGACGAGTGCGCAAGCATAAAAGAAAGCTTTGTCTGTGCTCTGTATGAGCTGAACCTATTGCGCTACACGGCGAGGGATTTACCTGTGGGACTTCCTCTTTGATTCATTCGCAGGAAAGTATTGTTATGCATGCGGTTTATTTCCTTCTTGCCAGAAACGCATGGGGTTATCTTGTTCCCTATATTCTGCGAACCTGGGTCGCTTTCCACGCGGCTGCAGTGGGAGTTTCCAACACTTCATAACAATAGCTACTTCGGCGCCGTTCTTGAAATTTATGCCGTCGACAGCGGTGGCGATAGAAGCGTAGTCGTTGGCGTCATCCACGCGAGCCGCAACCCTGTACCCCTACATCGCGAAACAATACAGTATGCTAAGCCATTCCTCTAAACCAAAGTGTCAACCAGCAGGGTAGCAATACTGCTTATGAGCCTTTAAAAAAAAACTCACCCGCATTCTAAAATTACACCCCTAAACCTGAAAACCGCAGCCGTTATCTCCTTGCGGCTCCCAGCTGCCCCACCACTGTTACGCCGAACTCCCTCACGTGCGTTTTGAGATTTATGAATCGAAGAACGATTCTACATGTCGGTGAGTGGCACATAGCCTCAAGGATGATGAGAATTAGTTGATTTTAAACGTTATGTCAGTGCGTACACATATTTGAGATATAAAGGAGGAGGTTCAAAACGAAAGGGCTGCACAGGGGACCTCCTGTTACGAACTTGCAAAAAATGATTATACACAAACAGCAGCGGATAACCCTGGGACTGCTTACCTAGTGTAATTAGCAAAACACGCTACAATTCCAGCCGATGCAACTATAAACGAAACAATTTGGGTAGCTGTATAAAAATATACCCAAGAGAAAAACAATTTATGTCAGGGCTCCGTATGCACTCTCAATGAAGAAAAAGATATCGTGATTGAAGAAAAGTGCGAAAACTAAGCTTTAAGCATGAATGTTAGATTATTGCTTTTTACTAAATGGCAGTGAATTCCACAAAAATGATGGAGACAAATTTACTGTAAACTTACCGTAGTTCATTCTAGTCCTCGGTAGCAGAAAAATGTTTTGGCATGAGAACCGAGTGAAACTTCATAGAGGACACTGGTTATTACTAATTATCGGGAAGGTAAGTGATCCTTTCGTGACCTCAAAGATGAGAATTCCAAGGGGATAATGAAGCATGGTTGACACTCCTTGGATGTCATGAGCTGGCAGTAAGGGTGTAGGACTACAGAAACAGTTATTGAACGTAATAATGCATATGCCTTGCTTCTGTATTCTCTAGCGGTGATATCTGTGTTCTGTAGGTATTTAGAAGAAATGCAATACTTAATGTGATTATGAATTAAAGTGTGGTACATTGAAAGGAGAGTGTGCAAATTAATGTAATTTTGTGCCTTAATCAGTACCCTTCTGCAATATGCGGTTTTTCATGCGACGCAGTTTATGTGTATGTGGAATTTTAAGTGGCAGTCAAGTTTTACTCCAAGAAACAACGCATGATCAGTAGCAGTGAGAATATGAGAGTCAAGGGAAATACGCGGTGATTCAAGAATATTCTTATGAGGAGATCAAAAGATAAAGCTAGGTTAAAAGGCTTCAATGTTCAGTATGTTGTTTCGACACCAGGTTGATAATTTTGCAGCATCAGCTTTCCATTTATGTCTGAAAGAATCTATGCACTATTCTATTATCATCGTCATATAATATAGATTTAGAAGAGGTAAAGCATTACGGCAGATCATTAATGCAAATTACGAGGAGAAGCGGTCCAAGCATGGAAGCCTGAGGAACGCCACCGTGAGCAGTCTTCGCTGCAAAGTACCAGAAATGAAAACTGTTTGTCTCGGACAGCGTTCTGCTTCTAAGCTTTCGTGTCGAAACGATACCGATGTATTGCAAGAGGATCACGAAACCCACTCAGGGCTTGAAAATCAGCCGGCGACTTATTGACATCTCTGCCATTCCCGGGCGGAGGCGATAAAGACGAGTACGCAAGCATGAAAGAAAGCTTTGTCCATGCTCTATCTGAGTTGCTCCTATCGTGCTACAAAAGAGGGATTTACTTGTGGGACTTCTTCGATTCTTTTCCGGGAGGGTATCACTACTTGCGGTTTATTTCTTTCTTGCAGGAAACACGTGGGGTTATCTTAATCTATATATGCGTCCGAAAGGTGGACGTGAAGTACAAGTGATGATGTATTCCGAATGCAAGGATCGCTTTCCATGCGGCTTCTGCAGAAGTTTCAAATGTCTTATACCAATAGCTACTACAGCAACGCTTTGCAAAATTATGGCAGCGTAGACGTGGCAGTGATGGCAGTGTGATCGTCGGCGTCATCCGCGCACGCCGTCAACTCTGCTCCCTGACACGTCTCTACAATACAACATACTAAGCCACTCCTCTGAACTTCAATGTCAACCAGGATAGCAACACTACTTATGAGCTTTGGAATACCAAAATTCACGCCCAATCTAAACGTTAAAACCTAATGCTGACTTCGCAATGGTTAACTGCTTGAGGCACTCTGCTGCTGTTATCCCGACGTGCCTCACGTGAGATGTATAACTTATGAATGGATGCATGGCTCTGCGTGACCGTGCGTGACACGTGGCCGCAGACATGGTCAGAATAAATTTATTTTAAGCAATCAGTCAGTGCACGCAAATTTTTGATAAGTACGGGAACAGGTCCGAAAGTCAACGGCTACAGGAGACCTCCTCTTACAATCTTGCAAATAATGATTATATACAAACAGCAGCGGATAAGACTGAAACTGCATGATTACAAAAAGTAATCATACAACACGCTAACATGCGAGATGTTCCAGCTATAAACGACGCATATTTGGGTAAGTGTATGCAAATACATAAATAGAGGAAAACAATTCAAGTCAGCACTCCGGACGCTCTATGAACGAAAAAAGTTGTTTATTATGATTGAAGAAAAGTGCGAAAACTGCGCTTGAAAGCGGAAATGTTAGAAGATTACTGTACACTAAATGGTAATGAAATCCACAGAAGTGAGGCAGAAAAATTTACTCTAAATTTACCGTGATTAGTGTTTGGCTTCGGTAGTAGGCAATTCTTTCGGCATGAGAAGCGCATGAAACTTTGTAGAGCAAACTGGATAGTATTGATTATCGGAATGATAATGACCCTTTCATAAACTTAAGTTTGAGAATTCTAAGGCTATATATAACGACAATATTAGTCAGTATATTGTTTCAACGTCACGTTGCTTAGTTTGCAGCACCAGCATTCAATTCGTGTGGTAATTAATCTGTGCAATTTTCAGATGCTGGTATGGTAGTATAATCAGCATGTAATATAAATTCAGAAGAGTTAATTGAGGATGGGAGATCATTATTGCAAATTTGAAAAAGAAGTGGTCCAAGGATGGAATCCTCAGGAACGCCAACGTTAGTAGTCAAGTGCAGAGTAAGTACCAAAGATGCAAACTACTTGGATCCGGTTAAGCAAGTAGCTGAGAATAAATGTTAATGCGGGACCAGATGTTGCAAGGGCGTTTAAGTTGTCAAAAAGTACGCTGTTATTAATTGAAAGAAACCCCCGGAGAGATGGTAGATAATGCGCCAGTGATAGTACCACAATCCACAGATTCCTTAATTTTACCGGTTGATAAAATTAAAGCTAATTCAGTTGAAAAACAACCGGCTGAAAGCTGACGTGATCAGAAGATATATTGTTTAATTTTTAAGATAATATGTCAGATGGACGGCGAGCAATTTTTCAATGACTTTTCTAAAGAAGGAAAATAGCAATGGGCTGTTAATTAGTTGTTAGTCGTTTGTAACTTTTTTGAAGCCTGCTATTACTTTAGCTTGTTTTAGAGCGCCAGGCAGGCTGCCTGTCTTGAAGATAAGGTTGACGATTCGAGAGAACACATTGCCAATCAGAGACGATATTATAGTTTGATGTGACATGAATATATGTTGTCAAGACCATGGCTTGTGTCGTTCAGATTCATAATGAGGGTGTGCACCTCACCCGGGTGAAGCGGAAAAAAGGAACTTTGAAGTCGACGAGGCTGCATATGAACGGGCTGAGCAACACGATGCTGAACAGTAATAAATGAATCAATCAAAGCGTTTGCAATCTCGAAATTCTCGCGACAGATATCCTATTTAAGAATGAGTTGATTACTTTCCATTGTTTTTAGAGTCGCTACCAGCATCATTGATTTCAGATTCAAAACATTTATCTTTAGCGCTTTCGAGAAGCCTTCCGAGTATACTGCTGCAAGGTTTACACGCTTCCGTTAGTGAATATTAAATAGCTGCTCCTTTGTCTTTCTATAGCTGATTATCGTTTTCCGTAGACATTTCGAAAGACATGCGGTTAAAAATGAAATAATAGTTGTAATATCTCTTCTCTTGGTAAGATATGACTACGGTAGACGATGCATCATTGGCTGTAGCCAGTGTAGGGCTGAATGATTCAAAAGCAGCTTCAGGGTTATTATCAGAGCAACTGGTAACCAGTCAGTGTTGGCATTGTTCGAAGAAATAGAAATGATCTCAAGCTTTCTTTTGGTATCTCTACGTGGTCATCTGCCAGGATAGATTTTATTTGCACAAGAATAGGATGATGATTGGTCACCTCAACTTGTACTACTTCGGCAAAGGGGAAGCAATTACATTAGTAAGTACACGGTCAATAAATGAACGATTTCTGTTTCTACAGAATTTTGTTGACACTTTAAATGATACTCGTAGCCATGGCCATTGACACAGTTATTGTATTCACGATATGGCAATGCTGCATGATCTGGAAGGCTGGTATTCAGGTCACCCATGAAATGACATTTTTTTTTGTTCCAGTGATAGTTTGGTTTGGTTTATTGGGGGTATTAATGTCCCAAAGCAACTCAGGTTATGAGGGTCGCCGTAGTGAAGGGCTCCAGAAATCAGTGATAGTTTGTTTAAAACTTCGTTGAAGGCCAAGAAAAATTCACAACATATGATGAAGCTGAAGGTGATCGAAATACACTCTCCCTTCGATGACAGTATTCGGCTGAGTAAGATAGAAAGATGGTAGATTTTGGCCGCTAGAGCTTAGCCACGTTTCTCTCATATAGATAATGGAAGAATGTATGGTAGGAAACTAGAGATGTCATCGAAATATTTGTGGAGGCTGCATGCATTAAAATGAATAAATGAATGATACGGCATAGAAAGAAAAGCTTCAAGCCGAGAAGGTGAAAGTATGTTTCCATAGCAAAACCAAGGGGCGAGTACTTAATATATATGAGCAAGTTTACTTAAATATGGAAGGATGAGATTCAGAAAAAGTACAGAGACATCACTGTCTTTGGTTTTGAATGCTTTGATGCAGCAATATTCGGTCCGCGGAAAACGCCACTCCTTTTCATTCTTGAGCTTTGCGGCTTTCGCAAAAAAGCTATTTGCTATCTGGGGAGGGATTATCATTTACAAAAGCCAGGTTTTTCTAATCTCCTCTGAAACCCAAACTACTAATATTCATTCTGGGTTTCCAGCCTTCCTCACAAACACTCTTGTGTGACCGAGAGTAGAAACGTGCTATAATATTTTGCCAATCCTTGTTTGCTGGCACACGGCGTACGATCTCTAGGCCTGCGGCCGACAGACGGCAATCAGTTTTCTGGCCAACTTCTATCAAGATGGCTGTGCAATCTTAACTTTAAGTGTAGGGCGCTCCCTTGATCTAAACGTTGTTGAGTCGAGAGTATTGCTCGAGATCTGTTATTCTTTTTTGGAGACCATCATTCCCAGCTTTTAAAGCTTTATTTGAGGTGGTGAGATGAACCTACCGATCACGCACGTCTTAACAAGTTTGTTGAACATCTGTAGGCTCGCCTCTCTTCCGTTAACTTCTGTTTTGAGGCTGCTGGCATCGAAACCTTCATCAAGCATTTCTTCCTTCACATTCGTTACAAGGCATTCAACAAGTTCTTTTAATTTTTCTTTGAACCTAACTTTAAGGCTTTACATTTGTTTTGGGAGCTGGACATTCGTGGACATTGTCAGCAAAAGCAGTCAGATGTAACAAGATCGGTAGAAAATAGCATTTGAAATAGAAAATATTCAAGCGGGTGTAAAAACAGGGGAGCGGCAGTGGTTGTGGTCAAATAAACTAATACTAATTGCTACATGGATTCGAATAGCACCAACCTGAGTATTGCGTGAAGAATTATTAGCTTGCTTTCTTAACCAGAGCCGCCACTGCTATGAAGACAGGGTAATGCCATCGACGATTTTTGTAGGGAACGCCTGCACTCCGTCCGGACGCTTGAAGTCCCATCCAAGCAGTCTTCATTGGCCGATATAAACGATGATTGCACGTAACTGGGCAGTACGTTCGGTGATATTCAGGACCACTGAACTCGAGAGCAGCCCAGCAGAAAAGCAGCAACCTAAGGAATGAGTGAAGAGTTATTATCTTGCTTCCTTGACAAGAGCCGCTGTTGTTATGAAGTGAAGCACGCTTACCCTACAGCCGTACCCACTCAAACCAACGACCTTCCCAATGTTGCTGCACACTCCGACTTGCACCAGCTTTCCCATCAAACCTCGTCACTGCCCTCACCCTCCTACCTGTTTCTCTGGCTGGCTTTGACGTCGAACGCCCGCCTTACGTGGATGGATGATTGAGAGTGCGACACGCCCTATACTCTACACCCCTACAACCACACTTGCTAAAATCATGATTAGTTACTGCACCCACTTACAACAGTCTGAGGGAAATGCATTCGCACGCCAAGAACATACGCCACTCCTCGCCAGAGTTAATTAACGCTTCTACAGGCACCGTCGTTTCGTACTACTCCTGTTATTGCTGAAATCTTGCAAGGCAACGTGTGACAAGTTTTACTGCGCTGGCATTAGAGCTGTCACACCAAGCTCCATCCATTTCATGAGGGCAAATTCATGACTGGCCAAGAGAGTTCATGTGATCTTGTGACGCCATACAAATCTGTCCAACATCAGACGTGGCAACCTGCTCATCGGATTGAGAGGACACGCGACCCTCTGACCTCATAATCTCATTCAGCTGCTTGATCGAACTGTGCCGGTTGGCGAGTGGGTAAGGAGCAAACCCGAATCCCTAAAAATGACAGAGAAAGAATAAACAAGCCACAATGTGGAGCTCTAAGGTTATGAGATTCTACTCTTAAGGTGCGTTGAGTGTCCCCGAAGATTTTCGGCACTTGTTTCGCCCCTGTAGGCCATGAAAGCAGGCAAAACGAATTTGGAGAACTCGAAGGGTTAGTTTTGACTGGCCCCGCCGGGGTGGCTCAGTGGTTATGGCGCTCGGCTGCTGGCTCGAAGTACGCGGGTTCGATCCCGGCCGCGGCGGCTGAATTGCGATGAAGGCGAAATTCTAGAGGCCCGTGTGCTGTGCGATGTGAGTGCACGTTAAAGAACCCCAGGTGGTCGAAATTTCCGGAGGCCTTCACTACGGCGTCCCTCATAGCCTAAGTTGCTTTGGGACGTTAAACCCCAATAAACAAACAAACAATTAGTTTTGACTGGACAACCTAAAGGGCTGGTTTATTAGGCTTGTGTTGATAGTATCAGAGTCCGAATGAAGCTTCTTGCGACCACCAGCGTTTGCAGTTAAGTTACACTACGTTGTAAAGCTTTTTCTGTGGGAAATATAGCTACACGGATCAAGACGTACTCAAGGCGCTGCTCACAAGAGAACACTCTGCAAAACCAGTACTCAGCAAGGCCATGGCCGTGTCACATGTTGGCCATGTATTCAAGCTGTCGATGTTGACATTATCATTTTCATGGTGCCCATTCAAGCAGCAGCACTGTGTCGATCTCGAGAAGGGTGTTAAGTGCGGCACGGGGAAGAAGCATCTACAATATTCCGTTGCAAGTGAGAAATGCTACTACAAACGACTCAGCGAATTCTGCGAGAACAGATGTTTCGCAGTGATGATTTTCTCAAGGAGTCGTTTCAAAAAAGCCTTCAGTGTGCGTATATTGCAGTTACTAAGCCAAATATTGCCAAATGACATGCTTTATTTTTGTAGGCAAGAACTAGCGCAACAAACAAAAGAACATTCTGACGAGCACATTCTTATGTAATGTCCCTAACGGGACCCTTAAGGGTTAATAAATGATGATGATGAGAGGCACACACGTCAGGGTGCTGTGTGTCTGTCTCGCAAGCATGTTTACGCTGCACTACCTTGTATCTCGAGGTAGTACAGAACCAACTATCTCAGTACTAAGTTTTATTAATTAAAGAGTATGCGCACACGACCAGTTTTGAGGGTCTCCAGCCTCAAACAACTCTACAACAAACGCATTATATGTGCTTTTTTTTCCCTCAGACGTAATGGAAAATGCCTACGATTGGTTTTGCCTTTCTAAGATTTTAAAAATTCCCATCAAACTTACCTGCACGGAGAAGTAAGGTCGTGATGCGCACAAACATTATTGATAGCTAAGAGCAATTCCTACAATGCCAAGACTTCTAGAGGCAATTTTTATTCAGAGCTACTGATTTGCAAATGAAGTTACCCCTCTGAATATGTCAAAAGGTGTCAAATATTTGGATAAGGCAAGACAAATTAGCTTTGGTACCTCTCGAGCCGATATAATGACTCAGAGGTCAGTTCGATGTCGCACTTTATCGATAGGTTGCTGTATTCTAAGGACAAAGACCAAGTTTTCACAAAAAATGGGCCTTAGGGACAATGGGCCAAAAATGGGAGAAGAACAAACATTAAGTGCAGGTGCAGCCATCACCTGCCCATTCGGAAAGTAAGCTATGAAGCGGCGATAAAGCTTCTTGTGCGCAACGCAGAGGATAGGCTACATCGGTATTCACTTCAAAACAGTGACCACAGATTCAGTTGCTGTGAAGACGTAATAATTATAACCGATTGACAGTAAAATTGTAAAGCCGAATTTCGTCCGCAGTAAACGCATCTCCTGCCACCGCACAGACATCAGCATAGCCAGAAGAGGCAGATAACCAATTTTTACTGAAAGCAAAAATAGGATCGAGTTTTCTCTCTCAACATCAGTTAACCTATCGTTGAAGTTCTCGCAGCTGTAAACTGTTGGAGTCGTGTAGTGTAAAGCAAATACAGGCAGCTTAAAAACGGGTCCTAAGGAAAACTCCTCCTCTCTACTCAATGAGCCAGCTCCATGTATTTTGATCCGGAGGCAGGCATCCACTTTTATAAAAACGCCCACATGGCACTGCAAGGTAATCACGACACGGATTTTTTTTTTGCACCGGTCACGGGAAAGTTTTTATCTCTAACACTTCTGAGAAGAGCGCTTCTACAACTCTACTGCCGCTCAGAACGTGCTTTGTCTGCGTCCGATCTCTGCCTGACCGATTGCGCTGTACGATTAGCGCACAGTTCACAATTGTTAGTGGTCCATTGAAAATCAGGAACAAACAACCACGCGCATTCCATTTCTTTGTTTTTTGTTATCGTTTTGCATGCTTCAAGTTATCAGAAGAAACGAGGAAGTGGCGTGAACTATTGTTCCTGTGGATTACATTTCCGAATGTCACGTTGCTGTTTCGTTGTGCAATACACCATGCTTCGCGAAGGAGAACATAATCTATTCAACTTAAATATTTGAAGCGGCGATAAAACACTGACGTTCTGTGATGCGTTTCCTTTTTGTCATTTTGGTTTAGTAGCACTGGCAAGAACAAAGGGCCTCGGAGGCGCCAGAGGCGGCCGAATCGTACCACAGCGTCTTCCAACGGACTGGTCCTTTGCTATCAAGACTGATCATGGAGGGATCATTTTTGCTGTAAAGGGTAATTTCCCGACAAAATCCACAGAGTGGTGTTTTATTCCTTCATTCGGATATGAGAAAAGACACAGGGAACCATTTCCATTAAAATACAAGTAAATGTTGCTTATCGGTATGGCGTCTCTTGGCGACACTTTGTCGGAAGACACCTGAAGAGTCTCCGGGAGGTATGCCAACGTCTAGACAGAGTCAAAAGGAAAGCAGACCAGGCAGTTGCGGATGACGAGTACTGCGCGTGTACAGGGTGGTCCACTCTAAGTGTGATCACGGATCCGCGTGGCCGCGCTCCGCGGAGCGCCAGCGGATCCGGCGCGTTCGCGCATCGAAGCAAAGCCGCGCAGGCGCACAGGGGCCCGGGGGAGGAGCTTCGTGTCGTCTGCTACCAGCAATGCAAGCGATGTGCGCGCCAGCGGTGTAGCAGACGACACGAAGCTCCTCCCCCGGGCCCCTGTGCGCCTGCGCGGCTTTGCTTCGATGCGCGAACGCGCCGGATCCACTGGCGCTCCGCGGAGCGCGGCCACGCGGAGCCGTGTTCGCACTTAGAGTGGACCACCCTGTACAATGGGCACGCCTTGCTTGGTGGCTATCGTTAAGTTCCGGGATGTACAGAGGGCAAAACGCATGTCTAGAACACGTCCTGAGCGTGTTTCGGGCTAAACACGCGATAACTAGCGATAAGATTTGGTTAAAAATGGTCTGGATGTAAACATGTGCAGTTAAACGCATAGAATTTTATCGTCATTTTTTGCCTTCTTGGTCACAGCGGCTTTGGGAGCGGCTAAACACACAGTTTGGTTGTTCTAGGCATGTGTTTTGCCCTCTGTACTGAGACATCCGCAATTAGCTTTTCCTGCTGCTTGTGTACCGCGGACACTTCAGTCACTAACAGTACAGTGTTTGTAATACATATACCGCCCACCGGGTTTTCTTCGAGGTCATACAGTGTGGCGCGTTGCGCATCAACAGCATTCGAAAATTCTTGAAGACCAGTATGCATTTCTTCCTCACTTCTCGGGACCACAGGACTTCCATGATTGCTACAGGAGCCCCGCTATGCCTCTTGGAAGCACAGCCCGTGGCAGGGGTACTTTTTACAAAGCCTGTACGTTTTGGCCAGCCAAACCGCCTTTCAATTTAAGGTACTTCATCCCTGTGTGCCCAATAGATGTTTTCAACACTGTTTTGAAACACTGCGAACGATTCCTTATTGATGATAATAATAGTTATTTTTAAGCGCTGAGCGTTGCAAAGCGGCTGAATCTACGAGAGACGCCATAGTGAAGGTCTCCGAATAATTTCGACCAGCTGGGATTCTTTCACATGCGCGGACATCGCACAGTACACGGGCCTCTAGAATTTTGCCTCCATCAAAATTTCACCCAAGCGGCCGGGATCGAACCCGCGTCTTTCGGGTCAGCAGCTGAGTGTGGTGTGTATGACTTAGTAACGTGTGTTCGGAGCGTTTACTGATGTTATAGCAATTAAAAAATATAACAAAACAAACATATGCTAATTAGGCGGGTAAACTGCGCCGAATGAAAAGGTGGTGTCATGGCGCTTCACTGCGCTGAAACAAATGTTGCGTATATCTGTGAGTAAAAATGTGAATGTCAAACAAAAATAAAAAAGCAGGAGAAGGCGGTATCGCGTTTATTCTTAAGGCGCAATGCCTTTAGTCTTTAGCCTTACGCCACCCGCAGCGATTCATCTGTATAGCTGCCTGTAAATAGAAGCGAACTCAATTCAAGCTTAAGCGCCCTCCAAATTTTTCTTGCCATGCTGTGCTCTTGCCACTTGTGTGTACACACGCAGCACCGTAGTTATATATTGCTGCTGTCGTAATTTCGGCGGTGTTCTCGCCGTCACGAGGAAACATATTTTGTGACAATAAGTGTGCCGCACACTAAGAAGCAACACTGTTTGGGGAAAGCGCCTGTGGCAGAGATAATCAGGAAGGAAGTTAAAAAAGCGCGTCAGTAATTTGCACACACAGCTGCATTCCATACAGGTACAGTCGTTTTCAAAAATACACGGCCCACGGCTTCAGCCGGCATAGCGGCCGCGGGGCCGCATCGCGGCGCTGCTGTCTCCGACCGGCGCTTTCTGCGAGAGTGCCCTGACGACAGCCTTCGCCCTCACTCTCGACCTGTTACGTAACACGCCTGATAAAGTATATGTGTGGTTTCCGCCTGTTTCGCCGTTGGGGCTCGCTTCGAAAGACGGCGCCTGGATATCCGCGGGTGTCTGCACGCGCCGTATGGCCGCGAAAATCGAATGTCATGGCAGATGCTCCCGCTTTGGCGCGCTCATTTGCCGCTGCTTTTCAACAAGTACAGGCTCGCGGATCGCTGAGATACGGCGGTGTGCAGTGGCGAGGCTTTGTTTCTCTGTTCTAATTGCGCTTCGCATATATGGTTGTGCCAAAAGCGCGGTTTAAATTTTTTTCATTTCGTTTTAAGGCGAAAGTTTTAATGGCGAAAGCTTTTAAAGGGTGGATTCTACTGGATTGCGGGGAATTAAGTAGGATTCAGTTGTATTACTGGCGTACTGCGTACACCCCTGTTCCAGACTAATACAACGTAACCCTCCCTAAGGCAGCTTACTTTCCTGATGATGTAGGCATTGCCGATGAGGGCACCCTCCTTTTTGTACCATCTCCCTAAACAGACGCCACCGGCTTTTCTCATAATGGGCCATTAAAGCTTTCGCCTTAAAACGAAATGAAAAAAATTTAAACCGCGCTTTTGGCACAACCATACATGTAAAGCGCAACTAGAACAGGGAAGCAAAGCCTCGCCACTGCAAACCACCGTATCTCAGCGCTGTCCGAGCCTATCCTTTTTGAAAAGCAGCGGCAAGTGAGAGCGGCAAAGTGGGAGCACCTGCCATGGCACTCGATTTTCGCGGCCACACCGCGCGCGCAGACACCCGCGAATATCCAGGCGCCCTCTTTCTAAGTGAGCAGCAGCGGCGAAACAGGCGAACTCCGCACATAGACTTTATCAGGCGTGTTACGTAACAGCTCGAGAGTGAGGGCGAAGGATGTCGTCCCGCGGGGCACTCTCGCAGCAAGCGCCGGTCGGAGACAGCAGCGCCGCGGTGCGGCCCCGCGCCCACTCCGCCGGTTGAAGCCGTGGGCCGTGAATTTTTGAAAACAACTGTATATCACGTGATCAACATTGCTTCTGTGGCTGTGTGACTCCGGAATTCGTGGACTTGTGACGACTGTTCCTTCGGTTGCTGAGCACAGCTCGCCGCTTTCTCTACCTCATGGCTACGATAGCTCTTGGTTTTCGGTGTTTTGTGCGCGTTGGAGCGGTGGTTATGCCAATCGTGTGTGTGTTCAGACGGTGGCGAATAACATCTCACAGTGAAAGAAAAGCTCGGTTTCAGAAGTTGCTGAGTAAGCCACAGCGAACTAACGCATCAACCACATGCCTAGTGGGTTACTAAATACATAAAAATTACATACTATTAGGCCTACCATCGTTTGTGCTCTAAGGGCGGGCCTAACATAGGGCGGTCATCACCGGCTGCACGAAAAGATCCTGCCCATTAAGCAGCGTTCGCAAACGGCCTCTTCCTAGAACTCCTTATGCATTTCAGCGCGGTTGCCGACCACCAGTGGTCAGTTTACTCCATTGCCACGCCTTCGAGTCACGGTTTACAATAAGTCCACTTCTTTCGTCTAGCCTCCTTAAAACAAATTTGGCAGATCTTGCTGCCCCTCAGTTTACGAACTAATGCGATCGAGTAGGTATTACAGCACCCACACGTCTTACAAAGCAAAGCTGACAGCAAATTACAAACCTGAGTGCAGAAGAAGAGCCCGAACATTCTAGTGCTAAAGATAAAATCTTTTTTCACTATGTCTTTCAATAACCCAGCTACGCTTCACGCCATTGAGCCCGAGTCCTTTTCGGCACAGTGCAAATTTTGTGGCCAGAAGGCAAACTTGTACCACATGGTATGGGCTTGTCAGAAAAATGACAGCATTGAGATCATAAATCAGCCAACGCGGGAGGGCTGGGAGGCGGCCCTGTCCAGCTTGGACCTCGAGGAACAACGAGCTCTCGTCGCCAGAGCACGGGCAGCGGCTTTCACCAACGGCGTCCCGGACTAGGGACCCGATCAGCCTTCCCTTCAACTAAGGCTTTAATAAACGTTTTCATCATCATCAGTATGCTAGGAACGTATAAAGTGATTTTTGAGGGAAGGAAATAACACAGTATCTGTCTCACATATCTCGGTCGACACCTGAACCGTGCCGTAAGGAAAGGGAGGAAGGTGGGAGCGAAAGAAGGAAGATGTGCCGTTGAAGACCTCTGCAATAATTTCGACTACCTGCGGACTTTTAACGCCCACTGACATCACGTAGCACACGGGCGCCTTTCGCGTTTCGTCTCCATCGAAACGCGGCCGCCGCGGTCGAGTTCTAACCTTGATACTCCGAGTTCGAACGCCCGGGTAATGTGGGTTCGAACCCGGCCGCGACGGCCGCGTTTCGATGCAGGCAGCACGCAAATGGCGCCCGTGTGCTGTGCGATGTCAGTGCCGTTAGAGATCCCCAGGTGGTCTAGGTGATTCCAGAGACCTCCACTACGGCACCTCTTTCTCTTTTTCTTCTTTCACTTCCACCTTCTCCTTTCTCTTACCGCGGGGTTCAGGTGTCCACCGAGATATGTGAGGCAGATAATGCGCCATTTCCGTTCCTCGGAAAAAAAATGAGCTTGAGCACTATTATGTTCGGGCTCTTATCCAGCGCAGACGTGGGTCATTTGCTGTCAGGTTTGCTGTGTAATACGTCTGGGTGTGGTACTACCTACTCGATCGCAGTCGTTCGTGAACTGAGGGGCCGTGAGACGTTTCTTGTTAGGGTTTATCTAAAGTTGCAGTACCATTTGTTCGCTCTTCCTATTTGAATAATTAATTGAGATAAACAAATTAACTTCTTAAATATAGCTTGAAACTTTCAGGAGTCAATACGAAAGTTGTGGAGCTCCATAGGTATCCAACCCAGCCGCATCCAACGAGATAGACTCAGCGTGGTCGTTTTTATTCGGGAAAAACGAAAGCCCGCGGAGTTTAATAAATACCACGTGACAGCGCGCTCCATGCGCCCGAATGCGCCGCGATTACAGCGCTCTCATCCATGCTTTGGAAAAATAACTCGGTGCGGTCCTTTCGTGCTGCCCGAGACATAGCTTCCCGTTGTTCTTGGTTCCAAGATAAGCGTCAGTGGGTACGGGCGGCAGTTGAAAGAAAGCACGGCTCTCATTTCTTCGGCGATAATTCCTCTATCACGTTCGCAGAATGCATGCGGGTAAACGATGACAATCTCATGAGTTCGAATTTGGGAACAACATCCCAACAAGCAAAGACGCAATAACAAACCTGATAACGTCGTGTGAATTACGCTGAAGGACAGGAGCCGCGCTTTCTTTCAATTGCCGTCCGCACACACTGGCGCTCCACAGGTGTGTGGAGGACGGTACACCTTGATTTGTGCCTAAGTAGCGAAAAAAATATTCGTTAAGTCTCCCAACGCCCGTCACCTACAACTCTAAAAAAAGCTTCATCTTTGTCAGATGATAAGAGACTTCTGACAACGGTACAACACGGCGCCGTAGCCTGGCCTCTCGAGCCATACTTGACCTATCTAGGAGCATGTTATCGTTTCCACTGCGGCTGATTATGACGACGGCGGCGATAACAGCGGTTGCGAAGACTTCCGTGCAATGGTGGCATATGGCGGTCAGTTTTGTTTCGTGCAGCGTTTGAACGCAGTACATCGCTTATTCGGTCAGAATGTGTCGTTCAACCATGCTCGTCTGCTGCAACGAGGAACGAAAGCAGCGAACTATCACAGCAACGATACCTGTGCTACTCCAGTGGGTGTGACATGACGTCACCTGTACTAATGATGTCAAATCTTGTTCTTGCATTTCTACGTCACTGCCGACAATGAGAGAGAGATAATGAGAGGGGGAAAGGCAGGTATGTTAACCAGAAAGGTTTCCGGTTGGCTACCCTACACTGGGGAAGGGAATGATGGGATAAAAGGGGAAGAGAGAAGGAACGAGGATTTAAAAAACCATTCTCACTAAGTAGATAACCACGGCACCCAAAAGTAGTGTTACCGAAAGTAGTCCCGGTCAGTTTAGTAGGGACGAACTACACGCTGATTGTACGCGGTTGCACCGACGACGCACACTTCTACAACTCGCTGGCTGTGCGGGCTTTCGTTCGGACCGTCTGGCGGGTCCTGCCTTGACTTTCTTGCTGGGATCAAGATGGTCCGCTCTAAACCTGTTGGGGTGAGCGCCCCTTTTTAAGGAGTCTCCCGACCGTGAGGAGTCGGAGGAAAACCTTGATTTCATCCAAAGCGCGTACAGATGGTTCCGCTTTCAGTTCCCAGAATAAGAATAATCTGGGAAAGAGATAGGGGTTCAATAAGTAGCTCATAAAGCCCCTTGATAAAAGAAAGTAGCGACACGCTCCTCCGCGCGGCGCTTTCCTCCTCGTTTCTCCTCGCCCGCCGGCTCCCAGCGCTGCACACGGCACGCTTTTTCGTCCAGGCGCCCGTAGCCAATCCGCAGCGTCAAAGCTGGCGCGCGTTTTGAGGGCGGCCGCCTTGAGTTATCTGGTCGGAACGAAGTCTTTTCTTGCAATATTATCAAGCCACTGCTTCCTCCGCAAGCCATCCTGCTTTCCTTTCGGGATCATGAATACGGCGAAACCATCCTCACGTCTATTTCTGCAGTTAAGTGCACAGCAACCCGCCATACTGCGAGCGCTCAGCACAGAAAACTGTTGCCAAGGGGCTTTGCAGAAAACGAAGCGTGCTCCGTCTGCTGCGTCTAGACAAGACGAAGAATGCCGCGAATGGATAACAAAATTGCAAGCACAGTCGCAACCGGCGCGCGCTTCCGTGGGCAACGGCAGGAATCGGCGTGAAGCGAAACCAGGCAGGACGAAAACTGACGCGCACGGAAAACAAAATGACCAGCGAAATCACAACCGGCGCGCGTTTCCATGGGCAACGGCAAGGAGACCAATCGGCGTGAAGCGAAACCCGGCTGGACGAAAAATGGCGCGCCCAGAAAACAAAACACTAAGCAAAAACACCAACCGCCCGCGTTTCCATGGGCAACGCCAGGGAGACCAATCGGCGTGAAACCTGGCTTCCAGCCAACGCCCGCGGCCCGGCAGCGCAGAGGCGAGGAGGAAGCGAGGAGGTCACGCGGCGGCTGCAAAGTTCCAAGGTTTGCGGTACTTTATATTATCAAGGGGCTTTAGTAGGTCACCCTCCCTCGCTCCATCTAGCCTGTGCAGTCGGTACTAGTTCCTGCCAGCGCTGCCGGTGGCTCCGACTCTTGAACACTAGTGTAACTCATTGATTTATTTCTATAAGTAATATAAAATATAATTCGCCTCCAAATGCCGCCTGTGTGTAGAGTTTTAGCCCGAACAAGCATGCGATTTAGCTCAGCTAATTTTTTTCCCGTGTGCTGGGAACGTCTGTCAGACTGGTTTTGAGGAGGCTAGCCCAAAATAAGTGCACTTATTATGCCGAGAAGTCACTGATATTGCTACTTGCCAAACTTGTAAAGGGTCAACGTATCAACAAACAACGGTTCCAACTGGCCATAAATCGGGTGTTTGCGGATTGGCGCACCACTCGTGGTGAATGAAGTAAGCTGGGTTCAAGCCGCGTACTTGGAGATAAGTGATAAGCGCACAAGCGCCTGGAAATAAAATAAGTTAAACAGCTGTATCAAAAATCTACATATTTAACAGGCAAAAAATAAAGTAATAGCTAAAGAAAGAATAAGAAACGCTTTTTAGAAAATAATGACCTTATATGGCGAAAGCTTTCATCACACGTTCTCATATGCGCACCATCCGTAAAATCCGGAAACAGGCTTAATGGACTTCCCACTTTTTGAAGTGAAGAGAGAGAGAGAGATAAAGGAATTTTAATGAGGAAAAGGTGGAGAGGTCGGCCGGTGGTAACATGGCCCTGGCCTGCTACTCCACAAAAAAGTTTCTGCACTGGCATAATATAACTGCTCTTATTGCAACCAAGTTTCTGAAGTTGCGGTAGTAGAGCTTTTAAGACCAAAACACCTACCGTTTTGCGCGCGGAACACTTGTTTAAGGCAATCACACTGAAATACAAAAGGGTTCGCATGTTCACTAGGCAGAGGTCCTTTGGCAGCACTGTGCTGAATGGGCAGGACAGTTGCGTGCAGCTGGTGAGGTCGGCCCGACGCTAGGCACACAATTTAAGCAGAGGCGATGATAATGGTAGCTTATATTTTGTGCAATTAGTGAACTAATGGGATGTGATTGGTGTGTTTGTTCGGCGTGGATCACTGGTCATCTTCTCAAAAAGAACGTTGCTTCCATTACGATATATCGTGCGACACTGTCTGACAACGGAAACGGATGGCAGAGCGGGCACTCAAACGCTCATAAGACGCTGTAGAGCACAACCTATCTTAGCCATCACATGGAAAGAGCGGCGAGCCGTGGTGAGCAATCGAAGGAAAAGACCTGAAAGAGGCACGGATCCCGGAGTTAAGGAGCCGCAGAACCGATCGCAATTATGTGGTGTACCTGCACGGAGTTCAACTGTGTGCGCAAAAAATTTCTGCACTATTTGTTTTTTTTTTACCTTCTAACTTAAGTATAAATCTATTTTAGGGCAAACGAACGTTAAACATTTGTCTTCATTTTTAAAAGTATGAAGACGATGTAATCGACAAATTTGCATGCTGGCCTATGGCGTCGCAGTCACGTTTTTACGAACCTAAAAAGGCTAGGGTTTCAACACTAATTTTAAATGTAGGCTCAATATTGGGTCAAAATATTTTAGTTACTAGAGCAATGAAAATTCCAACCAAACAGCTCCATTTTCTTTCAATACCCCTTAACAGGTACCGCTGCGAAATATTAAAAATGTGGCTGGGAAGTCCAGATGCGAAGAAGGATGAATTAGGCCTCACAACTGTTCTGCATACCGCAGACTTCACGTACAGGTCTCGGGGCCACCGTTTTTGAAGCGGCTCTCGAAGGTCATGTCGATGTAGCCGGTGTCGACGAGCACCTCGGCGGCGAGCTTCTTGGACAGGTCGTCGGCGATGACCTAGATGTTGTATTTGGCGACCAACCCGCGAAGCGAAAGGCGGCAGGCCAGCGTGAAGTGGGGAGTAGTCCGGTGGGCTGCCCATTTCCGGCGGTCATCAAAGGTGCAGTCTCCTTGTCACACGTGCGTGAGAGGGGCCTATTTTATGTGCACAGAAGTGCACCTGGACGATGCTGTTGTTAAAAGGCTGTTCGAACACAGGAGACTATACGAGGGAAAGCGTTGTGTTGTGACTGAGGTACAGTTTTGTCAAAACTTTGGAGCCGAGGGGGTTTGCTTCTAAGCTTCGCAGTGGGACTTCGTAACATTCGTGGTAGTCCTACCTATTGGAGGAGGCAGGACCAGAAATCTTCTTACCTTCAGCAAATTTGGAGCGCTGGAGATGCATTATGAACCAGACAGTGTACCAGTGTGACAGATTCCTGAACGCACTTCATTCCTGCGGGAAATGCTGTCATGGAGTTGCTGCAGAAGAGGATATGCGCCAAGAGTCAGAGAAGAAAGGCAGGATGGTTAATCTTACAAAGACAAGAAACCTAACGAGTCTCGTCCGCAGGTGCCCCGTTGCGGTGACTCATTTCTGAGGGCGCTTGGCTTCTGACCCTGAATATCCAGGTTCAGTCCCAGATGTGGTGGCCGCGTAAAGATGGAGGCAAAATGCGGCAAGGCGCCCGTGTGCTGTACATCTGTGGGCATGAAACGCGTACGTTCGAAATCATTGCCTAGCGCTTCTCTGCGGCGTCTCTTTCTCTTTGTACACTCCTTATTTCATTCCTTCCCTCAAGGCGGGTTTTTCATTTCTTTGTTCTTTAAATGCGCGAAGGCAATCCATAAGGTGCAGGGGAGGGGGGAGGGCAGGAATGGGTGTGCCTACAGGTTTCGGTGGTTGTACAACAATAGGAAAAAATGAAATAAAAAGAAAAAAACACAATTATGTTCGATCTAAAAGCAAGGACAAAAAAGAAACAATCCAAAGGCAGGCACACAAGTTAGACAACAATATCCACCTGATAATTCAACGTCGCAGTACGCTTTGGGCAGTTTGGAAGGCATGTAATGTACAGCGCTAAAAACGGGTCATTGATTTTACGAAAACTTAGCGACCAGTTTATCGCTAAGTATTTTTCGCTTGGTGGACAGAGCGTCTGATTATATTATCGGGTAGGCTGTTCTAAAGTTTGATAGCGGAGGTGCGTGCCTTAAAGCGTGAGACGGGATGATGGTGGCTTAGGCAGGGTGATGTTCGTAAGGGTAGTTTAAGCAAGTAATGCCTTATGAGCGATGGAAGAACGAGTTAAAAAGGCATAGACGTGAAATTACGCGACGGGTTTCGAGTTTTGGAAGGCCGAGGGATTGTTTTAGTAAAGTGACGCTGCTATCCCTTCAGTAGTTTGATATGATAAAAAGTGCTGCACGATTTTGAATTGCATCCAGATTGCTTGTAGGCGTGTAACGAGAAATAAGAAACTGAAAGCTCCATTTCTTTATTTATAAGAAAATTTTTTTTATTATTTTCAATGCAGTAATGATTGTAACAGATTTTGATTGTCCTTATCACTGAAAATTATCCTTACCGAACCCAAGAAAGACTCCTTGAGAACGTTGCAGCTTTATATAATTTTAGAAGGCGCGGAGTGTCTAATTCTGAAATGCGTTCACTGTTGCCTTCGAGTAGTCGTTCGCATTACACGTTGATTCTTTTCGTGTGTGATTGTTTTTGGGGTTGCGAACTCGTCGCGTGCACAGAATGGTTATAAATGGGGATGTGTCATTCTAGTCTCCTCTTCGCTTGCATCCGCCTTACCGACTTGACTGGCGATACACGGCATCATTGGAAAGCAACTTAAAAACTGGTCGGACGGTTACCTCTTTGTAACGCGAGATTCAGCCACAGCTTGTGAGTTATTTTTATTGCAAAATATTTTCAGGGAACATGCTTGGGAGCTTTAATACGTGCGCCACTTATGGACGAGGTGGCACTGGTGAACACTCTCAAGGTGAGGTCACACGTAAAGTTAAATACCGCTTAAAGCAAAAGATCTGACAGTCGTAGCGGTAGCTCGGCTGGTAGAGAACCGGACGCGTAATTCGGAGGTCGTGGGTTCTTAGAAACGTAGACGTGCAGGCTAGTTGGTGAACCATGATTCTTTAAAACATTGCAAAAGACAGGGACACAGATAGAAAAGACACACACAGCGCACACAGATAGAAAAGACACACACAGGTTCTGTTGCCACCGGCAGGCGTGTGGATATTTTTTCTTTTGCTTTTCTAATCAACTATCTTTAAGCTAGAAAATAATCGCTAATAATCTCTGTTGATCAACAACACAAGAAACAAACCGCGGGTTGCTCCTTCTTACACTCTCGCCGTACCAGCCTTAATTCATGGTAGCCAACCTCCGGTTGTGCTTCGGTTCGCTTTCACCAAACCCATTTTCCTCCCACAGTAACCAATTTCCCATCTGTTTCTATAAAAACCGCCCATCGCTTGCACAGACTGCTACTACTACTAGTCCTACCACTACTACACCTAGGCGAAGCCCAGGAACGCGCGCGTATAGGTGCACTAAAGAGGAATCTCAAATCGTCTTTCTACCGCGGGAACGCCATCTACACACTCAGAGCATTCTTAGAAACTTTAAAGGGGTCGTGAAATGTTTTCCGAAAATTTCGAACGACGTGTGTATTTGGAATTCTGACCCTTCATTCTATAGTATACCTTGGTTCGTTTCACCATCTGGGTTGATTGAATAGCGAAAAAAACTAAATTTCGGTTCCCAGTGCGCGTCCCCCTCAACTCACAGCAAACGTCATTTTAAGAAGCCAATCAGAGGCTTCTGTCGTCAACACAACATGGCGGCTTAGCGAGGCCTGTTTAGCCATAGTTGACCGAGGTTACAGCACGCATATTGACTCGAATGTGGCACCGTCGTCTGCTCAGAATGGAGTCTGCTAGCTGTCAAGTCGACACATGTGAGAAAACTAGGCCGGCGCGTCACATCAGTTGCCGCTTGCGAACTGCCGCCTACTGCAAGCAGGGACACGGAGCGGCAAGCATCTTCGCGCCGCTGGACTCATGCCCGGCCCACATCCGGTGTAACACTTTGCCACCGCACACAAGCGCCTGCGTGCTGCTTGGCTACTGAAGTTCGCACCAGAAAAGACAAAATAGCGATGTTGTCAGAAAGACTGCCGGCTGTACTCGGGCGGCGACAAAGCATGCCTGCCCACGTAGCGCGCTTTCGGCAACGGCGCTGGACGCGGGCGCGCCGGGCGACGAACTGCACTGCTCTCTGGCTGCCCTGGTCGTCGCTAGGCCTGTTTCGCATCGAAGCCGCGGCGGACAGCGCTTCGGAAGTAGCCTGGGTGATAATAAAATGCCTGCTTTTGGCATCGCTTTACTGTCAACAGCATCGTCTCACAACAAAAAAATATGGTCATTGTTGCGATGCGCTCGGCAACGGAGCTATATAGCAGACGCCAGGCGCGCAAGACGGACCGCAACGGCCGGGCAGCGGCAGCTGAGCGGCGGTTGTGCCAAGAAATTTTCTCGTATTACAGTTGCTGCTTCTACCAGCAACTCGGCATTGTTCAACGATCCTCAAAAATGATCTATTTTACACACTTCTTGCTCCCACAGTTTATTATTTACGTGAAGAAAAATCTTTAGCTCATTTTTATGACGCCAGCGGACGGGATCCAGGTTTGCCGGCCGGCCTGCAGACTCGCTGTATTTCACATTCGCACCAGAAAAGACAAAACAGCCATGCTATCAGAAAGGCTGCCTGTTATATTCGAGCAGTGGCAGCATGCCGAGCTTTCGGCAACGACGCCGCCTGCGGACGCGCCGGGCGATGAACTGCGAGGCTTGCCGGCGGCCCTGGTCGTCGCTAAGCCTACCTGGTTTCGCATCGATACTATCGATACCGCAGCTGAGGGAGCTTCGGAACTGGTCAGCGCTGTAAAAGGTGCTGTAAAAGGTGTAAAAGGCGCTTTAACTGTGAACCTGTTCCATAATAAAATAAAGATATGCTCGATTTCTGCGACGCCAGCGGAGCTAGCAAATGCCAGCTATGCGAGCGGCGACCAGGCAGTAAATAAAGCGGTCATGGGGTGAAATTTGCTTGTATCGCCGAATTAAATACTGCCAGCAACTCGGCATCAGCCAACGATCCTCAAAAATGATTCATTTTTGGCATTCATCTATTCCAGTGCTTGTTATGAGCGTGAACAAAAAGTTCAGGGGGCACTTTGACTGTCTAAAGTGGGTAGAGGCGGAAGTGTTTTCCGCACCACCTTCGCTGTTTCTGCGGCACTGGTGGCGTCACATATATTTGAGCACTAATTACCAAGTCATGAAAAATCACTAATTAATTGTTAATTACTGATTAATGCCTGAATGCTAATTAACTGCTAATTAATGACGCTTAAGCTTCGCCTTTAGGAGTGGAACGCGACAGCGCGTTGTAGCGCTTCCAGGGAGTCCACGGAACGCCACCACCCGTTCGGCGCGATGCCTTGCCCTTTGAACGCAACGCTTTTTGAGGAAAGGAAATGGCGCAGTAATTCTCTGTCATCTCAGTGGACACCTGAACCGCACCGTAGAGGAAGGGAGGTGGGAGTGAAAGAAGATAGATAAAGAGGAGCCGTAATGAAGAAAATGAAAATTGTATTTGACGAAAGGAAATTACGCAGTAACTGTCTCACATATCTCGGTGGACACCAGTCAAAATTCAGGGGGGGGGGGCACTTTTTTGACCTAAAGTGTGGTCACTGATGTGTGGTTAAGATGTTAAGCTTCGCCCCTAAGAGTGGAACGCGACAGCGTCTTGCAACGCTGCCTCAGGCTTCAGGACCGGCCTCTCCACTCAAGACATTATGTGGCAAATCCAACACGACATCCTCGATCCGAGACCCATCCGAGCTACACGAACCATCCTAAGCCTAGATGTCAGCAAGGCTTTCGACAACGTGTCACATGCTTCCATCCTGGCAAACCTCTCACAAATGAATGTAGGCACTCGCACTTACAATTACATCGCCGACTTTCTTCATAACCGCACAGCAGAACTTCACATTGCAGACCTCCACAGCGAGAAGATCACACTAGGCACCCGGGGAACACCACAAGGAGCAGTCCTATCTCCGTTCCTTTTCAACACTACAATGAGAGGCCTCCCTCCGCTCCTGGAAGAGATACCTCACATTCAACACTCAATATATGCCGATGACATTACCCTGTGGACCAACTCTGGCTCTGAAGGGGAAATCCAAAACTCCCTCCAAACAGCAATCAATAAAGTACACTCCTTTGTACAGGCGAACGGGCTCACATGCTCCTCCACGAAGTCCGAATTACTAGTCATCAGGGACCGACGAGCTCGCCTGCCCGTACCCGACCCGCAAGAACCTATTGTGCTTCAAGTCGACACCCGTCCCATACCTCCGGTCCGCACCATCCGCGTTCTGGGTATGTTAATACAGAACAACACGCAAAACTCGGAAGCCATTCAGCGCCTCCGCACCACAGCCAATCAGATCAACGGCCTTATCCGCCGCATCAGCACCCGCCGGAGAGGTATGAAGGAGGATGACCTCTGTCGGCTCACGCAAGCTTTCCTCATTAGCAGGATAGTCTACTCCTACCCCTACTATCACCTCCGCCGGAAGGACGAGGAAGCTGTGAACAGCATTATACGTTCAGCGTACAAAGCGGCACTTGGGCTACCTCAGTACGCCAGCACACAGCACCTCCTCCAACTCGGCATCTACAACACGCTCACAGAACTCATAGAGGCACACAAGACCGCCCAAACCCACCGCCTCTCACGCACTAAACACGGGCGGCTCATACTTGACCGTCTCAACATCAACCCCATAGGCGACGTCCACCCCACGACGCCCATTCCGATAGGGGTCTATAGCCGCCTAGTTATAAAACCAATCCCCAAAAACATGCTACCTGGCCGCCATGATGCGCGCCGTCAGCTGAAAGCCCAAGCACTAGACGCCACATACCTTGCCGACGAACACGCAATATACGTAGATGCTGCACGGCAAAGTGCAAACACATACGTTGCTTGTGCAACCACGCCACAATCTACTATCGTCACCGCCGCCACAGTAGTAGCTCACTCTCCGACAGCGGCAGAAGAAACCGCCATCGCGCTGGCCATCGCTGACCCACGTACGCGCACAGTCCTCAGCGACTCCAAAAGAGCGATACAAAATTACTCGGCAGGTTTTATCTGCCACCCCGCTGCACGCATCCTTCGCGGCTGCACTCCCGACCATAAGATCAATCTGGTCTGGGTACCCGCCCACGCGGGAAACTCTGGAAACGAAGGGGTCGACCGACTAGCCCGAGGACTAACCAACCGGGCGGCCGGCCCCACGGACCCAGACGCTCTTGCCGAGGCTCCCCAGACCTTTGCCGAAATTACCAACCTCTACAGAGAGATGAGACGCCAGTTCCCGCCTCCACACCCCGACTTGAATCGAGCGCAAGCCACCTTGCTCTGCAGGTCGCAGACACACTCCATCCTTAGCCATTCTAGACTTTCACTAATCACAGACGGGGAATACGACCCCGTCTGCCAAAATTGTTACCAGGGAGAAATCGCCACCCAGGCTCACATCCTCTGGGGTTGCGCGGGAAATCCGCCCCCTCGAACCTTACTGCCAGCTCCCTCCGAAGACGGACGGAACCAACTCCTCAGAAGGCCAGACAAGAGCATCCAACTAGCACTCATTTCCTGGGCCCAGGAAGTCGCCCCGACCTGGGGGCCACACCAAGCCCACATGCCCTAAATCCCGCCAATCTAGGCAATAAAGTTGTTTCCACGAAAGACGACGGAGGCTTCGAATCCGCGAATCTCTTAAAAGATCTAAATAAAAGTTTTCTACTACTACTACTACTGTTTCTCTCTCTCTCTCAAATTCGGTTCTACGCCTCGCTCGTCGGTAAATTGGTTTTTGAGGAAAGGAAATGTATCTGTCTCTCATTTGTCGGTGGACACCTAAACCTCGCCGGAAGGGAATGGAGGAGGATGAGAGTGAGTGAAGACACCGTATTCACTAGACGCACCTTTGTTCATTCCAAACCATCGAGCAGGCATGGCGGAGTGCAGAATAGACGGACTCCGCCATGCCTGCTCGATGGTTTGGGGTATACTTTTGGGACATTTTGCAACGGACTTTAAAAAAGGAATTTCCGCTCGACGCTCATGGCATTCGGTACTTGCCTGTAGAGAGTGAGGATGGGACACCATTCGACCTCATTATGCTAATGGGCCTCCATTGTATTTGGCGCTCCAGAATGGCAGGATATCATTGCGATCCTGATGCACGGCCAGCACGGATCTATTTTCGGGAGTGCATGCATAAGTATATTGAAGTTCAGAAACTTGCTCCTGAAGCTCCCGAGTGGCTCGAAAGAGTCGAGCCTTTGGTGACGCTTAAGGAGTTTTAATATGATGAAGCCACGCACCCCCGGGCGGATAGTGTTGTTAATTATTGCTCATTGCGCTCTGTAAGTGTATTTGTGTACTGTGGTACGTGCCGAAGTCAGGCAATAAATAAATAAAAAAAAGCAGGCATGGCGGAGTGGATAGCGTGCTCGTCTCTCACGCCGAAGACCGGGGTTCGATTCCTGAGCTCGACGAATTTCTTAATCGCTTTTATTTATTTATATGGCCTGACTAGTAAAGCTAATTAGGCTAATTGGATAATTAAGCAATTAACTAAGCTCAGTCCCACTTACTTGGAGCATCACTATACGATCCCTTCTATTGGTTGTATGGTTGCTAGCCAAAGTGCAATTGGCCCCGTTTGAAATTCGCGCACTGTGACGTCACGACCGTTTCCACCAATTGAAAAGCGAGACATTTTCTGTCGACAACTGCTGCTTACAACGATGAGACATTAAAGGCTTCCGCCTTAATAATACTAGCGTGTTTTTCTGACGGCGGCGGCCCTAAGACTTTATGCAATTTTTAAACAATGTTTTTTTTTTCAGTCAGATGAGCGTTAATTCGCCATAGCATTTTCAGCGGTGAAGTTCATCAGAATACAGCTAAGGCGTTCTAAGTTCTAGGCTGGTTAAATAATATTTCATACTTTTATTCTTTGTCTTCTTTGTTTTCTTATACTTTGTCTGCGTCGTTTGCGCTGTGGGCCTTCAATATTTCATAGTTAACTTTTAACTATAACCTTAATGCTTCTTTCTTACTGAGAGGCGTGTAGCCCACAGTAAGTAGTATCCATATCGTTTTTATAATTTGGAAAATACGATTACCACGGCGCTGTGGCCAAACAAATTCAGCAGATATAATACCAATATGCGTGCGTTTTAGAGAAGCTTGGAGCCAAAAAAGCCACTCCACTGCACGTCACTCGACGAGATAAGCAAAATTTGTTGAGCCACAGCGGCGAGGGTAATCGCGTTTTCGAAACTTTAAAACTGATAGGGATATTACTTACGCTTAGCTACACATCTCTCAATAACCAATAAGCCTAAGAGTAATAGTTAAAAATCTAACTATTCAGTATTAGTTAACCGGACTGCTAGTTCGCACGCCTTAGCTGTATTTTGATGTACTACCCCTATGACCATGATGTGCCGAAAAAATCAGTGTTAAAACTCAAAAACACAATTTTGTATACTCTTTTAAGCTGTCAAATACTACCCGCTCTCGCAACCCGTGTGTGTGCGTGTGTGTGTGTGTGTGTGTGTGTGTGCGCGCGCGCGCGCGCCCTCTTCACTCGCGCGTTGCCTTCGGCGCCACACAACAAAACGGCGAAGCACCTCGAAGCCAGTCTCAACACCTTACCAATGGGGGCGTGCGCTCGGCGCGAAAAGGAGAAGGAGATTGCACAACTGATACCATGCGTATGTGCGCGCCTGCCTTGGCGCGAAGAACGAACAGACGTGGAGCTTGCCTATATATGAAGAGCTTTGACCGCTGTCTGTCAGCCCGCTCGACTCCCGGGACAACACCACTCGCCCAACCATGGACCAACGAGGCAACATGCGCAAAGATGCGGGACGGCCTTGTCGTGAGCCTCTGGTCGTCGGACTGTCGCAGTGCCCGGTGAAGAAATTGTGTTATGTTTGCCTCTCTCTTGTGTTAGATAACTTTAGGTGCAAAATTTCATTTGTATTGTAATCTCTCTGGAGTTTAACTTTGCATGATTTGCATTGTTTTGATAATCACTTTGTATGTGTTTGTTAAATACTCTGTATCGTATCTTTGCTGCATAAACATTGTTTTGTTTGTGAACCTTATATTTGTGAACCATATTTAATCACTTTTCTCAGTGCAGAAAGTAGATCTAGTATGCCTTTTTTCAGCTGATGGCAGAATTTCGGCACGGGCTCCGACACTTCCTTAGTCTGGGGGAGTTCAAATTTCACGAGGCACATAATATTGTTCGACCGCTCTTTCTATGTTTCCTCGGATTTCTTCTGCCCTCAGGAAACAAGGATTAAGTTGGAGCAAGGAATTTTCTCATCCTTACACTGTCGCGAATCCATACGATAGTGATTGGTTGAGCCTTGGCAATGTCTGAAACTGCAGGCCCTGAATTACACACACGAGACGCCGCGAATGTTGCTAGTGCACTCAGGCGCACTTAAGAAATTAACTGGCCACAATGGCTTTGAATGCATAATCTTCGTCATTCTTCTCAAATTTCAAGGCCAAGCAGTCGAAAACATCCATTGACACCATTCCATGTCTGAGGTCAAAGGATAATGTCCCCGCATCACATGCAGCAGATGGCTACGGTGTTAACATACGCTGCCGTGAGCCTCACAGAAGTCACAGCATGGAACGCTCTGCCGCTAGGCGATGGATGGAAGCGGCAGAGCGGGCCATTTGAAAAAATTATGGCTGAGGCTTAGCTAAGGTTAAGCCTAGTCAGATGCGAAGCATATTGGTGGCTAGGCTTGGTAATACATGGCTTTCCTTGGTTGCATACTTGGTCATTTTAATACAACCACTAGAAGCCTTCGTCGTGGGGGAAGACAACGGCATGGCTACAGCGGAACGCCGACTAACCCCGAGACGCGCGTTGGGTGAGCGCCTGGATTGCCACGGAAGCCGCGTCTGCCTGCCCGGTGGAGCGAGCGTTCCACCTACACCGAGTGTGAACGCGCGTTCGAAATGCGCGGGAATGCCGCTCGAGGACATTCCGGCGTCTGTGCGATGGCATCGTCACGACGACGTCATTGTGTCACGTGGCGTGACGGCTAAGGGTCCCACGGCGACGGAGCGAGGTGGAGGCCGCCTCTCACATCCGATGTCACGTTGTGTGACGTCACGGTGTCACGTGGTGTGACGTCTAGGGGTCCCACGCCGACGGCGTGAGTGGTAGCTCTAGCAATATGCTTCGCATAAAAAATGGCTGTGGCTTAGCTGAGCTTAAGCCTGGATATCTCGAAGCGAAAATCAGCGGCAAGGCGGAGGAGGAGCCGGGCGTGTAGTGAATACGGTGCTGTCTTAGAAGGTTGCTTTAGATGGATGGATGGATGGATGGATGGATGGATGGATGGATGGATGGATGGATGGATGGATGGATGGATGGATGGATGGATGGATGGATGGATGGATGGATGGATGGATGGATGGATGGATGGATGGATGGATGCATGGATGCACGGATGGATGGATGGATGGATGGATGGATGGATGGATGGATGGATGTATGGATGGATGGATGGATGGATGGATGGATGGATGGATGGATGGATGGATGGATGGATGGATGGATGGATGCATGGATGCATGGATGCATGGATGCATGGATGGATGGATGGATGGATGGATGGATGGATGGATGCATGGATGCATGGATGGATGGATGGATAGATGGATGGATGGATGGATGGATGGATGGATGGATGGATGGATGGAAAAAATTGTATTGTAAATGAATTGGTGTTCGTGACCCTTACGGGTCACTGGGCGCCGTGGTCGATCCTTGGTCCAGGACGCCGCACTTGACTGCTGCCATCGTGGGTCGGAGCACAAGGAATCGTTGCGCTTCCTCGTCCTCGCTGGCCAGCAAGTCCTCGAACTGCATCACATTCGGGTTGTTTATTCTTGGCTCTAAGTCCGCCTTAGGGCAGGTCCATGTGATATGTTCTAGTGTAGGTTTACCCTGGCACCACAGACATTCGTCTGCATACTGTGTAGGGAAAATCTTGTGTAGTTTGTGCAGATGTGGGTAGCTACAACATGTACTGTGACGTGCATTCCTCTCGGGTGTACACCAAGATATGAGAGACAGGCATTTGCTGCCCTTACAAGCAATTTTCACATTTCATTTTCCTTAAGGCCCTTACGGCGCGGTTCGGGTATCCACACAGATATGAGAGAGGCAGGAGTCGTTTCCTTTCCTTAAAACCAATTCTCTTTTCATTTTCCTTTCCTTACGGTGCGGTTTGAGTGTACACCGAGATATGAGAGGTTCCTCGCGCACTGCTTGTCTTTTCTTAATTTTTTTATTTGTGCAGCGTGTGACGTCACTGCTTTCGGGTGTACACTAAGATATGAGAGACAGGCATTTCTTTTCCTTAAAACTAATTTTTATTTCATTTCATTTTCCTTAAGGCCCTTACGGCGCGGTTCACGGTATCCACTGAGATATCAGAGAGACAGGCTTCGTTTTCTTTCCTTAAAACCAATTTTCTTTTCATTTTCTTTCCCTTACGGCGCGGTTCGGGTGTCCACCGTGACGTGACGCGGTTCGCGCGTGCGCACCTGTGGCTTTTTCTGACGACGGGGCCCACTTTAGCCTCGGTGTTGACTAGCCTAGTGAAGCTTTTCGCTTCAAAAGAAGCGTGTGATGGCGCTCTACTCGGAAGGTGCGTCACGCGTTTAAAAACTCAACAGGGAAATGTCGATTCCGTGTTTTCCTTCTCTGCATAACATAGTAACGTTGTGTCATAAGGTCAATGAAGGCAGAACAAAGCGGCTACTCAAAGCGTCACGAAACCAAGTTTATCGCCTGCACCACAAATGGAATCCCTTCGGTTTCGGGTTTCATTTTTTAGAATTCCGGGATTAAAAATGGAGCAATTTTCGTTTAGTTCAAATTCGGGAACAAATCTGGTTATTCATCAAACATTTTCACAACTGGGTATATCGCGTCCGTTTTAGAGTGCAGCTGTTTCGCCCCCGTTTCTGCGTTTAGCGGCGTCGCCGTTGCCGTCACCGTTGTCCGTTGTAAGCTGCAGTGTACACTGTCGCGCTTTAAGATGCGAATTCAATGGAGCGGGAGCTTGCAAAGCAAAGGAAAGGCGCATAGCTGCCCTTTTGGAGCAGTGAACACCTCAATCGTGCTTTAAGCCACGTGGCGGTAGTGAGAGATGTGTGCGGCATGCGTTGGAATTGGCAAGGTTGTGCCATTTTAAGGAAAGGAAGTGCGCATAACTCATCTCTAAGTACGCGGAGGACAGAGGACTTAAATGTTCGCCTGAAAAATCAGAAATCTTCGTGTATAATGACAAGACACTCAGGAGCAAACCTCCCTCTGACCCACAGGTGTACGTGGATGGAAGGGAGATACCAAAAGTAGACGCAATACGAATATTGGGCCTCCACTTACAAACACATGGAAGAATCACGATCACAATTCACAAGTTAAAAACCACGCGACCCAAACATTAAACCTCATCAAGAGGGTCACACGTAAGGGAGGCGGCCTCAAGGAAAAAAAAACATCCTGAGATTGGTACAGGCCTTCATCATTAGTAGATTGAGCTACGCCACGCGATTTTTGAACCTAAAGGCAGATGAGAGGAACAAGATAGACGCGCTCCTCAGGAAATGCGTAAAAAAGGCTTTAGGGCTCCCAGCATGTACATCGACGGAGAAGCTACTGGCCCTAGGACTGCAAAATACGATTGCAGAAATCACGGAAGCGGTTAAAACCTCGCAACTTGAAAGACTCAGCACGACGCGAGTGGGAAGAGCTACGCTCAGTAATATTGGAATGGCCACAGACAGGGGGCAAAAGGATAGGGTCGACATTGACAGGGAAATCAGGGCGCACCTTCGAATCCCTCCCCTACCCAAAATCATGCACCCTGAGATTAATAAGGAAAGGCGACAAAAGAGGGCGGAAGATATAGAAACAATATATCGGGGCAAACCCCGAAATGAAGTCGACTACGTGGATGCGGCACGGGACAGACACAGTCGATATATGACCGTAGCGGTGGTAGATTGGGGGGGGGGGGGGGGGGCACCCTCTTCACGGCGGCCACCATACTAGGGAAAGAAACCGAGATAGCGGAGGAAGCCGCGATAGCGATCGCTTGCGCTGGCACCAAAGCTAGATACATTATTAGCGACAGTAAAACTGCAATCCAAAATTTCAGTACAGGGAGGGTAAACCCCCTCACCACCAAACTTTTAACACAAGGAGTGATTGATAGGACGATCAACATCATCTGGACCCCGGCGCACGAATCTGTCAGCGGTAACGAGACGGCCCACAGTGCACCTTGAGATCTCCACCTCCGAGCTGTACAGGGAGGGTCGTCACAGGCCGAACATGATAAAGAAGAGCGATTAATCTCGTACCAAGAGATTACAGAACACTACAAACAATGCAGGAGGTGTTTTCCCCCTCCAAACACGGCGTTAAATAGGAGTCAGGTGTCGGCGTGGATACGCCTGCAGACTGGAGTATACCCAAACCCAGTACTAAATAAAGATATCCTATCGGACTGCGAGGACGATAAATGTAAAAATTGTGGGGCGAGAGGAACCCTCGACCATATAATTTGGGAGTGCACTTACTCCCCAGGCAGGGCGCAAAACATTAGCAGTAGGGGCGCCTGGGAAACCTTGTTACGGAGCTCGGACCCTGAGCTCCAACTCACCGCTGTCCAACTGGCAGAATAGGCCGCCGGCGAAACCAACCCGGCCAGCATCGATTGCGACCATCCCGTGCGGCTGGGCCGCTCCTAAGTCCCCTCCCCCTAAAGGGGGGTGAGACAGAGCGGCCCAAGCGGTGTGGCCATTATCTGTTGGACAATAAAAGTTTTCAACAACAACAACATAACTCGCTCCCTTGGTCAATGGACGCCTGAATCGCGCTTATAAGTACGTGGGGTGATGGGACAATGAGAGAGATGTGGGCTGCATGCGTTAGCGCTGACAACGGTGAGCGAACTGTCGCGATCAACCAAAAAGTGCTACTTGCCAGGATGGCAGGGTTGGTGGGGACTTTAATATAGATATAAAGACAAATACAAATTTCTTACCGCTTATGCGGGATAGAATCCCGTTCCTCTCACTGGTAACGCCTCCCATGGCTGCCCCGCCAAATACTTGCGTAGCACCTACACATACGTCCGCACAACACTACTGTCAAGTTGTCCCCGATCAGTGGTGCTGCGGCGGCCGCACAGAGAACTAGGCCCAAGACGCCGTTTCTGTGCGACGTGGCGGGCCGCACCTCGCTTTGCGCTTTGCATCAAGCGGCCGTAGTGATGGTATCCTCACCGGGAGCCGAGCGTGTAGAATTAGCGGCCAGACCCGCTTCGAGCTATACATTCAAAGATATTACAACCTACTTTAAAAGTAGTCATCGCCTTTACCCTAGCGCATGTATAGGCCTGAAGAAGGTGGATGAGCGGCTCCTTCTCCGTCTTCTCACGAATACGTTGCTGTGCCCGGCAGCACTAAAAATTTTGACCCCTCCTTTAGCGGCAGCTACCCACACTGTAGTGTAGTGTCTTCTGACACCTATCACATGGTGTGGGCCTGCCCCTCCAACCCCGCTATTCCCCCCATCCCCAATCCAACCCGGGAGGACAGGGAGGCGACCCTGATGGGCTGCCACGACATAAAGGCCCAACAAGCCTTAGTCGGGCGCGCCCGGGCGGCGGCCACCGCCACTGGGGTCCCATACTAGGGACCTTCACCTAGTGTTTGTAAGGATCGGACCCTTACGGACTGACCCAAACATACCTCCTGCCGCTTCTTAATAAATGTTTTCACCCCCACCACCTCCCGGAGGGTGAAAGAATGGTCCAGATCGGGGTTATGTCCACCCGAGTAGAACGGGTAGGAAGGCACCAGAGGAGGCGTAAGATACAGAGAGGAGAGCTGGTTAAAAACATCGCCGGATGCTTTTGGGTGAGGGCTTTGAGTGAGCCTTGATTGAGAGCTTTAGATAGAGTGGGTACCAGGGCAGGCTTAGTGCCAAGGAGGGATTTAAAGAGAGACCATGTGGATCGCGAGCGCAATGCTGAGTCAAGGCCAACACGAAGAGCGCTCCAACGAGAGTGCTCGATGGAGGCGCAGTGGGCGACGACCTCGGCCCGCACAGCAGAGATCAGGGATTAAAGTTGGTATTTGTTCTTTCCGGAGCGAATGGAACGTTGAAGACGTTTACGGGGACGCTTTAAACGGATAAGGGGAGGGTCTGGTTCTGGGATTGGGTGACGAGATGATGATGATGATGATTAAAAGAATTTAATGATATTTTCAGAAAGGTTGACAGGGAAGCTGCCTCTAATGGACGCTCCCCTTACAATACTGGGTAGAGAGCCTTATTCAAGGACCTCATTATGGACCGCCAGACGAGCTCACTGAACCAGGGCTTCTTGGGCCGTTAGGTCCATGCAGCCGAGCAGGGCCGCCTCCCTGTCCTCTCGAGTAGGGGAATGGGTGACGAGAGCGAACGCGACGGCTACTGGACGTCAGCGCTGCGGAGATGCGCGACGTCCTGTCGTCTTAGGATTGAAAGGAGTCGGAGGGGAGATTAGTGCGAAAGGCATGCCAGTTAGTGCGAATGACCAGATGACATCGAGGGATGTGCGAAAGAGGGGGTAATATGGATGAGAAAGTGGTCACTGTAAAGAGTTTCGGCTGTGACCTGCCAGTGAAAGGAAAGTGAACCCGAGAGGTGAGGTCGGGTGCCCGCTCAAGTAGGGGAGCCAGGAGTATTAGGAAGGGTGAGGCGGGGTTCCTGGGCCAGACAGTGGCGGTGGCGGCTTGGTTTGTGTGTCTAGTGGTAGCCACAGAGTGTGCGAGGGACATAAAAGTCGCCTCCAAAAAGGAGATGGGAGGTAAAAGGAATAATGTAAAGCAACTTGCCCAGGGCGGAGAATAAAGAGGAAGTGACAGGGGGGTTATAGAAAGCCAAAAGGGTGAGTGAGATGCGGGAAGAAGGGTGATAATAGACCACAACAACTAAATACTTAAGGAGGGTGGAGGCAATGTCAAGGGGCTCGACGACCACCTCGCCGCGTGCATAAATAGACGTAAGTGGTGTGGCAGTAGTGGCATGGTAGGCACGCTTACCTGCGACAGTGCGGGCCGTCTGAGTCTCCTGGAGGATAAAATGGGGCAGGGTTGGGCGGGTAAGTAGATACTAGTGGAGGAGGGTCTTTTTATGGCAAAGATTTCGTCAGTTCCACTGCACAATCTCGATGTCCTCGCCATACGACATTGTGATAGTGCAGACGCAGAGGCTCGGGAGGGTACGCGTTCCTTGTCCGGTGATCTTAAGTACTAATTACGCTTAATTACACAATTTTGAATACAATTTGGCATAAATCCGGCGTTTTCGAGCCCATTCTCTGACATTTTTCACGGTTCTGTGACAACTTTCAGTGGATGTGACGTCACACCATTCCCGTCGCTATATCGACGTCCACGCTATACTGACGTATTTTCTTGTTTTCTTTGTTTTTTTGCTATAATTGGCTATAATAACTAATCACTCGACAGTCATTAAACTTGGAGTCGGGGTTTCATTTTGACCCCTCTATCTGATGCTACCATTCGTTTTCTCCTATCTTGATTAGTTGTTGCGTTATTCGTGGAAGAAAGCGTTACACCGGACGTGACATTAGCCGCGAGTATGAGCCATAAAATGCTTTCGCCTTAATATAAAAAGTGGGAGATGACGGTGCCAGCGAAAGGTATGCGCAGTGATTGAGAAGGGCCCATCATGCGAGCCGGGGTGAAGTGGACACCGACATTAAGGATGACGCCGAGGCATGAGATGGGGGGATGGGGGCCCATGTTTTGATGCTGATTGGCTTAGCGTGAGGCTGATGATGCGTGATAGAAAGTAGGAGGTGGTTGGTGAGAGCGGAATGAGTTTTCAAAAACACGAGGCTTTAGGCTGGCTTGGTCTGAAGGGTGACCTCTGCACTGGTCTTGGAAGAGAGATGTGCGGCGGAGTGGATTGCGGTGAGCACGTCGTAGAGAAGCAGCTTGGGAGTGAGGGTACCAGGGGGAAGATGGATGCCAACAGTGATGACCTCGGCGCGGGGTCGAGCGGCGGAGGCAGGCTTACGGCTGGCACTGATGGTGCTCCAGTCGATTTCCGGGGCTGGAGTGATATGGTCGTCAACCGCGGACGCCGTGAGATCCATGTCTGTCGACGAGTCGTCAGCCTGACACGCAGTGGGCAAAGAGGCAGCGACAGCGGGAACATAGTTCAGAAGCTTGGGTAAAGCCTCGGCGGACACAGAATTTGCAGTGGCGGACAAAGGAGAAATCCTAGATTCGGTCGGAGAGGCAGCATAAAAAGCGGCCAGCTGCGACGCGGGTGCCGAGCTGCAGGTCTTGGCGTCAACGGTAAATGTGGTTGGAGTAGGCGCGGCGGCACCGGTGGCAGCCACGAATGCAGCCAAAAGCTACGCGTGGAGTTCGGTAGCAGTGAATGCTGCGGCGACGACGAATGCTACCGGCTGCGCCGCTGCTGTCGATCCAAAGCTCCTAGCGTTGCTCACAGCGTTGAATGTGACAAGAATGTGCGTGGTCGCGTGGGCAGCGCTGAACGCTGCCGGTTGAGACCTGGCTGTCGGCCTGGGATTGTTGACGTCGCTCAAAACATTGAGCGTGGTTGGAGCAGGCACTGCGTTGACGTCGGAAGAAGTTGAGGCCACGAGACATCGGTTGGTCTCGCCTGCAGGTGCTTGCTGAGATGCTGCATTCCAGAGGTGGAAGCGCGGAGCGTTAGGGTTATCAAGGCGCTAGGCCGCTTCACAGTTTTGGAGGCGCTTGGAGGGCCAGTTCGGCGGCGTGCCGTGAAGCGAATGGTGTCCATGTGTTTCGAAAGTCTTTAAACGATGGAGAGTAAATCCAGGGGCGGGCGAGGCCCTGAACCTGGACAGGGGCAGGTGAAAGCGGAGAAGGTTATGCAGCCTGCTCAACTGGGTGGCGCTACCTAGCGGATACAACTTCTTGTATCATTCTTCTATGTGACAAGATTATGATTGGGCAAACATGAACTACGCTCTATACAGACTGAAAAACAATGAGCGCAGAACTGTTTCTTGTGGCGAACTCACATTATTTTTTCTTAATAGATGTAGGTGCGAAGCATTGCAATGTTCGCTTGTTTTTGTCCAAAGCCGCCGTAACGCAGATTAATCACAGTGTGACACAAGATACAGTCAGATTTAGCTGAGATGACTGCAGTCGCACACGTGCTTCTACACTACTCCTGATTATAGTAAGGGACAGCGGTGACTTACCTCGAAATTCAGTAGGGCAGGAGTGCAGGCTAGTTGGTGATCCATTACATATAAATTCCAGCGCAAAACAGCAAGACACGGAAGATGTCGCTTGTTTGCTCGTTCTTCGTCGTGTGTCTTGGTGTTTTGCGCTGGAATTTATATTGTAATGGGTTACCTCGAAAATTTTTTGTGAGGTTTAGATATAGCACAGCCGGGAGCTGTGGCAATCGAAGACCACCGAGCATGATTGGTGTTATTGCTGCCAACAATTTGTTGAATTCTTTGTGGCTTCAAGTAAGCCCAAGAAAAAAATCAATTTACCACAACTTAGTCCTCTATTCCACCATCCACGGCGATGGCACCACTGCGAGATGTCGCAACCATTAATATTTCTGAAGGTAGACAGTGGCGCACAGTCAATATCCATCGTGCACCGCCAACCTCGTGAGCCGCCGACTATCCAGTTTTCCATGGTGGACCACACGAAGGTCTCCAAGAATGGCAGGACGTGTTCGAACGCGCGGACGTGCTGAGCGCTTAGGACAGCGAAGACAAACATAAGAATATTATCTCTCCATTCCAAGGCACAGCGATAACGATGTTTTGGAGTTTAAACTATAAACTTAGCCTGACGTTTGTAGCCTTCAAACATACTACAAACTGCAAAATGACAACTACAAACTTAGCCTGAGCTACAAACTTAGCCTTTTCTTCAAGATCTTCAAAAAACAGCTACTGGGGAAAGGAGCATCGTGGGGAAAGAAGAAACGCATACTCTGGTGCAGTCAGGAAGTCAGAACCCAAATTAGACGGTGACTGCATGCGCTGAAGAAACGAATCGGCCTTTTCGACGCGCAGGTAGCACCAAAAGCGAAGAGACGAAGGTGGGCTTTATAATACGTGCTGTTAGGAGCAACTCTTCATTGGTCTGCTCCGCTGTCCACCAAAGACTTCCGTCGGATTAAACACGGCAGTGGCCATCATAAAGATAAGCGAGATGCCAGAGCTCGCCCACACGAACGGCAGCTGCTCTTCTCCGCCATCCATCTAGATACAGCGTCAACAAGTGAAAATATATGGCAAATCATCCGCGAGATTGTTGCTGAGAGGCCTCGGCGGCGCCAGTTATCACCTCATGTCACATCACTAAAGGACCCGGGTTCTGAAGAAGACCAAAGGTCCTTGGGTGTCCTTCAGGTTGCAGCCTCGACCAGACAGCCCCAAGCCATTACTTACGCCTGCCGTGTTACGCAGCCAAAAATGCCGCAGCAGCCCGCGCCAGGAGCCCTCTGTTCCACCCCAGTGACCAAAGGGGCGTGCCCTGCCGTCGTTGTAGCCGCAAGCCACGCCAGGAGAAGAAGACTTCTGTAAGACCTTTCCCCATGACCGCGCTTCCACTGTGGTGAGCCTGGACACACCCTCTTGCACTGCTCAAACATAACAATGGACCTCCAGGGATTCTTGTATGCCGCACCACAACCTACCCAGCGGTCGTACTAAGTACAAGAGTGCTTGCGTCACCATGCCGACTGCGCAAAAAGCCGCCCGTCGAGGTCTCCTCCACCGTCAGCTGCGCGATTTCAATCGCCACGCTGCAGCTACATAGTCGTTTTCTTGGAAAGCATCCCAGCCCGCGTAAGGCAAACTAGAGATAGCAACCCTTTTGGGTTGCTGGGTTGGTAGGGTTGGTTGCGACAGCAACCCTGCGCCCACTACGCCGCATTAAGACACCTCATCCCATACGTCCACTTTGCCCACAAAGACTAGCTCGACGACGAAGTGACATCGCCGCCCCTTCGAAATGACGAAAACATGGCCCAGTGGCGATCACATATACGGCGAAGTCGTGATCAGACTCTAAAGCCATTGTGCAATGCGGGACTACTGAAAGTCTGAAAGTGAAATTGTACAAATGCTCTGGTGAATGCTGCAGTATATCGTTAAATAGTATCTTAGAGGTTGTGTACGCAAACAATTATATTTGTTTCAGCATCACGCTCATCTCATTAGATGGCAGGTGTGAAAACCCCCTTGCCAAGAAGGCTGTTTTTCTGCGCACTCAATCTCTCCGCTGCAAAATCGATTATCGGTGGGTTATTTTCCTGCTTGATTGCTGTAGGAAGAGCTGTTGCGACAAGCCTTTCAGTTGTTTTCTTTTTTTAATGTCGTGCTCAAAATAGAGCAATTAAATAAATAGCAAATATGTGATAGTGCACTCATACAGACCCCCACTTCGTAAGGGTCAATACCATGAAAACTGCGCAGTTATTTTCATAGCAAAATTATTTCTCTGTATAAAAATGCTGTTTCAGCTAAGAATGAAGCATTTTATCAAGTCTCAACCTCACTGGTTCCATTTCGGCCTATAAAATATGACGCTAAATCACATGCTCTGTACTTCTCTGCAGCGATAATTACCGTAAGGAGTCACCGATATATAATATAGCACGCTATCTTAATATTCTTCAAAGTAACAATATTATACTTTAAGAGACTCCAACGCGTGAATTATGAACAGTTAGACATATTTTTCAATCTACATAAAAAGGACACCACGATTATAGTAAGGCTGTGGCTACAGTTCCGTCCAGACGGAACTACAATTTGCGCTAGAGTCCCGTCCAGACGGAACTGCATGTAGCGATGGGGTTCCGTCCGGACGGAACTGTATCTGACACTATGCAGTTCCGTCCAGCATTATCTGCCACAAGAGTTATGTCAAGACGGAATTAAAGCTTGCGTTAGGGATTGGGAAGCCAGTTTGCTTGCAGACTTTTGCATATCTATTTAAAAAAGTGGCAATCCTGTGCCGCCTAATGTGCGACAGGATATTCTGCTGCATCATTTTGTTTTCCAAGCAGTCACTGAGAAATGGCAATAGAACGAGTTTTCGCTTGGGTTTGTTGGTGCGTTTGCAGAAAGCTTGTTGACCGTTTGTGTACGACTTATTCTTTTTCGCGCTACGTCATCTTGCAGCACGAACAAAGACAGGGTTTCACATCACTTCGCGAAGAATTTCTGCACTCTGATTCTAACAGTGTCATTTTCCCGATCCTGCATGCATGCACGGAAGTTATACCTTCGCGAATGCAACTAAACGCAGTACGCGGACAGATATTTTGGTGCCGTATACATGCGTAGAGAGAACAGCTGGATACAGCTTTGTCAACTGGTTATTCCAGAGGCAAAGAATTACTTTATGTGGGTAGAAATCACCCATTTTGTATAGTACGGACAGTACGGACATTAGGCAGATTTAGTTATACGTACGTAGAACCTGCACGCACGTAAACGTGAGCAGTCTACGTAGCGTACGCTCGTGTCGCTTCGTAAAGTTTTAGTTACATGTACGGGACGCAGACTGTGTAGATTTGCCATAGAACCTAAAAAATGCGCTAGCATGTTGTGCCGCGCCATCTAGTACAGATAAAGAAAACTAATTTTGTTTAGTTGAGCTGCTTGTAGCGGAGCGGAGCCAGGCCAAGCCACAGTGCGGGCGGTAAACGCTTTCCCCCTTTCTTCTGACAAACGTTGACCGATTTCATTCCACCGAACTGTACGTTGCATGTTATCTTCAAAGGGATTGCATTCCTTCGCGTCCCTCAGCATATTTAAATCATCGCTTTTCGAGAAGCGAAGGCGCGCTGGTGTCCCACTCATGTTGACGACGTGTGCGTATGGAGCCAAAACGTGCACCGTTTTGCTTTTCCCGCCCACTGTGCCGAGGGTCTCGCGATATCCCGCGAGGTTTTGAGTTTCGCGTGGTCTCGCTAGACCATCGGCACACTCGTTGCTATGACGACCACAAACGCTTCTCCGTCAGGCTTAGGAGCTGCTGAAACGGGTTTCTATCTGGAAAACAAAAGCTAGTTCTCATCTAAAACTTCATGCGAGAGCAACAACGGACCAACTGAAGGCAAATACAGCAGTTTACAGCATGATACCACGTCGATGGATTAGCGACGAAGCTGTTATCGTTGTGAAGCGGCCGGCAGGGCGCCGCCATCTTGCGAACGCCACGTACGCAAGCAACGTGAAGACCGCAACACAAAGATCCGAATCTCACTTACGTCGGTGCGACCCACGCAGACACTTCACGTTCTACGCATGTGCACTGGTGACCCGTAAACGCTCTATTTACGTGAAGCTTCTACATACGTGACACTAAAACGGTCTATTGTATGGACGGAAATCCAGCTGCAGTAAATATTTCGTCTGGACGGAACTGCAGCAGCAGCAAATGTTCCGTCTGGACGGAACGCTAGACACTCCGTTATAGGAAATATGTATTGTCTGCTGGCATTTAATCATGCTTTATGATTATAACGAATATGTACTCTCTGCATACTTTTGCTATACTTGCAGTGTATATGTACTGATTTCTAATGAATGTCTTAATATACCATAATTTTATACACTGATAGCAGAATAGGAATTTCATACAGCTGTTAGACGCAGAGATTTTGTGACTGCATTTCTTTTCTTTTTTTCTGAGTCAACTGAATGAAATCACATGGTTTTCCTATTCTCCGCAGTTGATAAAACAATTCATCAGTAAAAAGCGCCCGTTTGTTTTTATGTATAGTGCTGAAAAGATAATGTTGTGCATGTGCTTTACGCCGCTGTATCCTTATATCTTCTTTCTGCATTGCTACTTGGCGACATGCAAGTGTTGTAACTCATAATCTCTTTTTCTGATTTGAATGCTTTGTGCTTCCCATATTGTTTACTTTCTTGATGGCTCTGCATAGAAAGCAACTATGCTTTACTGACCAGCCGCGCTCACAATCACTAATGCTTAAAGGGGCTGGTTATTATCATGTGCCCTTGACTTGAAATAAACTGCTATTTTTTTTTCTTCCTAAACTTCCAGCTCTCGTTCCAGACGGAGTAATTCACCGCAGCTCACTTGTCTTCACTGCCGTTGTGCGAGGACAGTTATAATTTTTCTGTATAAAATTATTCATGGTCACATTCTGCGTCCTCAGCACCTAGGGCGTATCCTTTTGAGTGTATCGCGAAAAAGCATGAGCGAATTCAGGCATATCCAAGTTTATGCGCTTCTACATTCCCTCTCCCCTCTTGACAGAATGCAAAATTTGTTTAATTCTTCTTTCCCTCTCCTTGATGTACTTGATAACTCTGATAACTGATGTCCGTTCAGCAGCACTTTTTTCACATATTGTCACGAATATTACACGGCACACAGTTAGAGACACAAGAACTGTTCCAGTCTGCTGAGCGGTCACCAGCAAGAAGACGAACCACTTCTTCTTCCTCGTCACAAGCGAGATGTCGAAGCACTTCTTCTTCGTCCACTTCTGAGCTGTATCATTGCTCCCTCCCCTGCAGCATCGCCTCGATGCGGGCCGCTTTCACAGAGGGGAAAATGGGTTACACACGGAAAGTGAAACACAGCTATCACGACACACAACCGGCGGCACTCAGCGTCAAGTACAATCAGCAGGACGGTCGTGGTACGGGTTCATACGAACGACGTGTACAACATCCGGATGCGGTGGTCTGCGCGAAGGGCGGCCTGGGGTTTCTGGTGAAACTTCGTACGTCACGTCGCTAATGCGGCGGAGAACTCGGTAAGGGCCGAAGTATCGGCGCAGTAATTTTTCGGACAACCCACGGCGACGAACTGGTGTCCAAACCCACACATGTTCGCCTGGTTCGTACGTAACAAATCGCCGTCCGAGATTGTAGCGGTCAGCGTCGACGGGCTGTTGACGGTGTATTCGATGCCTGGCCAGTTGACGTGCTTCTTCAGCCCGCTGAACGAAAGTGGCGACGTCAAGATCTGGCTCTAGGTCACACTGAGGGTCGACGGGCAACATGGCATCCAAAGAAGTAACAACTGGACGACCGAAGACAAGCTGGAAGGGCGTGAGCCGCGTTGTCTTCTGCAGGGCCGTATTGTAAGCGAACGTTACGTATGGGAGAATTTGGCCCCATGTTTTATGCTCCACATCCACATACACGGAGAGCATGTCGGCCAGGGTTCTGTTAAAGGGGTGGAGACACCAAATTTGTGGTTCGCGCGTTCTTAGTTGCAAACGTTTCTTATGGCTCCAGGAAGCATGATACACACTCAAAGATTCATATATTCACAGCGAATAATTTATTATAGCATTTTTAGGTGAACGATTTTCGGTTTCGGTTTCGGAACGCCGAGTTGTACAGTGACGTCACAGAGGGGGAAGATCAACTGCTTCGCTTGGTCACGTGGGCCCACAAAAGTTGTGACGCACCTACTGCTGCATCGTCTGCTTTCCCACACACGTGCTGACCAGCGCATATGAAAACAAACAACTGCACGTCTAGTCCCAGCAGCTCGGATTCTGACAGATCTGATTCCAACGAGTGAGGACATCGACTTTTTTTTTGTTCGCACGCTAATATCGCCTTCGCGGGTTCGCGTGAGGATGCGAAACACTTTGCAAAATGCCAGTAAGCATCGCTGCGCCGCTCTACCCAAGCTGCGCCCACAACCGGTGTCACACTTCGCTGCCGTGCAGCAGTACCTGAGCGCTGCTTGGGATGGTGTACAAATATCACAAGAAAAGACAAGATCGCCTTGTTATCAGAACTGCCAGCTATACTCGAGCAGCGACAAAGCATGTCTGCTTATGTTGGGAGCTTTCGGCAACGGCACCGCTCGTGGGCGCTCCGGGCGACGAGCTCTGCTGCTGCCTGGCTGCCGTGGTCGTCGCTAGGCCTATAGCCTGTTTAGCAAGCGGCCGGCGCTTCGGAAGTCGCCTGCGCTATAATAAAAGGCCTACTTTTCACAAATAGCTGTAGTGTTAACAGAATCATCTCACAATAAAATAATAGTATGGTCAATCTCCTCGACGCCTTCGGCAGCGGAGCTAGCGGGCGCCAGGCGAGCCGGACCCCGACGTCGCGCCAGCGGCAGCTGCTAGGCGCGGTTGTGAGAAATTTGCTCATATCACAGTTGTTACCTCTACTAGCAGCTCAGTATTGGTCAGCGATCCTCAAAAATGACACTTTTTTCACATTTCTTGTCCCATGGTTTATTATTTACGTCAAGAACACTCTTTAGCTCGCTTTTATGACGTCGGCAGACGGTATCCAGGCTGACCTACCGGCCGGCAGACTCGGCGTACTTCACGTCCGCACAAGAAAATACAAAACAGCCATGCTACCAGAAAGGATGCTTTCTAGATTCGAGATACGACAGCATGCATCTGTGCTAAAAGTGGATCTTTCGGCAGCGACACTGTCTGCGGCAACGCCGGCCGACGACCTGCGCGCTGGTCCCAGACTGCCCTAGTCGTCGCTAGGCCTAGCTGCTTTCGATGTCGACTCCGCAGCTGAGGGAGCTTCGGTACTGGCCAGCGCTCAGAAACGTGCTCCGCTCGGCACCCCTTTACTGTCAACTCGTCCCATAATAAAAGATATGCTCGATTTCCACGACGTCTTCAGCAACAGAGCTAGCAGACGGCAGGCGAACCGCACCAGGTAGCAGCAGCACAAAACCGGCTATGGGATGAAATTTGCTTGCATCGCAGTCATCACTTCTACCAGGAACTCGGTATTTGCCAACGATCGTCACAAACGATGCATTTTTGATATTCATATATCCCAGGGTTTGCTATGAACGTGAACAAACAATACTATCGTGTTCTTCAGATGCCGGCGTTCGGCACGAAGACTGGCGCAGGCCGCCCGGCTCCAAGGAGTGCGCCCTATATCATCATGACGCTGCCGCTCTCCGCGCTCGCATTGGCTGCCGCTTCCCGTCGTTGTTGCCGCGAGCGGCCCGTCGTTGACATCTAGCAGGCCGGACGCAGGCAACGAGCTGCAATCGGACGTTGCGACGCTGTTCGCAACGGCGCGCCGCAAACCGAGCGAGTGGCGGTTAGCAGCAAACGCGGCTCGCTGGTGCGTCGACTGCGCTCACGCGGCTGTGCCCCGCTCATCGTACGTCACTGTATTTTGGTATGACGTCACTAAAACTTTATTTTTCTACACCCCTTGTGACGTCATGGTTGATGGCGCTAGCGAATGGGTCTAGGTCGTGAGAGTGAGCATTTAGGTAATCTTTGGAACCGAATTAAAATATTTTTTAAACGTTTGTTGCGTCCAACACCTGGCAGTGACTGCCCTTGCATACATAGGAATCCCATAGCAGGCTTTTTATAGCTTCAAAATTTGGTGTCTCCACCCCTTTAAGGCGCTCTACCAAACCATTTGTCTGTGGGTGGTACGCTGTTGTACGCCTATGGCTGTTGCGGGTCAGATCTAGGACTGCCTGAGTCAAGCGGGCTGTGAAAGCAGCTCCACGGTCAGTAATGATAACCGCAGGAGCGCCATGACGCAGCACGATGTTGTGTACAAAAAACGTAGCTACTTCGACAGCAGTTCCGTTTGCAAGCGCCGTTGTCTCAGCGTACCGCGTCAAATAATCCGTCGCGACAGCAATCCAACGTTTTCCAGTGGATGACTTCGGGAAAGGGCCGAGGAGGTCCATTCCCACTTGTTGGAAAGACATCTTCGGAGGCGCTATGGGATGAAGAAATCCTGCGGGTTTGAAGGGAGGAGACTTACGGCGCTGGCAGTCGCGACAGGTTTTGACGTATGTCCGCACTGATGGAAGTAATCTTGGCCAGTAGTACCTCTGCCGAATCCTCGCTAAGGTACGACTGACCCCCAGGTGGCCGGCAGAAGGTTCGTCGTGGCAAGCGCTCAAGATATCACGTCGCAACTCGGACGGGACTACGAGCAGAAATGTTGCAGTGTTCCTCTCAAAGTTACGCTTGTAGAGGACGCCGTTCTGCAGAGTGAAAGATTTGAGCCCACGAAGAAAAACACGAGGAACGCGGGGACCATCGCAGCCGTCCAGGTACGCGATGAGCGGCGCTAACTCTGGGTCTTCCGTTTGAAGCTGCGCCATATCGGTTGCGCTAACAGCACCAAGGAAAGAGAAGTCTTCAGTGATTTCCGGGGAAGCAAGGTCCACCGGCGCGCGTGATAAAGAATCCGCATCTTGGTGCTTCCGCCCCGACCTGTACACGACCGTTACGTCGTACTCCTGCAAACGGAGGCTCCACCTCGCCAACCACCCAGATGGATCTTTGAGGCTGGCCAGCCAGCATAACGAGTGGTGATCACTGACAACGCGAAATGGTCTTCCGTATAGGTATGAGCGGAACTTACAGATGGCCCAGACTACCGCAAGACATTCTTTCTCAGTCATTGAATAGTTGCATGCCGAGCGGGAAAGTGTACGGCTTGCATAAGCGATGACTCGTTCGGCGCCATCCTGCCACTGTACCAGGACCGCCCCAAGGCCTACGTTGCTAGCATCGGTGTGTATGTCGGTTGCAGCGGTGTCATAGAAATGGGCGAGTATCGGTGGACGTTGCAGGCGGTGGCGGAGCGCCACAAAAGCATCCTCTTGGTCGCTTCCCCACAAGAAGGGTGTGTCGTCTCTGGTCAGCACTGTTAAGGGGTCAGCTATTTTGGAGAAATCTTCGACGAATCGTCGATAGTAAGAGCACAGTCCCAAAAAACGTCGAAGAGTGTTTTTGTCAGTAGGACGCGGGAAACTGGAGACAGCAGCGGTCTTGTCGGGATCTGGGAGAATACCTCGCGCGCTGACAACATGGCCGAAGAAACGAAACTCTTCAAAACCGAAATAGCATCTCTCAGGCTTGATCGTAAGTTGCGCACATTGGAGCGCCCGGAGCACTGTGAGCAGCCGCTCCAAGTGTTGCTCGAAGGTGGCGAGAAAATGACGACATCGTCCAGGTATACGAGGCACGTCTGCCACTTGAGCCCAGACAAGACAGTGTCCATCATGCGTTGGAAAGTGGCCGGCGCTGAGCACAGTCCAAACGGGAGCACCTTAAATTCGTATAGACCATCAGGCGTCACAAAAGCAGTTTTCTCGCGGTCTCGCTCGTCCACCTCTATCTGCCAGTAGCCGCTTTTGAGATCCAAGGAGGAAAAGAACCTGGCATCACGTAGTCTGTCGAGTGCATCATCAATCCTGGGGAGCGGGTAAACGTCCTTTTTGGTCACGTTGTTCAGTTTGCGGTAATCGACACAAAATCTCAGGGTGTTGTCTTTCTTTTTCACGAGGTCTACCGGTGATTCCCATGGACTTGTCGACGGTTGAATGACATCGTCGGCGAGCATTTCGTCCACTTGCCTTTTATGGCTTCGCGTTCCGTCGATGAAACGCGGTATGGGGGCTGGCATACGGGTGGTGTAGTCTCGTCGGTGATGATGCGATGCTTTGCGACAGGCGTACGACCGACCCTGTAGCTTGTAGCAGAACAACCCGCGAAGTCGGTTAGAAGCGCCGAGAGAAGAGCCTTCTGCTCAGGCGCCAAATCCGGATTGATTCTGACGGACGGAACGACAGGGCATGGTGAGGCCTGGTCTTCAGGGCTTGTCTCCAGGGCGCACACTTGAGGCACCACAGCGAAGTCATGCAGGAAGGCGACAGCCGTGCCCTTGGCGAGGTGCTGCAACCCGTTGGCAAAATTTGTAAGGAGCACACTAGCACAACCGTCTTGTAGTTGGACGAGCCCGCGAGCGATGGCTACTCCCTTCTCGAGCAGCAGGGGTACGTGGCTATCAGCGACACCTTCTTAGTCGTGGAATAAATCATTCCTCACGAGAACTAGCACAATGGACCGGGGTGGCACCATTACGTCGTCGTCAACAAGTCGCAGAGCAGTGAAGCGTGAATCGTCTGTCAGTGCGTCCCACGGACCGTTTCGTCGAGAACGTGACCCGTGCTTCGTGGAGGTCAATGACAGCACCGTTCGTGTGGAGAAAGTCGAGACCGAGGATCAAGTCCGTCGAACAATCACGGAGGACTACATATTCGCCGACGTACACAAAACCACGGATATCGACACGAGCTGTGCACCTGCCGGCAGGGATAATCAGGTGACCCCCAGCAGTGCGAATGCTATGCCCCGACCACCCCGTCAATACTTTCTTCAGTTGTACGGCAAGGGCCAGGCACATGACAGAATAGTCGGCACCAGCATCCAGCAAAGCGGTCACGTCGATTCCATCAATTTTGACGCACAAATCGAAGGTAGCGCGTCGGATGCTGTTGCTACTCGCTCCCGGAGAAACATCGTCGCGTGGTAGTGGCACAGGAGGATCTTCACGAGTCCCGGCATCAGCGGCCTTGCCTCCAGAGGCCGCTGGAATCAGTTTTCCCCACGTGGACTGGGAGAACGGCGTCCGGAGTAGCCTGCAGCTGGATGGGGGCTTGGAGAACGATAGCGTCTCGGCGACGGGGATCGAGCCTCTTGGTGGCCTGAAGTGATGTGATTCTGGCGCGACGACAGATGGTACACTATCTCATGCGGTCGTTCGCCGTTCTGTGGGCACGGGTCGTCCGGAGCGAAACCACGCAGGCCCACGCGGCGGTATGGGCACGCCCTGTAGAGGTGACCCGCCTCGCCACAGTGATAGCAGAGGGGCCGACGATCCGGGGCACGCCACACTTCACTCTTTCGCGGTCGCTGGTAGGCTGGCGGAGCGTGACCACGAGGGGAGCTCGGTGAGAGCACTGCTGGAGTCGCGGCGGTGACGTCGTACCCAGGGGCCTGGCGGAGGACGGACGCGTACGTGGGCCTTGCATCATGCTGGCGAGGAACCTCGGAAATTTGGTGCTGTTGTGCCGCCAGGCGCACCTCGTCCCGGACGACTTCACTCAGTGGCGTGAAAGATGGCGTCTCGGACGGCGTACGGAAGGCCTGCAGTTCCTCTCTGACGACAGATCGGACCAGCTCGCGTAGAAAGGTCGCGTCGATACCGGGAGGCATGGAGATGGGATCAGGCCCGAAGGTGTTGACGTCGCGATTGTACTGGCGGGCTCGCTGTTCCAGCGTCTTCTCCATAGTGGCCGCCTCGGTGAGGAACTCTGCCACAGTGCTCGGTTGGCTGCGCACGAGTCCTGCGAAGAGCTCTTGCTTGACACCCCGCATGAGGTGGCGAAGCTTCATATCTTCCGTCATGTTGGGATCCGCGCGTTTAAAAAGCCGGGCCATGTCCTCGTAGTACATGCGTACGCTCTCGTTGTGGCGCTGGTTGCGCGAGTGTAACGCAGCTCCTGCTCGCTCTCGACGGTCTGCATTCGGAAAAGTGGCTAACAGATTGCGGCAGAAAGCTTCCCAGGACGTAAACGAAGCTTCATGGTTTTCGAACCATGTCCGAGCCGACTCTTCAAGCGCAAAATAGACATTGTGAAGCTTACGGTTGTCGCTCCAGCCGTTGTAACGGGCAACACGTTCGAAGATCTCGAGCCAATCCTCGGCGTCCTCGAACACGTCGCCATGAAACGACGGGGGTGTTCGTGGCTGATGACAGAGGATGTGCGCCGGGAGCGTGGTCTCTGTTGCCATGGCAGCTGGTGCCTCCGAAGAACGAGGGTGCGTCGCCCTGGTTGCAGCCGGAAGGAGTCCGAATTCAGGGGACGCTCCACGGAGGCGGCGGCCGCGGCGCTGGTGAGTTGGGGTGAGATCCGTATTGGTCGGTAGCCTACGCGGGTCTGGAAGCGTACCCCGCACCTCCACCAGATTTGTCACGAATATTACACGGCACACAGTTAGACACACAAGAACTGTTCGTCTGCCGAGCGTTCACCAGCAAGAAGACGAACCACTTCTTCTTCCTCGTCACAAGCGAGATGGCGAAACACTTCTTCGTCCACTTCTGAGCTGTATCAATATAACTTCCGCTTTCAACAATATTGTTTTTAGTTCGCTTATACTTTCCAGCTGCTTATTTCACTTTTTCTCCTGAATAGTTTCTTCACTTTTAGTTGTTTTCATATGTACTTTTACTTTAAAACTGCATGCTCGCGTTTGATGATACCGTCTTCCCTGTTTTTCTTTATTGCATTTTATTGTATTTCAAGCTTGTATTTTAAGGATTTCCTAATTTATTCATATCGGAATTCGTACATTCTAGATTGTAATTTGCCGCATGTATTAGGCGCTTATAGTGAAAGGACGTTCTTGGGTTTCATTCCCTTTGCTTGTACTTTTTCGTTTTTTATATATAACTTGTCTGCCTAATTTAGTTTTCATTAGATGCAGTTCTCGCTGTTTGTATATTTCCGCTTTATGGTTATGGTTTCTGTTCGCTTTCACGCCTTTGTCCGCAAGAGAGGCGTAGTTAATACGTCTTTTCTTGTCCCCTTGACCACTGCATTACTTTACTTACATCGAAAATAAGTATTCATTAATTATTTTTAAGTTTGTAATATTGCAGATGCCCGTGGAGCACTCACATTTTGAGTTACGTTCCCGCTTTGTAATTTTGGTTCATAAGTCTATCGAGAAAAGAAGTGCCCCCAAGAACCACAGGTGGCTGAAATGTACAGCAGCACCACCTGATGAACCTCTCCTTGGTTTAAAGACTGGGCATGGAATATTCATTCGTGCTGGAAGAATGGTTGCTCGACAAATTCCGCAGAGTGGCGTTTCATTCCTTCGGTTTGATATGAGAAATGATAGAGCGGTCCATTCCCAAGAAGAAACAAAGAAATATATGTTCCTTATCAGCATCTCATGTGTCGCGAAATCTTATCCGAAGATATGGCGTCCCACGCCCGGCGCCACCCCAACGTCTGGTTGCAATAACATAAAAATCAGACCAGACACTCCGAGACTGCTATGCCCGAGCGCGTAAAAACGGCTCACCATGCTTGGTTAGTGGCTGTCGGTTTGGTTTATTCGGGCTTAACGTCCCAAAGTGACTCCGGCTATGAGGGAAGCCGTAGTCAAGGACTCCGGAAATTTCGACCACCTGTGGTTCTTTAACGTGCACTGACATCGCACATTGCACGGGCCTCTAGAATTTCGCCTTTATTGAAATTCAGCCGCCGCGGCCGGAATCGAATCCGCGTCTTTCGGGTCACCAGCCGAGCGCCGTAACCACTGAGCCACCGTTGCCGGGCGTGGCTGTCACTGAGTTGCGTTCTCTCTTATGACAACTGCATCAAATTCTCGATGCGGTAGCCACAGAATCGCTGTGTCGTCTAATTGCGCACTCCTATGTTGAAACCAACATTAATGCATTGGACATGATGAGGACGGAATAAAAATCATTTTAGAGCACTAAGCTGCAAGATTTTTGAAATATTTGACAAGCATTGGAATAAATTATGGCAGATAATTTTGGCCGCTAACAATCTGTTTGGTAATTGCCCTAATACCCCACGGACCATTGCCCTAAACAGAAATTCTCGCCTCTATCTTATGACGTCGATACTACACGCGCTATGCGCGTTGCGAACTATACGCTTATGTGTTGTTTCGAAATAACTACAAGTTTAAAATAGGCAGTTCGATATGACAAACTTCCCTTTTTAAATGCTGTATTTTTTTCTTGTAGTGCTGGCATATAGAATAATTATGACATTAAATATTTCAGCGGTAATGAGTTAGCGAAAGGGAAGGCTGCGTTTCTATAAGACAATTCAAAGAATAATTTTTATTATTAGAGAGACTTTGTTGTACATGCACTTCACCAGCCAGTAAGATCCATTTGCTAGGTCGTACTGTCCAAAGGCCATACGGCAAAAAGGTAAAAAAATGAGCTACATTAATGAGCGGCTATGCACCATGCTTTCTAGGCATTTTTTTTTCATGAGCAAAACAATTCTCTCATACAAGCCGTGTTCAAAAATATTTTCAGCGAACTATTTTTCCGTGCACATTTTCCGGGCCTATGAAAACTCGCTGGTCAGGATGGCCATGGAGGTATTAACGTGAGAGCTCACATAAAATCCGTCTGCGAATGGCATTTTGTGGTTATTTATAGAAAGGTTTTGCAGGCCGATGAAGGCGATTTCTCTGCGCACCCCTCATCTGGAGTTGCGCATGCGCGAATAATAACGTCCTACAGGATGCTCTCTGCACTCATTCATTTTCACGTTTCAACGCCGCGCTATCTTGCACAACCACATCGAATTAGCGCAGAGAGTAAATTTATTGTGCTGGTTTCTAGCAGTTCATTTTGAGATGAGAAACTGTCAAGAAGGGCTGTGTTTTTACGACAAACAAGATGACTTCGCTTGAGAGGGAGCAGAATTTTATTCACCAATAAAATCTCGCGTCAACGTTTCGAGGAGCCTTCTTTATTCTGCTCATAGATTAGAGCATTATTTTCTCTGTTCAGACTCAAAGCTCGATGCAAGTTTCTCTAGGGGCATTGCTCCAGCTTTTCTCCATGTTTTTTGGGTGAAGAGGCATGTCAAGTTTACCGGCTGCTCGTAGAACAACGTGGTGTTTCAAATTCAACTCCTGGTGAACACAGAAAGAATTCTCTTAAATATTTTACTTGAAGCTGTGGTGACCGTTCAGCTCCTGTTGTAATCCAGGAGCGGACATCACCCCAAAGACTTTGTAGCTCTAGATACTCCGCTTAGTAATTACTAATACGAAAGCATTTCTAGGTTAAGTCGGCGGTGTGGTGTCACCAAAACGTGCCCGCTGCAGTTCTGACGTCCTCACAAGAGGTAGCATGAAACGAATGGTTGTAGTCGAAAGATGATGTGAGGATACTGCGCAAAAAAATTATGTTTATAGAATGATTAGTAATTTAGTTAGAGCCAAAAATGTTGAAAAAACGCCAAAATAGTGCGAACGTCGACAGTCAGTCGACGGGAAAACAACTGTAGAGTAAATAAATCAATTTTTTACTGCAGAATCAGATAATCACGCCAATTCATTAGCGAAGCAAGTTAACAAAAAAAGAAATTGATAAAGAGAGGCAACTAGAGGCGACGAGTGCCGAGCAGGCGTCAATGCTTTCGCACACCCCAAGGCGGGTAGCCGCAGTGATCTGTAATTATTGTGTACCTTTTCACTAATATCTAGCAGCGTCTGTAATAGTGCAGTGGACGAACACCTAGGCCATTCTCTTCGCTTTGTTTGTAAAGAAGAGCGATATTGCTTTCCCAGAAGAGATGGTAAGAGCGCGGTAACATCGGCCAAATGTTATCGACAAAGTGGATAAATGGAGGGAGTGCATGCTTATTAATGCAAATATTATATGGCTCTGTAGCGTTAGCAAAGAGTTCGCAAAACGTGTTGGCAATCTTTTTTACGCGAAGGATTACGTCGTTCCCTTCAGATAAATCTGAAAGTATGATTATGATAGTGTGTGATAAAATGTTACCCTGGGAAAAATTCAGTTGATGAGGTGAATTAAGGTAATATACATGCGAAAAAAACGCCAATATTGGACTTCGAAGAAATTTCGAAGAAAACCTATCTGTCGAGGGAATAACACCATTATAAAACCCCACACTCACCAAAAGGAAGAAAGATGGACAAAAACAAATGATGTATCCGGGCCCGTACGGGTCTCTTGCTGACATATGAAATGAACTGCAGAATGACCATGTTTATACGCGTAAGGTCGTTCCAAGGAGGATGCGTATGCTGCAGGCATAGGACCACGCATCCGATTAGGTGCGTGGGGAGTTGACTGAATGTGAAATGACTCTAGGAGTGAAAGAAAAGATAATGATTTCTTGGCGGCAGTGACTCTAGCTGATTCCAAGGCGATAGTGTAATCCATGGGCTTTTGCTGATCTGTCAAGGCGTTTGATACCGCGTGTCCCTTGGAAACGTGATGTATGCGGTCCCTTAGCCGCCTCCTGTAGTCCAAGGATTCGCCGATGTATGCTGCGTCGCAGTCCTGACAAGGAATTCTGTTAAATGACCCCCGGGTATAAGCTTGTCTTGACCCCCGGGTATAAGCAAGCTTGTCTTTTACCCGCACAAGTTGCTGTCTGAACTTGCTTGTAGGCACGTGGCAGATTTGAACCTAGTGGTCCCTGAAGATTATTGACAGAGTTCCACTCACCCCAAACCACATAGGGGATTCCTTTTCGCTTTCATTTCTTCTTTGGTGGTGTGGAAGGGGGGGGGGGGGTGTTTGGTTCGAGGAACTCCGTTGCTGAGTGTTTACGGTAGCTCTTTCTTGCAAGCTCTTCTTTTATTCTTTTTTCTTCCCTCCTTCGCGCTTGTGGCGGTGAGCATAGGTGTGCGCGTGTGCAGAGCGCTGATGCCGCAGAGACAAAGTCCACGTATTGGCCTGTGTGAGCTGGCTTCCGTTAGACCGATGTCACGAGGCCGGTCGCTATGCGCTGAACGAAGACATCGAGAAAAGCGATATGACCGGAATTGTCCTCTTCTATTGTGAACTTCATTGTGAGCTGGATAGAATTTAGGTGCTGCATAATGCTGGCGCATCTGCCCGGTTCAACACGCAGAACCAGTCATCAGCGTAGCCAATAATATTTTTGGTTGACGGTTAAGGGAAGCAAGAGCGAGTGCCTCTATTGCTTCCGGAGACTTGTTGGTGTATGTAACAGAAATGGAGGCACCCATTGTGGAGATATGCAGGCGCGATGGGGTTCGCCGTGGAGTAAGCCGTGCTTAAAGTTGAGCCATGCAGTCAGTACGAAGCACGCACGCGCGCCACTGAAACACTTCCCAAAATCCCAAAGGCAAGTAAGTCTGTTTTGCTGCCGGCAGACGCAAAAGCCATGAAAAGCCTGAAGAGGAGCGAAGACATCGTAATATTGCCGGCAGATAAAGGCAACGTAACAGTAGTGTAGGACCGCAAGGATTACGTCACGAAAATGGCCGACATAGTTAAAGACGAGTCCACATGTGTTAAAGTTAAACGAGATTCAACAAGAAAAATTGAGAGGGAGCTTTAAAAACTGCTTACCTACGCCTTCAAATTTTTTCCACTCGAAAAGAAGAACTTGTATTAGCGGCTCTTATGTCATAATGGTTCTGCTCCATCAATACACGGTGTTCCCAACATACACAAGCGGCATGTGCCCCTACGGCAAATATTAGACTTTACCCGGTGCCCCACGCACGAGCTGTCTCGGTGCCTACACAGCATCCTGCATCCCTTCTACGGCCAATAGTAGACTTTATCCGGTGCCCCACGCACGAGCTGTCTCGGCGCCTACACAGCATCCTGCGTCCCTTCAACGCCCAATAGTATACTTTAGCCGGTGCTCCAAGCACAAGTTGTCTCGGCACCTACACATCATGCGGCGTTCCTTCTACGGCCAATAGTAGACTTACCCGGTGCACCACGCAAAAGCTGTCTCGGTACCTACACAGCATCCTGCGTCCCTTCTATGGCCAGTAGTAAATTTTACCGGTGCCCCACGCACAAGCTGTCCCGGCACCTACACAGCATCCTGCGTGCCATGGTTGGCACAACAAAGACTTATGTGAAGGACTGTGCCCACTTCTTGAGGATGTTACGTAATATCAGCATTCAAGAGGTCAACATCATGGTGTCTTTTGACGTAAAATCTATGTTCACCAGTGTACGGTTCAGTGCTGTAAAGATTCTCAAGAAATCGATGAATCGCTTGCTAACCACACTCCGATCGATATTCTTGACCTATGCCGCCTCCTATAGTTTTCCTTGCAAAGCACGACCTTTGTCTTAAATAACGAGTTGTACAAGCATGTGTTCAGAACTGCTATGGTGGCCTCCATGAACGTTACATGCGCTAGCCTGGTTCTGGAAGCAATGGAGGCACTCGCCCTTGCTTCCTTTAACCGTTAACCAAAAATATTCCTGCCTTAAGTTGATGATAATTCTAATCTAACGTAAATTCTATCCAGGCGAGGAGAGCTCCGGTCACATAGCTTTTCACGATGTCCTCGTGCAGCGCGCAGAGACTGGCCTTGTGACGTCGGTCTACTGGAAGCGAACTCACCCATACGCCACTAAATGGACTTTGTCTGTGCACATCCCGTTGGTCACAAGCGTTCCGTGGCATCAGCGCTGTTCACATGCGCACAACGCCCATGCTCATCGCTACAAGCGCGAAGGAGAGAAGAAAAAAATTGGTGGGGTTTAGCTTTGGTTAAACCTGGTTCGTTGCGAAAGCAATACAATGTTGTGCTTGGACACACATGTTCTCGCTCATCTCTTGCAAATCCCGCTTATGCCACAGTCTATCGCACACACAACACACGCTCCTAAACGGGTTCTGGGTGAAGCGGCGATGGAATTCTCGTGTAGCCGATGCAAACTCTGCCACTCTTTCGGTGTAGTCACTCACTTGCACATGTTCTTCGACACCTATCCTCCTCTGCTTTTCAAGACGTTCGGCCCGTTGTTGTTCTGTTTCCTTGGCACGTCTTCGTCTCCTAGCTTCATGTGGTACAACACAGCTGGACGAACATTCTCAACTTGAACTGGCTTGCTTAGCTGCTTCTGATTCACGTCGTTTTCGCAAACGTTTTTTCGCTGTTCGTCTGTTTCCTGGGCACATTGTTTCCGCTTAGCTGCATTCCGTTTAGCTTGCCCAATCCCCGCTTCTGAACTCGATATAGCTCGTTTGGCTGCTTCGGCTTCTCGTCTTTTCCGCAGTCGTTCTTCTTGTTGTTCTTCCGTTTCTTGGGCACCTTGTAACCTCTTTCTTGCATTCCTACTAGCTTGCTTGGCGGTCGCTTTAGAGTTAAACTGTTCAGAAGCAGTAGAGCAACTAGATTCACATATAGACTCTTTGTCGGTGACTTCCGTAGCGAGACTCTTTGAGGAGCGCTGCACGACCGGCTCCTCTTGGCTGCGGTGGAGAGAGCAAGCTGATGTCACGCATCGCCATAGCAACGGAGAGGCTGACGTCACATCATCTGTTAGGCCCGGCGGCGGCTCCACGAGGAGCAGGGGGGGTCCACGGACCACGCGACGAGCGGTTAGACCTGGCGTAGTATCGCTTTCGAAAAAAAGAATAAAAGAACAGCTAGCAAGAAAGGGCTACCCTAGGCAAATCGTAAACATTCAGCAACGGAGATCCCCGAATACCCCCTCACAGCACCAATGAAGTAACGGAAGGGAGCAGCAATTACGTATGCGGTTGGGGTGAGTGAAACCCTGTCAAGAATCTTCAGGGACTACGAAGTTTATATCTGCCAAGTGCCTACAAGCAGGCTCAGACAGCAATTTGTGCGGGTAAAATAGAAGGTAGAACGCGACCCGGTGTCATTTACAGAATTCCTTGTAAGGACTGCGACGCAGCATACATCGGCGAATTCATGGTCTACAGGAGGCGGCTAAGGGCCCGCATACATGTCGTTTCCAACGGACGCGCCGTATCAAACGCCTTGACAGATCACCAGAAGCACACGGATCACAATATCTTCTGGGATTCAGCTAGCATAATTGCCACCGAGAAATCATTATGTTCCCGTCTACTCCTAAAGTCAATTCACAATCAGTTAACTCCACACGCACTTATTCGGACGCGTGGGCCCATGTCTGTGGCATACGCACGCCCATTGAAACAACCTTCACACGTGTAAACACGGCCGTGCCGCTGTTCGTTTCATATGTTATCAAGGGACTCGTACTGGTCCCAAAACGTCATTTGTTTTACTCCATTTTTCTAACTTTCTGCGAGTGTGTGGTTTTATAATGAAATAATTGGCTAAGACTTCAAGATAGCCATGGCCGTTCATATAGCACATAGACATGAGAACAGGCACGGACGTCTATATGCTGTGTGGACGTTTTGCTTCTACATTGCTCCACTGGGGGTCGCCGCAGAGATCTCAAAGCTTTTAGCAACATCATGTGCCGCCAGTGCCTAAAGTACCCAAGCAACAGGGTATGTTTCTTCGCATGTATTGGAGCCTTTATATCTTTCCTTAAACATTAAATCTGTGTGTGGTATAGATAACCTCCCTTAATTTTCTTACAGTCTTTACGGGTGCCATAAGAGCTCATTTATATAGATGAGAAGCACACCCCATGGCCTGGCTACTTTTGGCAAATTCGGTACATCGCATACGGCACCCGATAGAGCCTGCGTCAAATCCCAAACTCTGGGCAGCTCATGCACTTCTAACACGCATATTTCATACATATCCCACAATGCGCCAATCTTTGGCTTGCGACACCTAGAACGTGTAGACGTACAGAATAAATAAAGAGGCAGTGGAACAGTGGAATATTTGTCACTTTATTCAACATGAAAGTACTTAAGGCGAAATGGTGCTTTTAAAAATTTCAGAGGCGCTAGCGCGATTTCTTTAGTGTTTATTCTGAGAACATATTCGCTTTCAGCGGCCACATGAGTTTTTCTACTTTTTGTAAGTATGTTGAGTTCAACGCATGGATGACTTCTGTCTTCACTCTGGGAACTCCTCCCTTTTCAAACAAGCTCACTATTCCCTGGCTTTCCATCCAAGAGTTCATGGGCGTTTTGATTTTGCTGAGCTTCGTAGAGACGCCCTTTATGTCCCAACCATAGATGTGGGTACCTGCGCAGGTTCACATGCGAAGACACTGATAAGATGAGAAAATGTAAAGGAGCGATGAAAAGAAATGCGAATACAGCGGATCATTTGGCCTCCGCTTTTCGCGTCTCTTTTCATCACGGTTTTGCTCCGGTGGTTGCAAAAAGGAGCTGAAGTGGTGTATATTTCATCCTAGGACGACTCTACTGTCTTTTTCTTATCATCCAGGTAGAAGTGCAGTTAAAACAGATTCAAATAGCGGAGCACGTAGGCATGCGCTGTTCACATTTCTTATCATCACGATTATATAGTCTATCTCCTCGTGTACAGTAAATGTAAGAAGTAAATATATCGCAGGAGATGCGTATCGCAATCTACAGCGGCTCATTGATGTTGGTAGACGCACACAAGTCTTTGGAGGGTCTCTGTTACCAGCAACATTTCTTAAAGGTAAACAGTGCGTTCGCCTTCCTTTCCTGCTTGCGTTCCGCAGTGACCCGCGTGACCAGCTCCATCCAAGTGGTGAAACAAAGCAGGTGGGGTGAACACGCGCCACACTAAAAGCAGGAAGCTGCGCCTCAGCCGAACGCCGCCACCTCTCCGTGGCGCAAATCCAATGAACGGGAACTCAGAACATGCGGTGGCCCTTAATTCGCGTTACATGTCATCTTTTAATTACTTCCATTCCAGGCATGACGTAGTGTTTTAAGTGAGCATTGCGGGTTGTTTGAAATTCCCGCAAGAAGTCATGTGGCTGTGCTGTGATGTACCTGATGATCAATACGGATGTTCACGGAGTAGAACCGCAGAAGCTGGTTTCTTCTGCTAAACGAAACTATTTAACGCTCTCGCGTTAAAAATTGTACTCAAGAAAGAAGACGAAGTAACTGCGGAAGTAACTGGACACCTCAACCGCGGCGTGAATGAAAGCTGGAATTCAGTAGAATAATAAAATAGGCGCCGCTTCGGAGGTCTGCTTTTAAATTTCGGTCGGCTGTGTTTCTTCTACGTGTACTGTGATCACACACTACACGTGTCTTTCATCCCACCTCTACTGCAACGCGGCCACCACGGCTGGAATTTAGCCTGCGAGTTAGAGCTTCGCAGTCGAGCGCCGAACGGCGGGAATACAATGATTTTAGGGGATGGAAAAGCGCACCGGAAAGGAATAAAGCGGAAACGAATGGAAAAAAATGAGTGGCTTTTGCGGTAAAGAAATCGTTTAGTGGTTGTTTTACTTCTCAGTGGACACCTCAACCGCGCCGTAAAGTAAGAGAGAAAGAATGGGAGGGAAGGAAGAAAGAGAGCAAGGGGTGTCGTAGTGGAGGGCTCCGAAATAATTTCCACTAACTGGGGATATTTAACGCGCACTGTAATTGCAGAGCGCACTACCGCCTTTAGCGTTTTGTCTCCATCGAAACCCGATCGCCGCGGTCGGGTTCAAACCCCGGTACTACGGGTCAGTGGCGGACACTAAAACCACACCGTAAGGGAAGGGAGGGAGGTAGAAGTAAAAGAATAAAGAGAGAAAGTGGTGCCATTATAGAGGCCTGCGGAATAATTTCGGCAGCCTGGGGACCTTTAACGTGCACTCACATCACACAGTACCCTAGCGCCTTTTGCACTTTCCCTCCGTCGACACGCGGCCACCGCGATCGTGTTCGAATCCCCGGAACTATTGCATCTACAACACGCTCGTAGAAATCATAAAGGCAACAAAACCTTCTAAATCCGCCGCCTTCCTCGCACAAATCCCGGGCGGCTCATACTTGACCGTCTCGACATCAACCCCATAGGCGACGTCCACCGGCAGTTTTTATCAGCCACCCCGCTGCACGCATCTTTCGCCGCAGCACTCCCGACCTTAAGATCAACCTGGTCTAGGCACCCGCCCACGCGGGAAACTCTGGAAACGAATGGGTCGACCGACTAGCCCGAGGACTAACCAAGCGGGCGGCCGGCCCCACGGACCCAGAAACTCTTGCCGAGACTCCCCAGACCTTTGCCGAAATCACCAACCTCCATAGAGAGACTAGACGCCAATTCCCGCCTCCCCACGCCGACGTAAACTGAGCACAAGCCACCTTGCTACGCATGTTGCAGACACACCATCCTTAGCCATTCTAGACTTCCACGCATCACAGTCGGGGAACACAACCGTGTCTGCCACAGCACATGGGCGCGTTCGGCGCTTCGCCTCGATAAGAGAATGAAGAGATAAACATGCAGTGTTATGGGGGGCTGCAGAATAAATTTGATCAATGGCTACGTTCCGCACTTCTCTGCGTCCAACAGAAACAAAAATCCTCTGATCCCGGTGCACTGCCGCCGCTGAACTACGTCGCGTAAGAACAACTAATCCGCTTTCACTCATTTCAGCCTGTTAGGTAGTAGTGCGCAGCCACAATAGCTGGCGTGCTCTGATTGGCTAAGGAAATTCACGGGAGCCTCTATCCTCCGATAGACGAAGCACCACTACTTAGAATTGCACGCGCCGACTCGGAATTAGGTACCGGTATGAAATATCAAAACTGTGGCGGGAGGGTTGAGAGGCGAATAAATATAAGCTAAGGTTCATAACTGGGCTTAAAGAGCGCACAGCCTTTACTTACAGGTCTCGGGGCCGCAATTTTTCAAGCGGCTCTCGAAGGTCATGCCGATGTAGCCGGCATCGACGACCACCTCGGCGATCATCCACGCGGATCGGCCGGCGGCCAACATCTCGACGTTGTAATCGGCGACCAAGCCGCGCAACGAAAGGCTGCATTTCAGCGTGAAGTGGGGGGTGTCCTTAAAATTGCGGTTGTCATAAATTCTGCAGTCTCCTTGTCGTCGCACCTGCGTAAAGGGGACCTAACTTGTGGGCATCTAAGCATGTGTGGATGATGCGGTTTTTATAGTGATTTTCGTACACGGAGAATATATCAGAAGAGTAGCGAGGTGATTTTTTGACGCAAGCTGCATGCCTGAACACACGTGTGTCCTCCGCGGCAATGCCATCGCAACACCACCGCAAATGGGTGTACAGGTGCGGCCATAAGTAAACGGAGCACGCTATTGCGCTCGAAATGCAATCACGCTTTCTCCATTGGTAATGAAGAAGCGTTGTTTGTTGCAAGAAAGCCCACCAAACCCCGCTACCAGCATGCGCGCACCACTGCTGGAAATTTCAATTAGGTGACATGTGAAAAATATTCGAAGACAGCTGCGTGCTCCGTTTAGTTTTGTCCGCGCCTGTACATGCAGAAACATGCTTCAAAATATTTTCTCAGAATCTGCCATGTGATAACAAAAAATAAGCTATTGCAGTCAGTGCGAAGTGCAATTCGAGACCAATACTCGATCTAACGTAGAATATTAATAATGATAAAAGAAGACAATATGATCTGCATTACGTATTCCTTTTATAGTTAAAACAAGAAAATAAAGCACTTTACTTTGGCTTTAGTGTTGCCAGTTAATAAAGGTCTTCCTGAGTAATTGATATTATGGATGATGGTCACTCTTTAGAATGTTAATAGCAGCTGACAACTTCTATAATTTTCTTATTCCATGAGGTTTTCAGGCAAGGCTAAAATGTAAAACTACGAATTTCCTCGGCAGCAACAATCCGGACCAGTTACTGAGAAAACATTGAAGCTTCATGTTCTGTGCGAATTCTGTCCACTAGCTGTCCTCAAAAGTGCAATCTTTCGAAATCATAGCTTTCTGTGGAAATCTAATCCTATAGCTCTCCTCAGAAGTGCGATGTTTTGAAGTCATAACTTCCTGAGAAAAAACTTTCGCATTGTTCCTATACATTCCTGAAAATTATGTGATACTCAATAGAAGTTAATGTTTTGTTGTGCATTGGTCTACACTTAAAATCACAAAATCGCAAATGGGTCATGTTTGCTTGCTGTGATTTTTTTACAAGACTAAATTTATTTGCACAGCTGAGCTCTACTCCTTTTTGTAGACATCTTTACACTTCACACATTTCCTTTTAAATTTCAATGTAAGCGAGAAATGGTCATGGGACCTACATTGCCATCTTAATCTGGACACCTTACACCTATAATTTCGAATCGCCATTTCACTGAGGGTCATTTCTCAAAGCCCGAGCTATAGAGTAGCCGCAAGAGGTTTCTGCCCGTCACAGTTTATAAATGTAGTGTTCAGACGGAGCCAGCGGTGTAGCGGTATAGAGGTAGTCGACGCAACTATGTTTTTTCTTCCGATTATAGGAATGTAAGAATCCATAAACATGGAATGATAAGATCCATTAAATATTTTTGACACTCCTAATTCATCACCTTTCCTAAGCGTCACACGATGCAAAAAGTAAATAGCGATAATTCCAGTATTCAGTCCTTCGGGCGCCGCTTCACCTACCTTCTCATCTGAGAAAATGCTGATGTGTGTTGCAAATACTGTGTACATAATGCGCGGACAGCGACACTACCCAAGTGGTGCAGGCATTGGGTCCTACGGGAGAATGGATGCTCTACCTGAAGACTCAGGCTCTCCAGGTCTTATACCAAGGTACTACACATTTTAAAAGCGCAGTACGGGCCAGGTGTGTACTCACCGTTTGTCCTGCCTTGGTGATAGTGCCTTTCTCAAGCTTAAACTGGACTCCCCCCACGCCGAACGACATGCCTCTGAGCCAAAGCCCATACTTTTCCAAGCCGGCGCCATTCAGTACGTGGTCGACTAGGTAGTTGGTGCGTGCGACGCTGGCAGAAGCGGATGCTTTGGCGAGGGAGGCATGATGAATCAGAGAATGGCATGTTGATTGTGATGAGAAGGAAGAAGAAGAAAAGAAACACAAAACATGTTCAATTCCTAGCTCTACATGGCGTATAAATTCTACTGCTTTCAGTGAGAGACATTTTATTCTGTTCCAAAGTAGGCATTGACTATGTTTCACGGCTCTTTGAACCAAAGAACGCAGTACATTCAAATATGAGCCTGTGCCGACTTCCCCACGACCAATGGCAAACTGGTGCGTCTACCATAGTGGATTCACTTTCCAAGAACAAAAACACTAAAATAAAAAAGTGAGATTAAGGCGAGAGGACAAACGCTTGCCCTCTTTTCACCTTGCATTCCCGCTCATTACTTTTTCGCTATTTATGTACAAAAGGGTACAATCAACTTGACCAAATGTCTTTTCACGTATGTTTGAATTACTTTTGTTGGCTCTTGCAGATGTTTCACGGACAAAGAGGGCAAAAATACGAATATTTTTGCATTCTGGTTTTGCCACAACTTGGGATCCTTTGACGCGTGCAACTATAGGCGAGTTGATGACTGCGCTGCGCCTGCATTTTCTCCCATGAAAAACAACGAACGAAGGAACACAGATGCAATGTACGCTAGACATCAACTGTAACTTTAAACTAGATAAGGCAGGATTTATCAGCTGCTTTTGTCGCGCATGCGCATGCACAGAAATACTGTGGGAAAATATGGCAACTACGATGAATAGGCTGGTAGAAGAAACCGGATAAAACAACAGGAGAGAGTGTGCAAGGAATTACGCAGTGCCCCGAGAAGAGCTGCTAGCTAAGAGATTTCCATGAATGTCAGAGGGCACATTTCTATCCAAAACTTGAAGGACACTTTTCACCTTAAGAGTACGACGCGATATTGTTAAAGGGTCCCTAGGGTGGCTTGGGTGTTCCCCAACGCACCCTATTGGACACGCCGACACAATTGTTTGGATGGCATGCTTCTTTAATAAAGATCATGGTCCGTATTAATTAGTGACGTTAATTAGTCAGCCTAATTAACTAAGGATTCCTATAATGCAATTCTCGTATTTTCCGGTGTGGGGTGATTGTGCAAGATTTTCAGTTATACCGCTGGAAGAATGTTAAAAAAAATGTTCCTCAGCTGGGTAGATGTAGCGCGCCTGGCCCTGTCACTAAAGGAGAGCGCTTCGATTACGCTAACGCTGTTTTTTTTATGCGAAGCATACTACTTTAGCTACCACTTCAGCCCTTCGCCGTGGTTATGCGCCTCCAAATCACGTGATACATGACGTCACACCACGTGACACGATGACGTCACGACAGTAGAGGAACGGGGGCCCACCTCGCGCCGTCGCTGTGGTTGTGCGCCTCCAAATCACGTGATACATGACGTCACGCCACGTGACACGATGACGTCACGACAGTTGAGAAACGGAGGCCCACCTCGCGCCGTCGCTGTTGTTGTGCGCCTCCAAATCACGTGATACATGACGTCACACCACGTGACACGATGACGTCACGACAGTGGAGAAACGGGGGCCCACCTCGAGCCGTCGCTGTGGTTGTGCGCCTCCAAATCACGTGACACGATCATGCCACACCACGTGACACGATGACGTCACGGCAGTGGAGAAACGGGGGCCCACCTCGCGCCGTCGCTGTGGTTGTGCGCCTCCAAATCACGTGATACATGACGTCACACCACGTGACACGATGACGTCACGACAGTGGAGAAACGGGGGCCACCTCGCGCCGTCGCTGTGGTTGTGCGCGTCCAAATCACGTGATACATGACGTCACACCACGTGACTTGACGTCACGACAGTGGAGAAACGGGGGCCCACCTCGCGCCGTCGCTGTGGTTGTGCGCCTCCAAATTATGCGACACGATGATGCTTCGCATTCTCCAGGCTTAACCAAGTTAAGCCTCAGTCATTTTTGTTTCAGCGAAACTTCTTTCATATGACAAAACCCTCTCCACAAATCGCTGTTTTCCAGTAACAACTGCGCTGACACCGGGTTTTCCTGCGAATGGGACCTTTAATACAATCGCGTTAATTAGACACCTCAAAGCACTTTAAATGACTGGCTAGTTAACCCGGTGGTAAAAGGGCTTCTACTGCAATAAGGTGCTGCAGCCACCAAGACTGCGTACTTTCTGGGCAATGGAACAATTTTCGCACCACAAAACCATCCAGTATACCTCATTCCGGGTATACGCAACAACCTTTAGGATCGTCTCGCTTCGAGCAGGCGCCTTCTTTTCTGGTTTTGTTGAACCTTGGGCACAGTTTTGCTATGTAATTTGGAGCAGATAGAAACGACGCCGACACCAAAAACTCATTTTCTCAAAATAGCCTCCACTCCTGGCTTTTTCCATCGCCTAGCCTTTCTTGACCTATTAATGAGGCTCTCTGGAAGCGGCATCAAACGTTTTTTAGGACAACCTGATTGCTGTAGCCTCGCCCTGTGTTCTCGCCAAGTTTGTTAGACCTTGCGGCAGCCGAGCTTCTTAACGACACCCCAAACACAGTTGACAGCTACTCTTGCTTTTATGAATTTTAATCTGCCGAAATATACATTAAAAATTTTGGTTTCGGAGTGAGGTTGTTATTTCCACTTAATCTGCTATGTAAATATAACGGAACTAATTTGTCACCGGGGACCTCCTTTGCTAACGTCAATTTCTTTTAATGTGAGCTAGAAGTAAATGAAGAGGAGGTCACGAAAAGACTATTGGTTGTCTTGGCAATGAAATGTGTAAAAATCACTTTGATGGTCGTCGCCAAAACAAATATCTATGAGACATTAGTAACAATGAATGCCCGTAGCATTGGGTTTCTCAAAATTGGATAAGAATATCGCATTCATAACTCGCGTCAAGCATGCGCCAATGCGAACGCCTTTCAGTTAAACGTAAAACCTTCCTCTAAAATCTATATAGATGGTAAAGAAGTGAAAAAAAAAATTGAAGCCCAAAAACTTTTTATTCAACACATTGATTGATATTTGCAGGAAATGGACCCCAATACCTTTGTCAGTTCCCGACGTCTCTTAGCATCTTACTTTAAGGTAGAAAAGATATTTTCATTTCTATCCGAAAACGGACTTTGTCTTCCAGAAAAGAGCCGCGAAACCAGTCGTGAACTGGTGAAATGTACTGTTGTAAGGAACGCGGTAGACGGTAACTTTCTCGTTGAGCTCGGCCGTAGTGGCCGCGTTTTGAAGGCGTAGCTAATCGCAGGAGCAAAGTTCTGGTGCCAAAAGAGAGAAACCAATTAGAGAAACTTGTGCATGCCAATTTAAGGGCTCTGTGTGTTAAACTCTTGGCAGTACCGGATGTTGAAGCTCTCAAGCGGAGCCACGTGTGCTAACCCTAAGGCGCAATAGTAGGAAAACTAATTCCTCGGAGAGTATGAGCAAAAAAATCACAGTATATTCAGACTAAATTTATGTGCAAAAAGCAAAGGAACAGCGGGGGGAAACAAGTGCGAATGCAATTTCAAAAAAAGTTGATTTAAATAAATCAAGTGTACTCAACCATCAAGTCGTACACCAAAAATTTGATGCCATAGAGAATCCAAACAACCCATCATGGCGCATTCGACAAGCACACTATACCCTGAGACAAAGGAACTTTTGTACTCTGCATGCAGTTTTCAAGCCTGTTAAGTCAAGAACTGCAGTAAAGAGATTTGAAGTTGTTCTAATTATAGCCGAGGGATCTATTTATTACGCAGACATTGAAACGAGCAGGACACAGGTGCTGTGACCGCGATCCCAACATCCATCGGGCTTATGCACTAGCTGAGGCAAGTCCAATATTTATCGGCACTCAGTCCATCTAGTTTGCTCTGCACATTTTATCATGATCAGCAGCAGCCTGATAACGCCCAGTGCAGAACAGACGCATCTCCCACACGTTTCCAAATAATCCTGCCCTCGCCAGATGCGGCCACCCTAACTAACTCTGCAAACTTGTTGATCTCTTCCGCCCACCACACTTTCGGCCGCCCCTGCTATGCTTTCCTTCTCCTGGAATCCAAACTGTTACCGTCAACGGCTATAAGTAATCTTGCATTCGTGATACTTGCCCTGCCTAAACCGATCTTTTCCTCTTTACTTAGACTGCGATGCCATAAACCAGGATTTGTTCCCTGACCCCCTATGCCGCTGTTCCTGTAGCATAGCCTCCACGGTGACTAAGTGGTTATGCCGCTGTGTTGCTGACCCGAAAGATGAGAGTTCGATTCCCGCCATGGCGGTCTAATTTTGATAAAGACGAAATTTTCAACACCCATGTAATGCGCGGTATCGTTAAACGCTAAAAATCCTCGGGTGGTCGAACTTTCCGGAGGCCTTCATAACGGAGACCCTCATAGCCTGAGTCGCTCTGGAACGTTAAACCGCCATAAATCCTAAACCTTCCTGTAGCTTAACGTTAACCACACCTTTTTCCAATTGCATAGCTCGCTGCGTTGCCCTCAGTTTAAGTTACACACTTTTCTTTAGCATCCCCATTTCTGCCTTAATTAGACGCATTCAGCGACCAACTTGATCTCCTCGCAACTTATTCTAAACTTCCAACCTCTTCCGAGCCTGCTGGACATTAAATTTCTGAATAATAATTTCCAGCACCGCCGTTCAGTTTTGTGTTTCTAAGTCATTTATTATGCTTTGCACTTCATTCCTCTGAATATTGGCGTGAACAGCCTAAAATAAAATTGTGGAAATGGCGTCTCCCTACCTGACACCTTTCCAATACTGAAATTTTTTGTCGCTCATTTATGGAGGACTATGGGGCCTTTGCAAACGTTATAGGTATCCTCCAGTTTTTCTACATAAGGGTCATCTACGCCCTCATTCCGCAATGCCTTCATTACTGCTGAGGTTTCGATTACAAGGAAAGAGCCCAGAGCTTACCTGCAAGCAAAAGCATGGCTGCAGCCCAAGCGTACATACTCGTCCTCTGCAATCAATGCGAGGAATGTTCAATGCAGTGCATGTAATGAAAGGTACGAACCCTAACCGCATCATACATGGAAGGTGAAAACAAGCATACACAACACTCACAATCCTCATGCATTCACAGAGAGGTCTTGTGAGTGCTGTGTATGCTTGGTTTTACTTTTTTTCTCTTCTTCACGCTCATCTGAAGCAGCATGCCAGCTGAACTACCAGGCACACCTCTCCCGTAATTATTAAATTCCCCCGCTCTCTCTGAATCATACATAGCACACACTTAATTGGCGGTGATTTGTTTATTTTCTGAAGGAGCCAAGGCTTTCCCGGCAGGTTATACTTTTAACTCTCCAATAGACATCAATGATAGATACAATGTTCTCAGTTTGTCATCTGTAACTGGAAACGCAGCGCCACTGTTACGTGGTGCAGTAGAAAAAAACATGTGCCTCATCACAACAAATGTCTAACCTAACTTCAAGAACACTACGAGTTTCTAAGAAGGTGCAGAAGTTAGCTGGCAGTAGTGATAATGTGTTGGTTCTGAATATCTACGTCTTTGATTGTTTAACTATGTATACAACTAGAAAAAACAGAAGGGGCAGCAAAGACCCGAAGCTCATCAAAGAAATTCATACCTGCTTTACCTGTACATTACACAGCTGATGTTATCGAGGTTATAATTGAAAAATTGTGCTAAAATCATAACTGCATCCCGCTTACCAACCAACACTGTTTTTAAGTCTCAACACTTCACTTGTGTGACTTATACCTGAAACGTATAACTCGCCCTGCTGAAAAAAGTTCTATGATGCAATAACCTCATAGATCATTCATCATAGAATATCATACAATCTGTATGACATATCATACAACCTGTATGATATATCACACAATTCGTATGATATAACATACAGATTGTATGATATATCATACAGATTGTATGATATTCTATGATGAATGATATATGAGGTTATTGCATCGTAGAACTTTTTTCAGCAGGGTCAGTATATTTAGGGACAAATTCGTGTTTTCGAAAGCAACAAACAAGTTAATCGCGAGAAGGCAGAGGCCATCATGTTTAGGTAGGGCAAAAAGTTTACTAAATTCTGCCCCAACTTCCACCGCCTCATACGTACAGAAGTGGCCTTTGTACCCATCAGCTTATAATGAATATACTGATGCTCCTTTTCCAGCCCATCGCTACCGTAATCAACGTGAACTATGACTTGTTACCTTGTGCTGAAGGTCGGATGAACAATAATTCACTGGACAGCTGCGTGTGAGGGGCAGTCTCTTATAGGGCGTCTGTACCAACGTCACAGGGGCAGCCATTTTGTGTTGCATGTGCAAGGGCAAAAGGTTGCAGTCATATCTAATCGGCTTCCCGCCCGCTACACCTGTTTTCGCGGCTGAAGTTCCGCGCTGCCCCACGAAATACCGTCCCGTAATGTCACAGTAACTCATTATCTTGGACTGCGTTCTGTTCTTAGCTTCCATATCGAAACGATACCGATGTATTGCGAGAGGACCACGACACTCAAGCAGGGCTTGAAAATACGCCGGCGGCTTACTGTTATCTCCGCCACTCGCGGGTGCAGGCGATAAAGACGAGTGCGCAAGCATGAAAGAAAGCTTTGTGTATGCTCTATCTGAGCTGGACCTGTTGTGCTATACCACGAGGGATTTACCTGTGGGGCTTCCTCTTTGATTCATTCGCAGGAGTGTATTGCTATATATGCGGTTTATTTACTTCTTGCCAGAAACACCTGGGGTTATCTTGTTCCTCATATGCTGCGAAAGTGGGTCGCTCTCCACGGGGCGTTTGTGAGAGTTTCAAACACTTTATAGCAATAGCTACATCGGCGCCGCTCTTGACAACTATGACGTCGCTAGCGGTGGCGATAGGAGCGTAGTCCTTGGCGTCATCTACGCGCGCCGCAACCATGTACCCCTACACCGCTATACAATGCAGCATGCTAAGCCATTCCTCTAAACCAAAGTGTCAACTGGGGTAGCAGTACTGCTTATGAGCCTTAAAAAAAAACAAAATTCACCCGCATTCTAAAATTACCTATACTACCTATATACCTATGGAGGAAAACAATTCATGGCAGGGCTCCGTACGCACTTTCAATGAAGAAAAAGATGTTTATCGCGATTAAAGAAAATTGCGCAAACTATGCTTTAAGCATGAATGTTAGAGTATTGCTTTTTTCTAAATGGCAATAAATTCCACCAAAATGAAGCAGGCAAATTTACTGTAAACTTACCTTAGTTAGTTCTAGGCTTCGGTAGCAGACAATTGTTTTGGCATGAGAACCGAGTGAAACTTCATAGAAGACACTGGTTATTACTATTTATCGGGAAGGTAAGTGATCCTTTCGTGAACTTAAGGATGAGAATTCCAAGGGGATAATTAGGTATGGATGACACCCCTTGGATGACATGAGCTGGCAGTAAGAGTGTAGGACTACAGAAACAGGTATTGAACGTAATAATGCATATGCCTTGATTCTGCCTTTTTGTAGCACTGATATCTGAATTCTGTAGGCGTTTCCTCGAGAAGAAATACAATAGTTAATATGATTATGATTGAAAGTGTAGTATATAGAAAAGAGCGTGTGCCAATTAAAGTAATTTTGGGCCTTAATTGGTACCATTATGCCGTAGGCTGTTTTTCATGATACGCAGTTTATGTGTCTTTGGAATTTTATGTGGCAGTAATGTTTTACTCCAAGAAACAACGCATGATCAGTAGCAGTGAGAATGTGAGAGTCAAGGGAAATGTATGGTGATTCAAGAATAGTCCTATGAGGAGATCAAAAGAGAAAGCTAGATTTAAAGGCATTAATATTCAGTATGTTCTTCCGACACCAGGTTGATAAGTTTGCAGAACCTGCATTCCATATATGTGCAAAGGAATCTATGCACTATTCTATTGTCAACGCCATATAAAATACATTCAGAAGAGGAAAGCATTATGGTAGATCATTTATGCAAATTACGCGCAGAAGCGGTCCAAGCATGGAAGCCTGAGGAACGCCACCGTGAGCAGTCTTCGGTGCAAAGTACGAGAAATGCGAACTGTTTATCTCGGACAGCGTCCTGCTTGTAAGCTTCCGTGTCGGAACGATACCGATGTATTGCAACAGGACCACGAAACTCACTCAGGACCTGAAAAATACGCCTTCGGCTTACTCTTATCTGTGCTACTGGCGGGTGCGGGTGATAAAAACGAGTACACGAGCATGAAAGAAAGCTTTGTTTATGCTTTGTCTGAGTTGATCCTATTGTGCTCCCGAAGAGGCATTTACTTGTGGGTCTTCCTCTGAGATTTTTTCCCAGGAGAGTATCACTACATGCGGTTTATTTCCTTCTTGCAAGAAACACGTGGAATTATCTTGTTCTCTATATGCGTGCGAAAGGTGGAACTGAAGTGCCAGTGATGACGCATTCCGAATGTAAGGATCGCTTTCCCAGCGGCGTCTGTAGAAGTTTCAAATGTTTTATACCAATAGCTACAACAGCAACGCTCTGCAAAATTATGGCAGCGTAGACGTGGCAGTGATGGCAGTGTGATCGTCGGCGTCATCCGCGCACGCCGCAGCCCTGCTCCCTGACACCTCTCTACAATACAACATGCTAAGCCACTCCTCTAAACTTCAATGTCAACCAGGATAGCAACACTACTTATGAGCCTTAGAACACCAAAATTCACGCCCAATCTAAATGTAAAATCTAAATCTGACTTCGCAATGGTTAACTCCTTGAGGCACTCTGCTGCAGTTATGCCGAAGTGCCTCACGTGAGTTATATGATTTATGAATGGATCAACGGTTCTGCGTGACTGTGCGTGACAAGTGCCTGCAGGGATGATCAGAATCAGTTTATTTTAAACGATCAGTCAGTGCGTGCACATTTTTGATAAGTACAGGAGGACATCCGAAGGTCAACGGCTACAGGAGACCTCCTCTTACAATGTTGCAAATAATGATTATATGCAAACAGCAGCGAATAAAACTGAAACTGCTTGATTACAAAAAGTAATTATCAAACACGCTAAAATGCGAGATGGTGCAGCTATAAACGACGCATATATTGGCTAAATGTATGCAAATACCTCAACAGAGGAAAACAATTCAAGTCAGCACTACGTAAGCTCTATGAACGAAAAAAGTTGTTTATTATGATTGAAGAAAAGTGTGAAAACTACGCTTGAAAGGGTGATTGTTTGATTACTACTGTACTCTTAATCGTAATGAATTCCACAGAAGTGAGGCACACAAATTTACTCTAAATTTACCGTGATTAGTTCTAGGTTTCGGTAGTAGGCAATTGTTTCGGCATGAGAAGCGCATGAAACTTTGTAGAGCAAACAGGATAGTATTAATTATCGGAATAAAAATGAACCTTTCATGAACTTAAGTTTCAGAATTCCAAGGTGATAATAAGCCATGGACTGCAGCCCTAGGGTATTATGAACTGGCAGTAAGGGTGCAGGAATGTAGACATAGTTATTAAACGCAATATTGTCTGTGGATTCGTTCTGTATTGTAGCAGTAATATGTGTGTTCTATAGGCGTTTCCTCAAGGATACATTAGTTAATTTGACTATGGGTGAAAGGGTAGTGCAGAGAAGGGAGTGTGTGTAAATTAAAGTAATTTTGTTTCTTAATGAATTCCCATATACCATATGCTGTTTTTCTTGGTAGGCAGTTCATGTGTCTGTGTAATTTTCGGTTGCTGTCAAGTTCTACTTCGAAAAACAAAGCATGACCAGCAGCAATGAATATGTGAGAGTCGAGGAAAATATACAGATATTGAAGAATAGTCTTATGAAGAGATGAAAAGAGGACAAAGCTATATATGCAGACAATATTAGTCAGTATGTTGTTTCAACATCACGTTGCTTAGTTTGCAGCACCAGCATTCAATTCATGTGGCAATTGATCTGTGCGATTTTCAGACGCCGGTGTGGTAACATCATCAGCATATAATATAAATTCAAAAGAGCTACTTCAATATAGGAGATCATTACTGCAAATTTGAAAAAGAAGTGGTCCAAGGATGGAATCCTAGGAACGCCAACGCTAGTAGTCTTAAGTGCAGAGTAAGTACCAAAGATGCAAACTGCTTGGATCCGGTTAAGGAAGTAGCTGAGAATAAATGTTGTTGCGGGACCAGATATTGCAAGGGCGTTTAAGTTGTCAAAAAGTACGCTGTGATTAATTGAAAGAAACGGCCAGGGAGATCGATGGATAACGCACCACTGAAAGTACCACAATCTATAGATTCCTTAATTTTAACTGTTGATAAAATTAAAGCTGATTCACTTGACAAAAAACACGCTGAAAGCTGAACTGATTTGAAGATATAATGTTAAATTCTGTAAGAAAATTTGTAAGATGAACAGCGAGCAATTTTTCAATGACTTTTCTAAAAAAGGAAGACAGCAATGGGTTGATAATTAGTTTTTAGACGTTTGTCGTTTTTTTTTGAAGCACGCAATTACTTTAGCTTGTTTTAGTTAGTTAGTTAGTTATATTGATTTTAATGGCGCAAAAGCAACTGACTTGTTTTAGTGCGCCAGGTAAGATGCCTGTCTTGCAGATGAGGTTTACGATCCGGGAGAACAGATTGCCAATCAGAGACGATATTAGTTTGGTATGACATGAATTGAACTTTTGAACACCATGCCCTGTATCCATTAGATTCATAATGATGGTGTGCACCTCACCCGGAGGAAGTGGAAAAAGAAACTTTGAAGTAGACGAGGCTGCATATGAACAGGCATAGCAACATTGTGCTGAGCGGTAATAAATGAATTAATCGAAGCGTTTGCAATCTCAAAAATCTCGCGTCGGATGTGTGTATCTGTCTCTATTTCCGTTATTCAAGCCGTAGTGGGAGTCCTATTTAGGAATGAGTGGATTACTTTCCATTGTTGCCACCAGCTTGATTGGTTTCAGATTGGTAATAATTCTTGCTGGCGCTTTTGGGAAGCCTTCCAAGTATACTTCTGTAAGTTTCACAGCGCTTTCGTTAGTGAATATAAAATTTCTGCTTCTTAGTCTTTTCGAAGTTGGTTATCGTTTTTCCGTGGACACTTCAAAATACATACGGTGAACCATGGAATAAGGGTTGGAATATCTCTTTTTTTGCAAGATATCTCTGTGGTAGACGATGCATCAATGGCTGTAGCAAGTGCAGTGCTGAATGATTCAAAAGCAGTCTCAGGGTTATTATCAAAGCAACTGGTAACCAGTCTGTGTTCGCAATTGTTCTAAGGAATAGAAATGATCTCAAGCTCGTATTGGTAACCTCCACGTGATCATCAGCCAGGATAGATTTTAGTTGCACAAAAACAGTTGATGATCGGCCGTATGGACTTGTACTATATCAGCATCGAGGAAGTACTTATATTAGAAAGCACATAATCAATAAGCGAACGGTTTCTGTTCCTAGAGCATTTTGTTGGCACGTTTAAAAGATATTCGTAGCCATGGCCATTGACACAGTTATTGTATTCACGATATGAGAATTCTGCCGGATCTGGAAAGTTGATAGTCAGGTCATACATGAGATGACATTTTTTTTCTTCCAGTGATAGTTTGTTTAAAACTTCGTTGAAGGCCAACCAAAATTCGCTAACATGCTATGAAGGTGAAGGTGATCGAAATACCCTATCTCCTCGATGACAGTATTCGGCTGAGTACAATAGAAAAGAGAGTAATTTTTGGTCGCTTTAACTTAGCCAGGTTTCTCTGGTATAGATAATAGAAGAATGGATGATAGGAAACTAGAGATGTCATCGGAATGTTGGCGGAAGCTACGCGCAATACAATGAATAAATTGTAAAGAGGAAGATCATCAGCAGTCAGAGCAGCAGAGCCGACGCGCGGCGCGACCAGAGCGTGAACTGTTCCGGGTCCGGACCTGTCCTTGCTCGCTCTAACCGGTCTTCATAACTGTCAATAAAGGCCGTTACATCTTGGTGGAGGTGCGGGATTCCGTCCTGGAGCTACGCAACCGGACCATCGCTACCCCCATGCCTGCCAACGCCAACCAGCCAGCCGGCTCTTCGCCGGCACCCGCTGCTTGCCATGGTGCGCTCCGCCAGCGCGACCCGGCCGTCTTCAGCGGCACGGACGACAACGACGTGGAGGATTGGCTGTCATCTTACGACAGGGTGAGCGCTCATAACCGATGGGACGACAGTATGAAGCTTACCAACGTAATCTTCTACCTGACCGGCGTTGCCCACCTTTGGTTCCAAAACCACGAATCGGACTTCACCACTTGGACCGAATTCAAAACCAGCTTCTGACATCTTCGGCCGTCCGGCGGTACGCAAACTTCGCGCCGAGCAGCGTCTTCGCGTTCGTGCACAGCAGAGCGGTGAATCATACACTAGCTACATCGAAGACGTCGTCAATCTCTGCAAGCGTGTCAATGCGTCCATGGCAGAGGCCGATAAAGCTAAACACGTCCTTAAAGGAATCGAAGACGACGCTTTCAATATGCTTGTGGGCAAGAACGTCACCTCTGTTACCGATATATTCGACCACTGCCAAAGCTACGATGAGCTTCGCCGACAGCACGTTTTCACTCGGCAGCCGTCTCCACAGACAGACACAGTTACTAGCCTCAGCATGACGACAGAAGACAGCTCGCTACTGCTCCAGATCAAGCAGTTTGTCCGTGAGGAGGATGCGCGGCAGCTGTCGCTTCTTCCTGCTGTTCCGAGTCCTTCTAACCTAACTCCGACATTTCAGCACGTCATTCGGGAGCAAGTGTCCGAAGCCCTGCCATCGGTTTCCTCTTCGCCTCTCGTCGCTGCGCCACTTACCTACGCCGAAGCTGTCAGGCGTCCCCGGCCAGAAACGTTCGTTTCGTACCAGCATCCACCGCAGTCGGCACCATTTCGTCCTGCCCGGCCACCACCGCAACGTTTCCGTCCATGGCGGACACCGGACAACTTACCCATTTGTTATGTCTGTGGCATTCCTGCTCACGTGATGCGTCACTGCCCCCGCCAAGTGTTGTCCCCTGCTGCCGATCCCGACCCTCGAGGTTACTCCTACGCCCCTCCCCAACCTTTTCACCGCACTATGCCTTCTGAGACCACTGCTTCCTCCGATCTCAGCCCGTCTATTCGCCGCCGTTCTCCATCTCCGCGTCGCCGCTCGGTTTCCCCGATGCGCCGTCGTCCCTCTTCCCCTTCGGAAAACTAGTGCCCGCAGTTCCGGAGGCAAGAACTGCGTGCTCGTCGCCAAGCTCAAGACCTCGACTTTCTCCGACAAATTTGATCGCGGTTTCTGTGGAGGGCACCGATGCTTTCGCGCTTGTTGACACCGGTGCTGCTGTATCTGTACTCAGTGAGAAATTGTGCCGCCAGTTACGAAAAGTGATGACTCCGCTATATGGTTTTATGCTTCGCGCCGCTAATTCTCAACTTATCGCGCCTTTGGGGGCATGCACAGCCCGAGTTACTATTCAGGACGTTCTGTATATTGTTGAATTCATCGTCTTCCCATCGCCGTCTCACGACGTCATCTTAGGCTGGGACTTTCTCTCCCAACATGACGCTGTCATCGACTGCACTCGTTCCGAAGTCGCCCTTCTTCCATTCGGCGACGACTCGGTGAACGCTTCCACTAACTTGTGCTCCATGCTGACTGTGGCTGATGTCGTCATGATCCCGCCGTGCTCTGCTGTGCTCGTCTCTGTTCATTGCGACTCTGCATCCAACGGCCCTGTCATCTTCATCCCGTCCGACTCCTTCGCTTCTCGCCACTGTCTACCCCTGCCATTCGCCGTCCTTACCGTCTCAGCCGGCTGCAGCGCCTTGCCCCTGACGAATCCATTCCTGTGCCCCTCCACTCTTCTTCGCGGTGAATGCTTGGGATATGTCCAGCCCTTCGCCTCCGTCGTCACCTGGGACCCTTCTGAGGACGACTCCTGCCGCCTGCAAGTGTCGTCACTTCTTCCCCACCGTCTCCTGATCCTGCTCCCGAGGCCGTCTTCGCGGGCTCAATCGACGCGAATCTTTCGCCACCGGAGAAGACCCAGCTTGCGACCCTGCTAGATTAGTTTCGGTCATCGTTTGACTTCTCTCACCACCGTTTGGGCCGCACTTCAGCTGTTACCCGTCGGATCGACACAGGCGCCCATTCGCCGTTGCGCCAACGCCCATATCGCGTCTCGGCCACCGAACGCCAGGTTATCGACACCCAGGTGAATGATATGCTGCAGCGTGGCGTCATACAACCATCACACAGTCCTTGGGCTTCCCCCGTCGTCCTTGTCACCAAGAAAGACGGCTCTATCCGCTTTTGCGTTGACTACCGGCGCCTCAACAAAATCACCCGAAAAGACGTCTATCCGCTGCCCCGCATTGACGACGCACTTGACTGCCTGCAGGGAGCTGAATTCTTTTCATCGTTAGATCTCCGTTCGGGGTATTGGCAAGTCCCGATGGCCGACGATGACCGCCCTAAGACAGCCTTTGTGACGCCTGACGGGCTGTATGAATTCAACGTCATGCCCTTCGGACTATGCAATGCCCCTGCCACTTTTGAGCGAATGATGGACACCATACTGCGCGGCCTGAAATGGAAAACCTGCTTATGTTACTTGGACGATATCGTTGTTTTCTCCCCAGATTTCGAGACGCACCTCGTTCGCCTAGAGCACGTTTTGAGATGCCTCGCGTCAGCCGGGCTTCAACTCAATTTAAAGAAATGTCGCTTTGCTGCTCGCCAGTTGACGATTTTGGGCCACGTCGTTTTTCCAACAGGGTGTTCTTCCTGACCCAGCAAAGCTTCGTGCTGTCTCTGAGTTCCCGAAGCCCTCTACGATGAAGGAACTTCGCAGTTTCATCGGCTTATGTTCTTACTTCCGACGCTTTATCCGAAATTTCGCTTCTATCATCGCACCTCTCACTGGCCTTCTTCGTGGCAGTAGTGACTTATCAAGCTGGAGTCCTGCCTGTGACGAAGCGTTCACCACGTTGCGCCGTCTACTTACTTCTCCACACGTACTGCGCCACTTTGACCCTGATTTTCCAACTGAAATCCACACAGATGCCAGTGGCGTTGGTATCGGTGCTGTTCTTGCTCAACGGAAACCAGGGTGTGCGCAGTATGTTGTTGCATACGCGAGCCGCACCCTGACGAAGTCAGAGCAAAACTACTCCGTCACTGAAAAAGAGTGCTTGGCAATCTTTTGGGCAATCGGGAAATTTCGACCTTACGTATACGGCCGGCCTTTCGCGGTCGTCACGGACCATCATTCCCTATGTTGGCTGTCCTCCCTAAAAGACCCAAATGGCCGCCTCGCCCAATGGGCCTTACGCCTTCAGGAGTACGATATTCGTGTGACCTATCGCTCTGGCAGGAAGCATAACGACGCCGACGCTTTGTCTCGTTCACCTCTAGCCAATGAATGTGCCTCTCCTCCCGCCATCGACTGCGCCCCCTTGTCATTGGACGATATGCCCAACGAGCAGTCCAAGGACCTGTGGATCACTTCTCTTGTACGTTATCTTTCAGACCGTTCTGTCGTGTCGGTACCGCGTGCAATCCGCCGTCAGGCTGCCCACTTCACTATTCATGATGGGATTTTGTACCGCCGAAATTATCTCCCTGATGGCCACAAATGGCTCCTAGTGATCCCTGGACATTTACGCTCAGAAATATGCGCAGCCTTTCATAGCGACCCGCAAGCTGGTCAGGGCGGTGCTTTCAAGACCTACAACCGGCTTCGCCTCCGCTATTACTGGCGCGGCATGTACAACTACGTTCGAAAATTCGTCCGTTCCTGCCCCGATTGCCAGCGCCGCAAGCTCGGTCATCATCATTCGACCGGCCCTCTGCAGCCTTTGCCTTGCCCATCCAGGCCATTTGACCAAGTTGGCATTGACCTGTATGGACCCCTTCCGTACACTGCTGCAGGAAACCGCTGGGTTATCATCGCTGTAGACCACCTGACATGGTACGCTGAAACAGCCGCCCTCCCAGCTGCTACAGCGCGGGATGTTGCCACCTTCCTCTTGCACCATTTCATATTTCAGCACGGAGCACCGCGTGAACTGTTGAGCGACCGTGGGCGGGTGTTTCTGTCAAACGTCGTTTCATCTCTCCTGCAGCAATGCAACATTACTCGCCGCACCACTACTGCCTATCATCCCCAGACGAACGGCCTGACTGAACGTTTCAATTGAACATTAGGTGATATGTTGTCAATGTACGTGGCGGCCGACCATACTAACTGGGACGTCGTCCTCCCCTTCGTCACGTATGCCTACAACACCGCTACGCAGAGCACTACTGGTTTCTCACCATTCTTCCTTCTGTACGGCCGTGAACCATCCTCGCCGCTCGACACTATTCTTCCTTATCATCCTGATTCGTCAGAAACCACAACCGTATCTGAAGCCTCCAGACACGCTGAAGAGTGCCGCCAGCTCGCCCGGTCATTCACGTCCGACGACCAAGGGCGCCAGAAATACCGCTTGGACCACTCCCATGGCACCGACACTTTTCAGCCGCAATCCCTTGTTTGGCTCCGTGTGCCTTCTGCTGCACCAGGTCTCTCTAGCAAGTTGCTGCCGAACTACCAGGGACCCTACCGCGTCCTTGAGCGCACTTCTCCCGTCACGTACGTAGTTGAGCCCGTGACGCCATCACCCGATCCCCGACGACGTGGGCGCGAGACCGTCCACGTTTCGCGTTTGAAGCCGCACTACGACCCCTGCGTCGTGTTGACCCCCTAAATCGCCAGGATGGCTCTTTTTCCCCCGGGGCCAAATGTAAAGAGGAAGATCATCAGCAGTCAGAGCAGCAGAACCGAGGCGAGGCGCGAGACGAGAAGACGACGATCGGCAGCTGAAGCAGCAGAGCCGACGCGCGGCGCGAGACGGGAGCGTGAACTGTTCCGGGTCCGGACCTGTCCTTGCTCGCTCGAACCGGTCTTCACAACTGTCAATAAAGGCCGTTACAAAATGAATGATAAGGTATTGACAGAAAAGCTTCAAGCTCAGAAGGTGAAAAGTATGTCGCCATAATAAAAACGAAGGGACAAGTACTTAATGCAAATGAGGAAGTTTACGAAAAGAATAGAAAGATGAGATTCAGAAGAAATACAGAACACATATCTGTCGTTAGTTTGGGATGTTTTGATACAGCAGTATTCGATCCACACAAAACACCACTTTTCATTTCTTCAGCTTTGGGGCTTTCGCAAAAAGCTGTTTGTTATCTGGGGAGAGATTTTCATTTTCAAAAACTGGGTTTTGTAACCTCCTCTGAAACCCAAACTGCTAGTATTCATTCTTTCTTTCGAGCCTTCCCCATAAACTCACTCTTATGAGACCGAGGGAAGAAACGTACAATAATATTTTGCCAATCCGAGCTTCTTGGCACACGGTGAACGATCTCTGGGTCAGCGGCCGACAGACGACGATCAATGTTCTCGCCAACTGATATCAAGATGGCTGTGCATCCTAACTTTGTATGTAGTGCACTCCCTTGATCTAAACGTTGTGGAGTCGAGAATATTGCTCGACATCTATTATTATTTTTTGGAGAACACCATTCTCAGCTTTTGAAGCTTTATTCGAGACGATGAGATGCACCTGCCGGTCACTCACGTATTCAACAAGTTTGTTATACATTTGCAGACTCGCCTTCCTTCCGTTAACTTCTGTTTTGAGGCTACTGACATCGAAACCTTTTTCCCTTCCCATTCGTTACAAGCTAGTCGACAAGTTTCTTTTACTTATTCTTTGAACCTAACCTCAATGCTTTAGATTTGCTTTGCGAGCTCGACATTCGTTTGGCATTGTGAGCAAAAGCAGTCAGGTGCAACAAGATCGTAAAAAAAATCGTTTGAAATTGAAAGTATTCAAGCGGGTGAAAAAACAAGAGAGCAGCAGCAGCTGTGTTGAAATAAACTAGTAAAAATTGCTAAAAGGATGCGAATGACACCAACCTGAGGATTGCAGGAAGAATTCTTGCTTGCTTCCTTAACCAGAGCCGCCGCTGCTATGAAACCAGGGTAATGCCATCGACGACATTTGTAGGAAACGCCTGCACTCCGTGCGGACGCACGAAGTAACATCCAAGCGGTCTTCATTGCCAAATATATACGATGATAACACGTAGCTAGGGAGCACGTGCGATGATATTCAGGCCCAGTGAACTCGACAGCAGCCCAGCAGAAAAACAGCAGCCTGAGGAATGTGTGAAGATTTATTAGCTTGCTTCTTTGACGAGAGCCGCTGCTGCTATGAAGTGAAGCACGCTTACCTTGCAGCCGTACCCACTCAACCCAAACACCTTCCCAATGTTGCTACACAAACTGCCCCTGGTGCGGCGACACACCCACACTATACCACATCACATGGGAGTGCGAACGAAATAAAGCATTCCACCAACACGAATTCCCGAGTGCGGAGCAATGGGAGAGCCGGCTCACCAGCAGCGAGCTCGCGGCCCAAAGGGCCTTAGTGCGGCACGCTACTGATGCAGCGCGACTCAGTGGAGCCCTGGACTAGGGGCCCAACCTTGCTGAAGAGAAGCCTCAAGTCGCCGGCGCCACGAAAGACGACGGAGGCTTCGAATCCGCAAATCTCTTAAAAGATCTAAATAAAAGTTTTCTACTACTACTACTACACACTCCGACTAGCATCAGCTTTCCCACCAAACCTCGTCACTGCCGTCACCCTCCCTCCTGTTTCTTTGCCTGGCTTTGACGTCGGACGCCCGCCTTACATGGATGGATGATCGAGCGTGCGTCGCGCCCTATACTCTACACCCATGCAACCACAGCTGCTAAAATCATGATTGGTTACTGCACCCACCTGCAACAGTCTCAGTACAATGCATTCGCACACTAACACCACACTAACGCCACTCCTCGCCAGAGTTAATAAACGCTCGTACTGGCACCATCGTGTCGTACTACCCCTGCTATACCTGAAAACTGCTTCCAAAGCAACGTCTGACGAGTTTAATTGCTCTAGCATTAGAGCTGTCACACCATGCTCCCGCCATTTGATAGGAGGAAATTCCATGACTGTGCGATAGAGTTCGTGTGATCTAGCGACGCCATCCAGACCTGCCCAACATTAGGAAGTGGCAACCTGCTCATCGAAATGAAAGGTCACGCGACCTTCTGACCTCATAAGCTGATTCAGCTGCGTGATGGAAGTGTTCCGGTTTACGAGTGCGTGTCCCCGAATCCATAAAAATGACATAGAAAGAACAAACTAACAACCATGTGGAGGTTATTAGATTCCGCTCTTAAGGTACGTTGATTGTACCCGAAGATTTTCGGCACTCGTGTCGCGCTTGTCGACCGGGAAAGCAGGCAAAACGCGTTCGGAGAACTCGACGGGTCAGTTTTGATTGGGGCAACGTAAGGGGCTGGTCGATATTAGGCTTGCGTTGATGGTGTCAAAGAGTTGGAATGAAACTTTTTGTGACCACCAGCGCTTGCAGTTCAGTTACATCACGTTCTAAAGCGCTTATCTATAGGAGGTATAGTTATGACGCCCAAGACGTACTCAAGGCGGTGCTCACAACATAACACTCTGCCAAACCAGGAGCACTCAGCGAGACCACGGCCATGTCACACTATTCAGGCTGTCGATGTTCACATTATCATTTGCATGGTGCCCATTCCAGCAGCAGAATTGTGTTGATCTGGAGAAGGACGTTAAGGCTTTTCACGGGGCAAGAAACATCCGTGATATGACGTTGCGGAGTGAAAAATGCTACGCCATTTTTCCAAACGACTAAGCGAATTCTGAGAGAAAAGACGTTTCCCTGTGATGATGTTCTCAACGAGTCGTTTCAAAAATACCTTCGGTGTGCGTTTATTGTAGTTACGAAGCCAAATATTGGCAAAAGACATGCTTCACTCTTGCAGGCAACAACTAGCGCAACAAACAAAAGAATGTTGTGACGGGAAGCACACAGGCCAGAGTGCTGTGTGTCTGCCTCGCAAGCATTTTTATGCTGCACTAACTGGTTACCCGAGGTAGTGAAGAACCAACTATCGGAGCAGTGAGTTTTATTAATTAAAGAGTATGCGCACACGGTCAATTTTAGTGGTCTCCAGCCCCAAACAAGTCTACAACAAACGCAATATAAGTGCTTTTTCCCATCAGATGTAATGGGAAATGATTGCGGTTTGTTTTGTTTTTCTGATAGTTACAAATTGTCACCAAACTTACTCGCACGCAGAAGCAAGGTCGTGATGACCATAAACATTTTTGCTAGGTAAGAGCAATTTCTGCAATGGCAACACTTCCAGAGGCAACTTGTATTCTGCGTTACCGATTTTGAAATGGAGTGACCCCATTTGAATATGTTAAAAGATGTCAAACATTTGGATAAGGCAAGAAAAATTATCTTTGGTACCTCCCGAGCCGCACTAATTTATAATGACTCAGAGGGCAGTTCGAATTCGTGCTTTATCGATAGCTTGCTGTATTCTGAGGTCAAAGATCAACCTTTCACAAAAAATGGGTCTTTCGGACAATGGGCCAAAAAAAGACAAGAACAAACATTAGGTACAGGTGCCACCATCACCGGCCCATTCCAAAAGTAAGCTATGGAGCGGCTATAAAGCTTCTTTTGCGCAACCAAGCGGCTAGACTACATCGGCATTCACTTCAAATAAGTGATCACAGATTCAGTCGCTGTGAAGACGTGATAACAATAATCGACTAGCAGTAAAATTTTAAAACCGAATTTCCTCCGCAGTAAACGCATCTCCTGCCACCGCACAAGCTTCAGCATAGCCAGGAGAGGCGGAGCACAAATTTTTGCTGAAAGCAAAAATAGGATCGAGTTTTCTCTCTCAACATCAGTTAACATATTGTTGAAGTTCTCGCAGCTATAAACCATTGAAAACGTGTAGTGTACAAGACGTACAGGCCGCTTTAAACGGGTCCTAATGACAACTGCTCCTATCTACTCAATGAGCCAGCTCCATGTATTTTGAAGCAGCATCCACTTTTATAAAATTGCCCACATGGCACTGCAAAGTAATCGCGACACCAATTTGGATTTTTTTTTTGCACCGGTCACGGGAAAGTTTTTATCTCTGACACTTCCGCAAAGAGCACTTGTCCAACTCTACTGCCGCTCAGGGCATGCTTTGTCTGTGTCCGATATCTGCCTCACCAATTGTGCTGTACGATTAGCGCGCAGTTCACAATTGTTGGAGGTTGATTCGAAGTGAGAAACACAACCACGCGCATTTCGTTTCTTTGTTCTGTTCTTATCGTTAGGCACGGTTCAGGTTATCGGGAGAAACGAGGAAGTGGTGCGATCTATTGCTCCCGCGGATTACCTTTAGGAATGACTAGTTGCTGTTTCGTTGCGTTCCACATCAAGCTTCGCGAATGAGAAAGCAACCCATTCAAATCTTATATGGTTGGCGGCGATGAAGCACTGACGTTCTGACATGCATGTCTCCTTTGTCATTTTGGTTTAATGGCACTGACGAAAACAAAATGCCGCGGACGCACCACAGGCTGCACCTTTGCTGTCAAGACTCATTACTGAGTGGTCATTTGTGCTGCAAAGGGTGACTGCTCGACAAAATCCGCAGACTGGCGTTTCATTCCTTCAGTTTGAGCTGACAAACGACACAGGGAACTATTTCCAGTAAAATACGAGTAAATGTTGCTTATCGGTATGGCGTCTCTTGGCGACATCTTATCGGAAGACACATGAAGAGACGCCGGGAGCTATGCCAACGTCTGGACACAATAACAAGAAAAACAGACCAGACAGTTGTGGATGACGAGTACTCCGCGTGTAAAACGGGCGCGCCTTGCTTGGTGGCTATTGTTGAGTTCCGGGATGCATTGAGACACCCGCATTATCTTTTCCTCGAGCTTGTGTACCGCGGACAGTTCAGTCACTGGCAGTGCAGCCTTTGTAGTAAATATACCTTCCACCAGGTTTTCTTTCTGGTTATGCAGTGCGACTCGTTGCGTATCGTCACCAGTGCAAATCTCTTGAAGATTAGTACGCTTTTCTTCCTCACTTCTCCGGACCACAGGACCTCCATGATTGCTACAGGAGCCCAGCTACACCTCTTGGAAGCAATCCATCTAAAAGCGGCGCACAGAAAAACACGAAGAACACAGAGAGAACGGACCGGACAAGAGCGCACTAGCAACTGAAGCTCGGTCGAAAAACACTTCTCACTCGGTAAGCATGCGCCAGGAAATTCAGCACGTGTCATAAAGATAAAAACCCAAATAAAAACGTGACGTTGCTGTACGATAGACAAACGGACTAAACCAAAGTAAAAATATTTTTAAAAAATATGTAAGACAGGAATTAATACAAGAACCTAAACCCATGCGGTGACCGAGGTTCTTGTCTTAATTTTTGTCTTACATATCTTTTCAAGATATTTTTATCGTGGTTTAGTTCGTTTGTCTATCGTACAGCAACATCACGTTTTTATTTGGGTTTTTACCTTGTTGACACATGCTGAATTTCCTGGCGCGAGCTTACCGAGTGAGAAGTGTTTTTCGACCAAGCTTCAGTTGCTAGTGCGCTCTTGTCCTGTCCGTTCTCCCTGTGCTCTCCTTGTTTTTCTGCGCGCCGCTTTTAGATGCATCGATACCAACTAGCCCAGCTTTCTTCTTTACTGACCTCTTGGAAGCAAAGACCGTTGGCTGGGTACTTTTTACAAAGCCTGTACGTTTTGGTCTGCCAAATCGCCCCAACAGATACTTTCAAGATTTTCTCGGAGCACTGCGAACATAATTTCTTGTTCATGATGACAATAGTTATTTTTAACGGGCTGAACGTCCCAAAGTGACTGAAGCTACGATAGACGCCGTCGTCGAGGGCTCCACATAATTTCTGCCACCTGGAGTTCATTAACGAGCAATGACGTCGCACAGTGCACGGGCCTCTGATTTTCGCCTCCATCGAAATTTAACCCCTGCGGCCGGGGTCGAACCCGCCTGTTTCGGGACAGCAGCCGAGAGCAATAACCGCTGAGCCACCGAGGCCGCTCATGATAAGAATGTATCGCTGTGTTAGTGGTCATGTGCTGTTGTACTTTATTGTGTGGACAAGGGTTTGTTGTTCAGTGCTGCCTACCCGCTTCAGCTGATTTCTTGGTCCCGTGCAAATCCCGGACAAAAACTTAACGCAGACAAGCCTGCCAGTCCGTTTCCAGAACGGGAAGGAGGTGGAACAATTTCCTTATAGCTCTTGCACGCTTTTATAACACAGTGCGGCTGGCAAAAGCGATCACTACCTGAAAGCTGCCTTTTTGTTACGCGGCGACAGCACACCGGCCGGTGGTACCGCCTGTGTGTATTCTAGCGTCACCTTGTCTCTCGATACAGGCAACGAGCGGCTTTAAGAGACCCAAAAACTTTATTTTCTTTCCGGGAAGGTGAGTCAGCGGAGCAGCGATAACGACAAAAGTGTCCATTTTAAGGGCTATATTATACCCACAACCAGCTGTGCGACTGTTCCTCTTTATTTGCGGCCACATGTATGCATTGCTAAAGAGGCTCTGCAGCTGCAGGCTCTGACGACAGCCCGCTGCAAGTACAGTCTTTGTCAAGCGTAACCAGGCTGAATGGTTTGCTTCTCATTCGTATAACAGAGCTCTCACGGCTTCCATAAAGATCAAAAGTTCTTTGAAGGTGAGGACAGTGGTTCTCCTTAACATACAGTGATTTGGAGCTTGAGGGCTGGCATAATAGCTTTGATATATGACTGAGAAGAAAAACGTGCAGCCTGGTTACTTCTGACAAAGGCTGTAAAGAGAGAGACAAAAACACCAAGTTGAGGCTACTCTAATGCAATTGTTTTAAAAGCAGGCGCCAACCATTTTTGGTTGCCGAAGAACTCCGCTTCGCTGTTCCAAGACAAATTGTGGGCTACTGTCACGACTTCGCGCACTTTGGCGTGCGTTCCGTATCAGGCATGTCAAGCTAAGCAAAGGCCAGCTACAAGGGGGATGGTCGTTTGGTGCCCAGCTTTCGCCGGTCGCAAGCCAGAGAATGGGTCTGAGCCAAACTTTCAGAAACAGAACAAATTGCATACAGCAAAGAGACAAGGCAGAGGATTTCACAATCATTCGCACGAGCACTTACAAAGTGATCAACAAAAGAATCGAAATCGTGCAAAGTTACACTCGATACAGATTACAAAAGAAATTAATTTTTTCACCTAAATTACACTAGCACAAGAGAGAGGCAAGCACACAAAACATACTTTGTTCACCGGGCACTGCGACGGTAAAACAACCAGAGGTTCAGAAGAACTATTGTGAGACAATCCAGCGGCTAAAAAGACAGGGACAAAGGTAGACGACCAGGACGAACGCTGGTCTCACAATAGTACTACCTCACAATAGTCTCACAATAGTACTGCCAACCAACTAGCCCAACTTTCTACGCTTAATGACATACGTTCAGACGAAGCCGTCATGCAGGTTGGAGCGCGCTGTTTCGCTGGTCCGTGGCTCGGCGAGTGGTGTTGACCCGAGAGTCAATCGGGCGCGCTTCTCTGAAGCTTGAACGGCGGCTCGGGCTGTCCTAATTTCCTTGGCGCCACAAGAGCCAGCAATGGTTGACAGGGAAGCAAGAGACACAAGGCTAGGCACTCTCCAGGGTTTTCTTCTCCCCGGTTTTAAAGGCGCGCTCTGGGAAGATCGCTTCCGCGCAGCGCTGCTGTTATTCAGAAATGCGGTTAGGTCTTTTTCGAAAATGCGCCGAATTTTGTGACAACTACTACCCACATCAAATCAAATCAAATCTTTATTTCTGCATCGCAAATATGCTGAGGGTCGCGGACAAAAAGCCTCTTTATAGGCCTGACTAGGCCCACGGCCCTTTTCTAAATGGCAGCATGGCATACAGCAAGAGAACATTGTTCCAAGTTAATTGTACACAGCTCTCAGAAAAAAAGAAATAAAAAGGAAGACAAATGAAAGTTCACAGAAGGTAAGCGACTTGGTACAGTTATTAGGAATATAAATACAGGCAAGTATGAAACAAGTCTACGATGAATGCAGTTCTTAATATCATAGAATATTGCATGAAATGTCAACAAGAGAATGACTGCAATAAAAACTAAACAATGACTAAAGAAATAGAAAATGCGTAACAAAATGAAAACCGAAAAAAGAAACTTCTACCTACATTTGTTTAAGTATGAGGGAAGGAGATGACGCAACATTTGAAGTCCATAATTTGTTCGTGAGTGTGGAATTTCCCAGTTTTCAGCTTGTCGTGTAGTACGAATACTAGTTTTTAGCTTTAGGTTTGCAATCTTTACTAATGTACTAATTAATATGTACATCGCTCTTCCCTTCCATCACCATTCGCTTCTACGACCTCCTTCACAACATACAGGGACAAACGAAAAAAATTGGCAGTAGCTTAGCTCTGGTTAAGCCTGGATATACAAGCGAAAAGCTGCAGTTATGCTTTGTTTGACGTCATGGCTGTCGCAGTTCGCGCACAATGCACTGGGAGCACCACGGTAGGGGTGTAGATTTTCAGCCAACTCCCTCGCTACCACTTCTGGGTCTTCTTTTCTTCCTTCTATGGCGAATGTCTGCGCCTCTTCTACGGCCGCCGCCGCCGCTCACGCGTGCGGAAGGGGCGCTGTGAGCGCGCGGAGCAAGAGAACGTCAGTGCATCGGCTCCGCCAAGATTCGGCTGGAGCCACGTATCTTCGACCGCAACCCCGTCAACACAGCCGCGTCTGGCTTCCCGAAGTCGTCAGCTACCGGTGCATACCTCTCGCACACAGGTGGGGCAAAATTTAGGCCTTTTAGGGCCGATCTTCACTTGGGTATCGTGGCGGCGGCGCTAGGCCTAACGCCTACGGCGGCGCCCGGCCGTGAGTGAGTCGCCCACCCGCGGCAAGATGGCTTCGCCAAACCTGCAACGTGGCTACGACCCGGACGCCATGGCCTGGTCGAGGTTCCAGCAAATCCAGCGCCTGATAGCCCGGCCTCTGCGCCCATCGAGAACTTGAAGTTATTCAAGCTAGTGGAACGCCGCTCCCGCAAGCGGAACGCTTCCAAGAAAGCGGACGCCACGTCGCCAGGCCGCTTAACACGGCAAAACGCTGCTGCGCGCGCTGCAGCGCTTCACGGTGGGCCCCAGGGACCTGCTTGGAAACCAAAGCCGCTGCCGCGGCTTCATCCCGAAGACATCGTTATCATCCTGAAGCCCCGGGTGACCGTCGCTCTGAAGGATGTCTTTCAACATGGTGAGCTTGGAGCAGCGTTCGCGGCCTACCTGGGCGCCAAGGCCGCAGCATCGCTCAGCCTGCTCCCCACATGGGAGCAAAACCTGATCGTGGCAGGCACCCGAGAGCCGCACGTCGCAGACAAGCTATTGCGGGACTTCGAACTAACAACACCGAAAGGCCAGCTCTCTATGTACGGCCAGTTGAAGCTCACTGGTGGCGTGTGCCGCGGCGTCATCACCGTGGCGAAGCACGATACCAGTGAGTCCCTGCAAAACAAGATCCAGTGGCGTGCTGGAGAGCTTGCCGATATCCGCAAGCTTGGAAAATCAGACGTCGCGGTGCTCACCTTCGTGGGCAAAGTGGTGCCGCGATACGTTCATTACAACTCAGAGTCACCCTTGTGCGTGTATATAAGGAAACGATCCCGGCCTGCGTGCGGTGCGGTACCGTGGGACACCGAGCGGACAAATGACCCTGCCCGGATCAAAAGTGTGGCCTTTGTGGCAGTGCGGTGTCGACCGTCGACGGGGTGAAGACACCGCATGAGTGCACACCGTCCTGTGCAGTCTGTGGGCAAGCCCACGCCACCAACTCCCGGGACTGCACGGGGAAATTCAGGCAGCTCAAGGTGCCCGGCCGCAAGGCTAGGCGCCCAGAGCTCCCTGGAAAACAGCGACCTGGCCGGCAGGCAAGTCATCCCAATTCAGGTGCCGGTGGCGGAACGCCGCGTGGAGCTGACGGCATCGACAACAAAACGTCATCATCATCATCCTCGGTGAAGTCACCACCCGGGAACAAGACTACGCCCCCAGCGCCACCGCCCAGCGGCAGGGACGCTGGCCACTTCCCGGCGCTCAAGACAAATGGCGCTGCCGGCGCCCGGGCATCAGCGTCTCAACACGGCAAACAACAGGTGCGCAGCTGGGCTGAGATCGCCTCCTCCTCCTCCCATTCCCCCTCCTCCCCAGTTACCGTCTCCGCACTCGATGCGGAATACAAAAAACAGATCGACGTGCTCCGGGCACAGAATGAGCTTTTGCTCAACAAAATTCAAAATTTAGAATCAAAATTGGCGTCCGCCGCTCCGAGCCCGCAGAACTCGGACGCAATGGAGAGCGACGCGGAGATCTCGCCTGCCCTCGTGACAGCCATCTCCGCGATGGAGGAGCGCTTAACCTCTAAATTACGATCTATGATCGAGACCGCCATGGACCAAATCTTGACCAAGGTCAAATCTGCCATCCCCGCGGTAGTATCAAAACACATCTTGGACAACCCCCGCCTCCTCCGTCGGACGGGGCCCATTAGGGACGTATCCCGTCCTTCAAAATTCAACCGTCTGATTATTGATTCGGACAATGAGGACAGCTGCCCCGCTCCTTCCGTCATCACCCCCTTGATGGCGCAAGTAGCTGGCTCTGAGGCAGCCAATCCCTCCTCCTCCCCCCCAAGAATTTTAAATCATGGCGAGACACCTTAATCAAAGGAGTTCCGCCATCTCCAATTCGGCCATGTCAACTTCAATAACACAGTGGAACTGTAGAGGCTTTAAGAACCGCACTAAGCGGGCCAATTTCCGCCTATACCTTGAAACTTTCGAGTCCTTACCAGCCGTGGTTGCCCTCCAAGAGCCAGGCCTGGGCGCCACAATTTCAAATTACACGACGTTCCAACAGCACCCCGCGTCTTGTCTTCTCGTTCACAAACACTACACAGCCAACCTAGTGGATCTCGACCTCCAACTAGAGTACTCTTATGTAATGGTGACCCTCCTACCAGTCCGCCGCAGGGACCCACCGTTGCATATACTCAACGTGTACTGCTCTCCCAAACTAAAGCGAGTGACTTTTGCGGACCTCTTTAGCCGCGCGCTAAGAGTAGCGGGCCGCGATCCCCTGCTGATTGTGGGCGACTTTAACGCTCCCAGTCAGCAGTGGGGGTATCGCAAGGAGGAGTCGCGCGGGCGTAAGCTGGCGGAGCTTGCGTCCACGTTGGGCCTCACCCTCCACACGGACCCTGTCCACCCAGCCCGGCTAGGAAATTCCGTGACACGGGATACGTGTCCGGACTTAACCTTCACTAGCAACATACGACACGCAGACTGGCTCAACACCGAGGAGACCCTCGGTAGCGACCACTGCATCATTAAAACTACACTACGCACACGCCCCCTCAAGCGTCCCAGAACACAAGCCCATATCCCAGATTGGACGAAATTCAGGTAAAATTTTAACTCACTTGATAATACACCCATTTCAGCGCAAGGCTACACAGCATGGTCCCAACAGCTGCTGGCACACCTTTCCTCGCATGAAACACACATCCAGCTCTCAGAGGCGGTCACGGACGTGGATAACCACCTTCTACACCTTTGGGAAGCCCGTCGCAGCCTCGTCCGCCGTTGGCGACGCCAGAAACACAATAGAAAGCTTAAAGATCGAATTGCCGAGCTTACCCAGAAAGCGGCAGAGTACGCGGCCCAACTCGCCGACTCCAACTGGGTAGATAGATGCAACACGGCCGCGCGACAAATGTCCAGCCGAAACACATGGCGTCTCTTTCGAGCCCTAATCGACCCAACACAAACACGAACCGAAACACAAAAACATTTGCACCGAGCCCTGCACGCTTTTTCTGGCAACACGACTCAACTGGCACAGAAACTTCGGGACCAGTATCTGTGTACAGCCCAAGACCCCCGTGGATCTGCGTACTCTTATGCAGGCAGAGTGAACACGGAGCTGGATCAACCTTTCCAGCTCCATGATCTGCGGGCGGCTCTCGCCAAAATGAAACGGGGCACTGCGCCAGGACGGGATAAGGTCACCGTCAAGATTTTGACGAACCTGCCCGACTTGGCAAACCAGTCCCTCCTGGAATACGTCAATGCGATTTGGTGCGGGGACACCCCCATGCCAATCGAATGGAAAACGGCTTTGGTCACTTTTATTCCTAAAGCTGGCAAACCAATTGACACAGATAACCTCCGCCCCATCTCTCTCACCTCATGTGTGGGCAAACTAATGGAGACGATGGTGCGGGATCGGTTATCTACATATCTTGAACACAAACAACTCTTTGCGAGCACCATGTTCGGATTCCGCCCACACAGATCCGCACAGGATGTCCTCCTGCAACTCAATCGGGAAGTCCTTGACCCCCTCGAATGCCCCCATAATGACCGGGTAGTACTCGCCTTGGATCTTAAAGGGGCATTTGACAATGTAACACATGACATCATACTCACTAACCTAAGTCACACCGACTGTGGCCTCAACACATTCCAATACATAAGCCAATTTTTAATGGATCGTCAATCCTACATTCGAATTCAAGATAGAGACCATGGTCCTTACCTACTCGGCACGCGGGGAACCCCTCAAGGCGCGGTACTTTCCCCGCTGCTCTTCAATCTGGCCATGATGCACCTGCCGGCCCAGCTGAGTGGTGTCGCCGGCGTGCAGCACGCCCTGTACGCCGATGACATCACTCTGTGGGCCACGCAGGGCAGCACAGGAGACATTGAAACCAGCCTGCAAACAGCGGCGACGATAGTAGACCGCTACGCCCGCCGCTGCGGTCTTCAATGTTCCCCTCAAAGATCGGAATTTGTGCACCTCCGCCCCTCACAGAAGTGCACAACTAAAATATCTCTCTCTCTTGAGAGTGGTCCCATACGCGAAAGTGATGAGATACGGGTACTCGGACTCTACATCCACAAACACAGGCGGCCAGACACTACATTGGCCAAACTCCGTAAGGTGGGGGACCAGGTGGGCCGCACGGTCCGCCGGGTTTCCAACAAACGCGGAGGGTTACGAAGTAAGGATGCCTTGCGGCTGGCAAACGCCTTCGTAACTAGTCGAACTCTCTATTCGACTCCTTATCTCCACCTACGGAAACAAGAGGAGGACGCCCTTGAGGTCATCCTTCGCAAAATTGTTAAACGTGCCCTTGACCTCCCTATCACTACTTCAAACAGCCGGCTTATGGCTCTTGGGGTGGTGAATACTTTCCGGGAGCTCCGGGAGGCGCACCTTACAAACCAGTACACGCGCTTGTCGCTAACGGAGTCGGGTCGCCGCCTTCTTGCTCGACTCCATATCCAACACACCCCTCCAATGGAAGACAGGTTTCGCATCCCGTAACTGTGGAGACGTGCCCTCCACGTGCGGCCTCTTCCAGCAAACATGTCACATGAAGACCATAATGGTCGGCGCCTGGCACGAGCGGAAGCGCTAGCCCGATATTATGGCAACAAAACAGGTGTATACTACGTGGACGCCTCCGGCCCTCACCACGGGGGATGGTACACGGCCGCGGTAGTTCACAACAGCAACACAGTTAACGGCCTAACTTTCAGAGCCCGCAGTGCAACACAAGCAGAAGAGGTCGCGATCGCTCTCGCGGCCTCACATTCCAATTCAAAATACATAATCACCGACTCGCGAGGGGCCTGTCGGAACGTCGAACAAGGCTGCACTCCCTTCCTAGCCTATCGAATATACCAAAATTGCATACGGGATACGGACCCCGCACACCGTTACCTCATATGGGCCCCTGCTCATCAGGGGTTGGCAGGAAACGAGGCAGCAGACGCAGCCGCCCGCGCGCTCTCTCACCGGGCTGTTTTCTCCTCCCCATATGATCAGGAACCCGATTTTAATCCGGTCTATACATTCAAAGATATTACAACATATTATCAAAATTGTCATCGCCTTTACCCTAGCCCATGTAAAGGCCTGAAGAAGGCGGATGAGCGGCTCCTTCTCCGCCTTCTCACCAATACTTTGCTGTGCCCGGCAGCGCTAAAACATTTTGACCCCTCGTTTAGCGGCAGCTGCCCACACTGTAGTGCAGTGTCTTCTGACACCTATCACATGGTGTGGGCCTGCCCCTCCAACCCCGCTATTCCCCCCATCCCCAACCCAATCCGGGAGGACTGGGAGGCGACCCTGCTCGGCTGCCACGACTTACAGGCCCAACAAGCCTTAGTCGGGCGCGCCCGGGCGGCGGCAACCGCCACTGGGGTCCCATACTAGGGACCTCCACCTAGTGTTTGTAAGGATCGGTCCCTTACGGGCTGATCCAAACATACCTCCTGTTCATTCGTAATAAATGTTTTCACCACCACCCACGCGTGCGTTCTGGCAACGCCTTGCGAAAGAACCTTCTCTCGGGACGGAGACCGCCGTCCCAACCGTCCCAAGGGGTTAACCGATGGCGCGGAGGAGAAGTAACAACGGAGCGCGCGCCGCGGCGCGCAGCCTCTGTTATGTCCGCCGCCGCCGCTCGGGCGTTATCGCAACGCCTTGCGATAACGCGATAAGATGCGGTAAGAACCGCTAGCAGCGGCGAAGGGTAAACCGGTGGCTAGGAGGAGATCAGAGGGAGGCGAGGAGGAGGAAGGGCGCGCCGCGGCGACGCCCAGGGGTGGCCCACGCGAAGCGCGATGCTGACGAGCCTAGTGAAGCTGTTCGCTTCAAAAACTAGATTAGCAACATAACTATAAATACATTCTTTGTTTTAAAAAAAATTGCCTACTAAAAAAAATGCCGACGATTACGTTACTGCCGAATGAGGAATTTGACCGCAGCTCATCAGCTGTTTTAGCTTTTCGGTAGATTGAGGCAAAGAATTGGGGAAGACATGTATGTGCAATTACCAACTTATTTTTATATATATTCCTTCTTGAAGAAACACTCCACTAATAGCTCTCGATTGTCATGAAGGAAGCTTCGTGGTCAGAGAAATAGATGGACATATGCTCGACTTGCTGCAGCAATGCCTGGTTCTCGAAGACGAGGTGTGCGCAAGTAATTCGCGAGGTTGTCAGAGCTTTGGAAGTCGTTGCGAGCGAGAATAACGGGATGTTCTCCCGCATAAGTGGTAAAAAATTCCCGCTTAACTTTATGTGTACATTGAATTCCCCACCCAGGCTTCCACCTTGGCAGCTGGCAGCGTTTCTGGCACAACGTTGCCAATGCCTATCACTACCGCCACGTAGCTTAAAGCATGATTCAGGTGTCCACTGTTCCAAGAGGGCAGTTATGCGCCTTCCCTCTCGTTCAGGTGTTCAACGAGATGTGTTAAACGGATACTGGGCATTTCCTTTCCTCAAAAACCAAATTACAAGTTTTGCCCTCTGCTTTCCAAGCACCCGCTCTATTGGTTTCGCAGCTGCGGGAGACAGATACTGCTCATTTCCTTTCGTCAAAAAAATACCCAAAACACTTTGGGAATTCTAAAGTGTGCGTGGCGAAATCGTTGTGGTCAACCCGCTGCAGCTGCTGCGAACCGCTTAGCTCGGCATCACTGGGCCGCTCCAAAGCCTGCGCACCCCACTGGCGCGCCGGTTGCTAATGAGAAGAGGAGGCTGCGCTTTTACTTTCTCCTTTGCAAGCTCCCTTTCTATTGCTTTTGCAGCTTAAAGGGTGTCCACTGCTGGTTACAACGGACAACGGCGACGCCCCGAAACGCAGAAACGGCGCCTAAAAGCTGCGCTCTAAAACAGCAGTTACGAACACCCCCCCCCCCCCCCCCCCCCCCCCCCTGCACTTCTTGCCTTCATGCTTGCCTTTGTCGCGCGATCTATAGGAGTTCCTTATGTTTAGCTCTGGAGCGGTAATAAGGGTTAATCCTTCGCTAGTCCCCTAAGGCTCTAATGGGGCGCCATAGCTGAGTGCGAATACCTACAGTTCACAGGGGTCCACTATAGATAGCAAAGCGTCGCTTGTCGCTTAGCGTCTATACGCGAAACACTAGAGAGAATGTTTTGCTACATTCGAATCATTCGACGGAGCGCTCGCGCTAGGCCAGCCGTGGACACGCAAGAGACAATTTTCCTCGTGTCATAACCACCGAATTAGTGTCACGTAAAGGACTGTGAGCCGGCAGTGCCGCGGGACGGAGCACTCGCTCTAGACCAGCTGCGAATAAACAATAGAACAGACAATGGACGATTATGCTCGAGGTTGGTGCACATGGGATTAGTGCTTACGCACCAAAAGGCACCGGCGAGGAGGTGCGGTTTGGTTCGGCCTCGGCGACTGGGTTGCTCGAACACCGTTTCACCGCAGATTTAGCCCGCGTTAACTTAGTCGAACGCCTCACCTCTATTGGGATCGGGTGAACGCGGTCGGGCCGGAGAAGGGACGTGGAAGGCGGGAGACGGGGTTACGAGGAGATTAAACAAGGAAGGAGAACTTTATGCAGGAATATGTACACTATTCACAAAAAGAGGGCAACTGAGAATGACTCTCAGTGAAAGAGAACTACTTCAGGAATCAACAGGAGTGCTCTCGAGTCTCAAAACAACTTCCCGTTAAATAGTCTTCGTATTCCCCAGATCCCTGACTGGGGAATAAACTTCGAACAATGACATCCAATCAGATGGACAGTTGTGGACACTGTTGATACCGCCCACGGCAGGGGCGGCGCTGGGCCGTGGTGCTCTCTCGCAGCTCGGTTGATGGGAGAGGGTAGAGGCTCAGTAATTAAACACTGCTGTCTTTCACTCAGCACACCACCACTCTGTCCGTTGACCCGAGGGTCGACTCGGCCACGGGACGCCGCCATCGTAGCCGCACCTTCGGCATTCGGCGGTCTTTGACCTTCGCCGCTGCCACCGTGGTCTCTCGGTCCTGGAAGTTCGCTGCCTTAATCCACTTAGGCAGGAGGGGAGCGCGAGCTGCCTTAATCCACCCAGGCAGAGGGGAGGGGGGGGGGGGGGCATCTCAAACCTAACACCTCCCACTCTCGCTCATTGTGTGTGCGTTGGGAGCACCCAGATTCTGCGGGACAGCGTGCCGCTACCTTCCGTAGTGACGGCGTGTCAAGCGCATTGCTTGCGTAGATGGGCCTCACTGGTTCAGCGTGGTGACGTCGTTGTCAGCGCGTTCTCTCGTTGTGGCAGTGAAATGGGGTTGAGACATTTTGCATTGCCCGTCTCCGAGAAGTTCGATATCTTCGGGTCACTTGCTATGGCCGATTCTCCCTGTGTCTTAAAGCAGTTTTAACCAGTGCCAGTGGACTTTCTTCTAGCAAAAGTAACAAGAAGTCTTTAAAACGAGAGTTGGCTTTGAGGGTCATGTGTCGCAGTTTTTTTTTCTCAATGTTGACCCAAATCATATCTTCTGGGGCGCTGCGATGTGCTCAGCACTGACGCGTGTCGTTCCTGTCATTCCAAACGCTCGTTGTTGTAACCTGTTCGACCTAGCGTTACATCATCATCATCAGCCTAAGTCCACTGAAAGGCAAAGCAACTGATTCCACTATGATCTCCAATTAACGCTCTCTTATTGGACCTGCGGCTACCTTATCCCCGCAAACCATGCCCAGTGTGCATGTGCACATCGGCATTTACAGTATATAAAACGACAAAAATAATACCATCACCACTGAGCCCCCTCACTCTGACTAGCTGTTCTTGAAAGCTATAATTTTCTCCTTGATATCATGCGCTGCTCTTGAATCCTCATCAAATTTAAACTCACTATTAGGTTCCTAATCACTGCTCCATATATAATCACGAGCGCTGGTCTTGAAAGCTATAATTTTCTCCTAGATATCATTCGCTGCTCTTGAATGCTCATCAAATTTAAACTCACTATTAGGTGCCTAATCACTACTCCATATATAATCACGAGCGGCGCTGTGAGGCCTGCAATATGTAGTGAGGTTGCGAACGGGCTCTCGCCTTTCCCGCTGATAATGTTATGTATTCTGTGCCACAGTAGAATGCTCTGCTTGCTTCGCAAACTTTTGGAATTAGAGCAACCCTGCAAAGGAAGCGAGTGTAATAAAAAGAGTGTGCTGTTGTTCAGACTAGTAGGCTTAGCTGAAAAATGACTAACTTTTGAAAAACTTCTTTTAGAATTTCTTTAATTTGCTGTTTTCCTTCACGAGATCTTTCCACGCCTTCCGCCGCAAGAAAAAGAAAATTAGCTATTTCCACAGAAAACAAACGGGTATCCGAACCTACACTATTGAACCGTCATGACTTTAATTTGCCCTAGAATTCGATATCTAGTCATTCTTTGAAACCCTTTACAAAGCCTCCAAAGTGCAATCCAGTATACTTGGCGTGACAAATTGCTTCCCTGCTTTGGAAGTTCGGTGTGCTCTCGGCAACCGGGACAGTGGTGCAGGTACACCGATATCGCGTCTTTACTTTTAAGCGACAGTCTGCGCCGAGTCGGGTCAGAGGTTCTACTCGATAAGTTCACGGAAATTTTAGGGGCTCTTGACATCGACACTCCTGAACTGCTTCCTCTCTTGAACTGGAGGAATTTGTCGTTACGGCTTATGGGGCTTACAGCGGCTGCCCGATTTTCTTTTCTGTGCTGTTTTTATAAGATCCAGAGAAGCTGGGTCTGAATGTCACGGGAGATGACAGCTTGATTTCTGTTAGAAATGCGCTGAGCGGCCACTACAGTCGAAGTGCGAGAATTGCTATGGACTTTTGTACTTTTGTTTATAATAAAAAATACGCAGTCCCGCCCGGGTGGTTCAGTGGTTGCGGTGCTGGGTTGTTGACCCGAAAGACGAGGGTTCGATCGCGGCAGCGGCGCCCGAATTTGGATGGAGGCGAAATTCAAGAGGCCCGTGTACTGTGCGATGTCATGTCAGAGCATGTTAAAGAATTCCAGCTGATCGATATTTCCGGAGCCCTTCACTACGGCATCCCTCATATCCTGAGTCGCTCTGGGGCAATAAACACCAATAAACTGATAAAAGTAAGCAGAGAAAGACATAGATTGAGATTATTATCAATATTGTTTTAATGGTTAAGCTATTCGATATTTCTGATATAAGTACTTGTGGGTATGAAGCCGGCCGTAGTCCTAGTTATGAATGAAAAACTCGTTAGGCCGCTACCATGGATGCACACGTCGTGAAATAATGAAGGACTGGCAGCTTTTCACCTATTCTTGCTAGTCTCCCTCATCACGAAAAGAAAAACGAATGTGTCCGCTCTCCGTGGAGCAGAGGTAGTGATCAAAGTTGTGATATTCTCAATTTACATGAAATTTATAATTACAAATGATAACGCTTGTGGACAACTTTATCACCTGCATAAGGGTCACCGCGGATAATAAAGTAGTGTAGAAGTAATACTATGATATATTAGTCGGTCAAAAAGTGTTTATTTTAAACACGTAAAAAACACTGAACTAGTACAAACGACAAGGCAACAGTTCGAATATCAATGGTCCACTCTGCACTTTTACGCAGTGCTTCTGAAGTTTGGGCTAGGTGTGTGACGATCCGCAATTTTCTTGCATCCGGTATCCAAAAAAACGTCTCGCTTAGATGTGATATTCGATGCATATGTCTTTCAGGCTCCACGAACGGGTGACAACTTTGAAGTTAGTGAAGAACCAACGTATAAAAGAGAAAATCATTGTTCCCGCTTTCATTCCCGCCGTCAATGCAATTTTTTAGTTGCACAAGCGCAAGAGATTCCCATCTGTTGATTTTGCTCCCAAGAAAGCTTTTGAGCAGATTATTCTCGGTGTCGTATGCGGGAAATGCATTATCTGCTGGCTACGCAAAATACCATAAACGAATGATCTTGATATGAGTTTATCTCGAATATAGTAAACCAAATAAACTGCTCTGAATTACCACTCATAACAAAGTGAGTTAGATATTCACACACGCTGTATTTGAAAAAAACTGGAACTCCAGATATCAATTTTCGTACGTCACGACCTCAGATTAACACAGATATGTTCGTCATGTTTAACCGCTTTCTACAAGTGTGGAACCCATGAATAGCTCGTGTCGGACAAGGTTGTGGCTGACGAAGGATGACGGAGCAGACGGTTGCAGATCGGAAAAAGGAGCTTTGACCAGGCTCTTAGACCGGAATTCGTATTTCACGAATGGAGCCCTCAAAATTTTCACTACGTGTCGGAGAAGAAGGCAGCCTGGGGTAGCTAGCGTCTGCGTACTTGAACATGTAGAGAGCGGCAACGCAGGAATACGCTCAGCGTGCACGCGATGTGTGCTTTCTTGGAATCGAACAGCAATAGCCCACTGGCGCGCGCCACATGCCATGGCATGCGAGAGCAGAGCCACGCAGTCAAAGGAAACGTCAGGGCGCACTTGTTTTCCCTTTGTCACTTTCTGGTTGTGACTTTAGGAATGGACGAAATCTGGAAGAATTAGAAAGTGATAAAATGGGGAAGAAAGAAGCTGCAAGACGGAGACGGAGCTAAAGGAAGACGGAGCTAAAGAATGAGACCAAACAACGCCGCAGTCTCTGGCTCGTACCCTTGTGTAACTTCCTTCTCAATGCATATCCCTGATAGCCTAGGCGCGGCTGATCTCATAAAGGTTCTGAAGAGAACGCAGTTTTGCCGCAGTGAATTCACCAAGACGAGTGCAGCCGATTCTTTTATGCTGTGTACCTCTTCCTCTCATCTCCTCCGCCCAAGCTTTGGACACCAAAATATCTACTTGCTCCCTTTTTGTCTCTGCTTGGTAATGAGGAGGGAGCATGCGTCTCTGTTTGTTGTGGCAACCCTCCTACCGCACCTCTACACCAAATCCTTGGCCGAAAGAACCTCGGGAGATATTTCAATATTTTTCGTTAAAGTCCGGCTCACGTAACCAATATCTGCTCTTCTTTCTCTTCTCACAAATGCTTCGCAATCATGAGGTGCGTTGGAAGCATTTAAAATGGCTGTCGTTGCCAAAATAGCAGTCAGTAAGGTGTAGGAAACCGAAGGGGACTGAAGCCTTTGTCTTCCAACTATTTTACGTAAGCTTTGTTTGAAGTGCTGTACCGGTCAGGCACAACAATAGCAAATTTGTTTGGTTGTGGTAGCTACTCGTTGCTCTAGACAATAATTCCTGCATATCAATAGTGGAGGCTTAGTCCTCCAGTCGGCACGGTCTCGCTGATGATGGCTGATTTGTTTCCTGTCACTCCCAGCAATAATAGCAGCATCAAAGTTCCAGCTCGCGCAGCCTCAGTTGCGCAATGTTTTCTTCAATTTAGCAAGCCGTCTATAGAAATCACATAAAGACTAAATTCAATCAATAATTGGAAATGGGCTGCAATGTGAGCTGAAGTGCCCGATACAGTGTTCTGAATGCGTCTCAACCTTCTACTTTTTCACCTACAGGACAACAGTTACGCTGAAAATGTTTGATTCTGTTCCACATAACAAGGGGCGACGGGATGGGAGTGGCTACGAGAGTAACAATATTTTGACCCTGGAATGTGTAACGAGCACACACTCGCAAAAAGCTCCGAATGAAATAACAAATATGTGAAAACGACGAATGCTCGTTTTCGCCCGCTGGATTCGACTCCGAGAGCAAACGCTATTTTCCGTGCTGGCTAGCTCTAACCCCAGAACGCAAGTTTTGGCGGTCGAGTGGGCTGACAAAGTCGTCGAGGGCTGCGTACTCTCGAGCACTTAACGCGACCTCTTAGCAAGCTCTTTTCGGCGAATAAAATGTTTTACAACCAATTTCGATTTTGTTATACTTGTTTCGATCCGCGAGAACAGAAGGTCACGGTTCGTGTCTTCCTCCAGCGTTCGCCACCTCATTTCGGTATCCTGAATGTAACGCCTTAACTTCTATGCCTATTTTGCGCTCCTGTCTGGAAGCGGTTTCCTTTTGATCTCATTCTTTATATGCGGCTTTCGTATGGGTGGATTCGGTGGAAGCGAGCTCAAGTAGATGAAGAAAGAAGGGCTATAATACGTGAATGCATGTCCCAGCCGTATCCGGCCATGTGGGAGTCTTTCGTATGTGTGCTTGTATCGGCAGGAATAGGGTAGATGCGATTACATGGTGGACAGTGAGCAAAAAATAGCCTGGGGAACATGTAGGAGTGAGTCTGAGGAATGTGCTGCGCAAACCAATGCACAAGGAACATTTAAAACATATACAGATCAAGTGAAAGACAAATCTGTAGCCGGTTCAAAGGCGGTCCCTTTCCATCTGTCTGTTCGTGCGCGTTTGGCAAAGTCAAAAATAGTCACAGAAAGAGAAAGAAAGGGTGATACATAAATTCTGGCTGTAGGGAACAACGATGTAGGGGTCCGTGCCCCATCCCGGCCAGTTTCGATTTCCGGGTTTTCTTTTCGAGATGGTTCATGTCCCTGCGGGAGCCATTCATCGCATCGTGGCGGAAACGCCGCGGCTATTCTCTGCCCCACCCAATCTCCTTTCACTCTGCTTTATTTTCTTACACTGCGTATACTTCGCAAGGGCCTACGCAGTACTCAGGCAGCGAGCTGCACTCTGGCTTTGCAGGGCGTCGCGGTCTCGGCACCGAGCCGATTTCCGAGTCGTACCGAACCGAGCCAAGCCAAGTCCAGCCGGGAGCATCCGCCGAGAATTTTGTCTCTTCTGCCTCAAAAAGCACAGCGTGGAGAAGAGATGAACAAGAAATGGCGAAGATAGGAAACAAAAAGATGGCCAGAAAAAATGAGGCTCTAAGGCATCGGAATGCATGTGCCATGAAAGGATATTGCGGTGTGGGAAGTTATTTTCATCTCCCAAGGAAAGTGCGGCGGATAGCCTATCATATCAGTGCCGCAGTAACCATAAGCCGCTAATAATTCTACAATAACAAGAAGATTAACTCACACAAGAACGGAAGTTATCGTAAAGCTCTAAGTCCAGAGGACAGTATTTTAAATGAGATTTTAAACAAGAAGCCTATTAAACCAAGCACAACCGCAAAGTTCTAACCACCTCTTAGGCTCCTACACATCATTTTTTCATGTTGGTGCGAGTTTCATCGCCGCCATCGTTCAAGTTAGGAAAAGGTACTGAAGTAAGATGCACTGCAGGGCAAGTTGTTGCATGGTTTGTCGAAAAAATATAGCACCAAACATCACAGCACAAAGGAAGAGACGACGAGACAGGCACTGGTAGCAACTGTTTATTGAAATGGCACCTGTTATTCCTTCATCCCACTTCCCTCCCCTCATATATATTCAGCCTCTTAATGTTACAATAAACATTTGCCAGTAGCGCTTGTCTCGTCGTCTCTTTCTCTGGGCTGTCCTGCTTGGCGCTTTATTTTTCGACAATGCTAGGAAGCTTCCTGGTTCTTGAACCTGGGCTTTTAGGCATCGAGGAAGTTCAATTATACAGCACAGAACAATGATAAGAAGGAACAAGAAAAGGGTAGGTTACTGGCACGCAGTAGAGAGACCACGATCAAATTTGTAAGCAAATTTAAAGTGCGCGTAAGTACTGCGGTGAAAACACGAAGAACTTGTCTATCAAGATTTCTTGTGTGTCAGTTGGTTTATGAGTGTAGTATTAGTTACCGCTAACTTGTAGGATACGGAAGCACATTTGAGCCCTTTTCCTTCGTTCTTCACTGACCATCTGTCATATATATGTACCACAAAACCAACATAGGCCACTTCAAAATACCACACACAAAATGATTTGCTGAAATACGTATCTTTCTTATGGATAAGCGAAGATTCCGCCAGTCTTCCAATGCACGTATCTTTCAGATTACCGCGTGTGGTTGCGTTTGCCTCCTGGATTGTACTTAATATTTTACCCTTTGTGCTCCGGGATGACACAACACCGTTTAGCCTACCTGTCAGTGTAGATGGTTTGGTTTATGAGGTTTAACGTCCCAAAGCGACTAAGGCTATGAGAGACGCCGTAGTGGAGGGCTCCGGAAATTTCGACCACCTGGGGTTCTTTAACGTGCACTGACATCGCACAGTACACGGGCCTCGAATTTCTCCTCCACTATCAGTGTAGAGAACATTCGTACATCATGTTTATTAGCGTCGTTCTCTGTCACTCTTAACTCAGTACTCATGTTGCGGAATGCAGCGAGGCAGTTTTAATTTCGCCCTGTGTGCCCGAAGTTGACGCGTATTGGATAAAAATTGTCCCTTTCGCTTATTTCGAGACGCTTTTCAAGACGTAAGAGAATATGTCTACTTAGGGCAGGTAGTGACTGCTGATCCGGATCATGAGAGGAGAATAACTAGAAGAATAGGAATGGGGTGGAGCGCATATGGCAGGTTCTCTCAGAACATGAATGGAACTTTACCAATATCCCGCAAGTGAAAAGTATACAACAGCTGTATCTTACCGGTACTCACCTATGGGGCAGAAACGTAGAGGCTTACAAAGAGGGTTAAGCTTAAGTTAAGGACAACACAGCGAGCTATGGAAAGAAAAATGATAGGTGTAACGTTACGAGATCGGAAGTGGGCGAAGTGGGTGAGAGAACAAACGAGGGTTAATGATATCCTAGTTGAAATCACGAGGAAAAAGTGGGCTTGGGCAAGGCATGTAATGCGAAGGCAAGATAACCACTGGTCCTTAAGGGTAACGGGGTGGATTCCGAGGTAAGGCAAGCGTAGCAGGGGGCGGCAGAAAGTTCGGTAGGCAGATGAGATTTATTTATTTATTTATTTTTTAATACTCTAAAGGCCAAGTGGGCATTACATGGGGGAGGGCGGCATGAAAACAACACAATACAGAATATTTGCACACACTAGCTAACAAATGCAAAAATAAATATACATACAAATAATAAGTACACAGCACTGCACTCTCTCAAGGATACATACGTTGAGCGTATAAAAAAATTCGACAGTACTGAAAATATCACGGTGAGTTTTCTATACCAAGGTGCGCTGAAAGTTCTGTCTAGAAACGTGATAACTCAGTTTCAGCAACTATGTCAGCCAGTAACGAGTTCCACTCTGCCATAGATAATAGTAAGGGTGATGTTTGATACCTCAGTGTTCGTGCGAAGATGGGTTGCACTTTGTGGGAATGATCAGACCGGGATGAAACATGATAGGCAGGGGCGATGCGATCAGCTGTGAACGGGGAGTCATCACAGTACAAGGAATGAAAGATCGATAAACGAGAGAACTTGCTTCGAGTGATGAGGTCGGAAATACTGACAGTTTGCTTCACTAACGACACACTTTCATACGGTGAGTACGAACAAAGGATGAACCTCACAGTTTTATTAAGGCGGAAGCCTTTAGTGCCTCATCGTTGTAAGCAGGAGTTGTCGACAGAAATGTCACGCTTTTCAATTCGTGATAATAACTTTTATTTCCACCGATGTAGGAGGCCCCCTACTCCCCGTCCCTGGCACGCAGGCCTAGGGGACGGGGGACGGGACCTCCGCGACTAAAGACTGGCGAAGATACATTGTCTCTTCGCGGCTTCAGCCGCCAGGCGGACAGCTCGTTTCTGGTCGGCGGGGACCTTGCTTCGCAGGAGGGCCTCCCAGGCTTCTCTACTCTTAATATTGTCCTCAGCACCCGGGGATCCAGGGCATTGCCAAATTATATGATCGAGGGTCCCTCTCGCTCCGCAGGTCTTACATTTGTCACCTTTTTTATCGTCTAACGTGGTTTGAAATAACCAGACAGGGTTAACGAAATTTCCGGCCTGTAATCGTCGCCAGGCGATGGCCTCTGTATTGGTTAAGTTTGGATCTGGTGGTGGCATTAGACGCCTGCCTAACCTGTAGTGCACGGCGATTTCCGCGTACGTTTGCAAACGTTCGTCCATCCCCTGGGGGTCGGGCGGCTCTACAGTTACCCGGAAGTAGAGATCTCGGGCTAACATGTGGGCCGCCTCGTTACCGGGGACGGATGTGTGTGCTGGGACCCAAATTAAGGTGATCTTGCGATCAATTTTGGCTGCGGACAGAATTCGAGCCGTTTCTGGCGAGACCCTGCCCTTTCCGATGTTGCAGATTGCTGTTTTGCTGTCACTAAGAATCAAACTAGCCTTGGTTCCGGCGCAAGCAAGCGCTATTGCGACCTCCTCGGCCGTATCTATGTTTCTACTCCTAATGGAGGCGGCAGCGACTGGTGCACCTCGGCCGTCGACTAATGAGGCGACCGCCGCCCCCGACCTGCCACTCGCTGCGTCCACGTAGGCAACCTCATTTGCCCTGAAATTTCCGGCCCTTTTAACCAGCGCCTCCGCCCTCTTCTCCCGTCTTTCCCGGTGATGTTCTGGGTGCATGTTGCGGGGGAGGGGGGGAACGATGATATTCTCGCGACATTGTGGCGGTAGGGCGACCTTGTCGCATATGCCCCTATCTACTTTTCGGCCGACCCACTCTAAGATGGTCCGGCCCGTATTTGTTGTACTCAGTCTTTCGAGCTGTGCGATTCGCACCGCCTCGGCGAGTTCAATCCAAGTATTATGCACCCCCATTTCCAACAGGCGGTCTGTAGAGGTGGAGATAGGTAGGCCCAGCGCCCTCTTGACGCAACGCCGAATAATTGCGTCGATCTTCTCTCTCTCGTTTACCCTAATATCGAGGAATGGCGTGGCATAGCATATTCGGCTAATAATATAGGCCTGCGTCAGTTTCAAGAGGCTGCTTTCTTTGAGGCCCCTGCCCTTCAGCGCGACCCTCCTGAAGATCCCTGTTACTTGCGCAGCGTAGTTGCTGAGCTTCTTGATCGTTCCTTCATTGTAACCGTCCTCTTGGATAAAAAGTCCGAGGATCCTGATGTGATTAACTTTCGGTACAGCTTTGCCCTCTACCTTAATTTCAAAATTCCAGTGGCGCTTGCACCGGAGCGCTTTCGGATTGTAAACAAAAAGTTCTGATTTCTGCGGCGAACACACAAGGCCCCTTTCGGCCGCGTAGGACACTACGGTGTCTGCCGCTGCCTGCAGCCGCTCTTCTATGCTACCGTCACTACCACTGTTCAACCATTTGTTGATGTCATCTGCGTACAAGCTAAATTTTATGCCGTCTATGTTCCTGAGTGCGGCGGGAAGGCCCCTCATTGCCACGTTAAAAAGGAAGGGGGAGAGCACCGATCCCTGTGGCGTTCCCTTACTTCCCAGGTAAAGCTTGGGGAATTCTAAGTCCTGAAATTTTAGTTTTATCGTCCTGTGCGACAGGAAATCCTTGATGTAATTATACGTCCTTTCGCCGACACCTATGTCCTGAAGCCCCGCAAAAACGGCCGCATGCTTAACATTGTCGAAGGCTTTGGTTAGATCTAAACCTAAGATCACCTTCGCGTCTTTGGATCTCGAATTTATAATGTCATGTTGCAAGCGAAGCATCACGTCCTGCGTACACAAGCCCGGCCGGAACCCGACCATCTCGTGCAGCCACAGGTCGTTCTGCTCCATGAAGCGTGTCAGTCTAGCCTGGATGACGCGTTCCATAAGCTTTCCTACGCACGAGGTTAGAGAAATTGGTCTGAGATTTTCTAATCCGGGCGGTTTACCCGGCTTAGGGATTAGCACCATGTTTGCAGTTTTCCATTGCTGAGGTAGACGGCCGCTACTCCATACCTCCTGCATGTATTTCGTGAGCGCCGTTATGGACATGTCGTCCAGATTCCTTAATAATTTGTTCGTAACCCCGTCTGGGCCGGGGGCCGATCGCGTCTTTAAAGTCAAAATTTCGGCCCTAACCTCCGCCTTTGTTATGGGCGCATCGAGAGTCTCGTTAGGAGGGCCCTTGTACTGCGGGAGGGGGAGGGATTCTGTGTCGGCGATGTAGGTGTTTACTAATTTTGCCACGAGCTCCGCGTCCGTCCCCTCGAACGCGTGCCTGGCCTTCGCCAATCTAGTGCCCGATTGTGTTTTTGAGCTATCAGGGTCAAGGAGATGTCGCAGCAGACCCCACGTCTTGGAAAGGCTCATATTGCCTTCCATTTCATCACATCTACTACACCAGTTTTTGTCAGAAAGTTTAATTGCGTATTCCTCAATTTCCTTATTATGCCTGGCTATTCTTCGCCTCAAATTTCTGTTCCATCTCTGTGTGCGGAGACGCTTTTCCATGCCTCGTTTAGCTTCCCACATGTGCAAGAGTTTGCTGTCGGCGGTTGTCGGTGCGTCTTCCTCCTGTAGGGTCGTGGTAGCGGCCTTAACTTGGCGCATGAGGGCTTCCACCCATTCGTCAATATCCTGGATGTTCTGCTGTACGTCGGAGCTTTCTCTGAGTTGTCTGAATTTATCCCATTGAGTTACACTGGGTTTTCTGCTGCTTCTCACTTTGGCTCCCCGTTTAAGGGTTACTGCGAGGACGTAGTGATCGCTCCCAAAGTTGGTGTCGGTGTTTCTCCAGGTAATCTCTGCAACGTTTCTGGTGAAGGTTAGATCTGGGGTAGTGTCGACGCTCACGCTGTTTCCCACCCTGGTCGGACAGCCCGGGTCCGTCTGCAGTGTGAGACCCAATTCGTGAAAGTCTTCCCACAGCTGCCTTCCCTTCGCGTCGTGCCTATTGTATCCCCACTCTTGATGGGCCGCGTTAAAGTCCCCTACAATTATCAGCGGGTTTGTTCCTGCCGCCTTGATGGCTTTGCGAAAGAGGGCCCTGAACCTAACTTTACGCTGCTTGGGGGTGCTGTAAATGTTTAAGAGGAAAATACTGGGCTCCACCATCCTACCCGTGAGAATTTCAACGAGAACCGCCTCAATGTCACGAGAACTCATTTCGTGTGCGATTGCCGCTACGTTCCTTTTGACGAATGTAGTAACTCGAGATTTTTCCCCGCGGTCGCTAGCAAACGCTTGATATCCGGTAAGTTTAACCTCGCCCTTGCCCGTTTCTTGCAGCGCTATGGCTAAAGGTTTCTCATTTTCCTGCTCGAGGTACTGTTGCACGAGCGCTCGCTTACGTGGGAACCCTCGGCAGTTCCACTGCCACACAGTCGAATCAGTCTTTGATAGAGTTCTGGCCATGTTCGGATTGGTGAAGTACTGGCTGCGTCCCCGTGAGAGCGCCAAAGGCTGCGTTCCCGGCATCAATTCGTCGAAATGGTCGTGGCGTCACAATGCGCAAAATTCAAACGGGGCCAATTGTAATTTCGCTAGTAACTATGCAAAACAATTAAAGGGATTGTATAGTGATGATCCAAGCAAGTGCGACAGACTTTAGTCAGACCAGATAAATAAATAAAACCGAGTTGGAAATTGGTCGAGTTCTGGAATCGAACCAGAGTCTCCTGAGTGCGAGACGAGCACGCTAACCACTCTACCATGCTCTATAGTTTGGAATGAACAAATGGGCGGCTAGTGAATACGGCGTCTTCGTTCACTTCCATCTTACTCCCTTCCCTTACGGTGGGGTTCAGGTAACCACCGAGATATGCGAGACAGACCTTTCCTTTCCTCAAAAACCAATTTACCGACGAGCAAAGCCTAGAGCTGAACGGGCGATAGCGTTCTGTGGACTCCCTGGCAGCGTTGCAAGACGCGGTCGCGTTCCACTCTTAGAGGTGAATCTTAACGTCTTAACCACCCATCAGTGATACAAGCAGCAACACCGCGCCTAAGGTTTTCGGCTCACTGCAATTTATGTCAACAAAGTGCCGCCCTGAATTTTTTTGCACAAACTCAAGATGGTTAATTAGTGAAACGCTGCTTGGACTCCATATTAAAGACGCTTGTTCTAAAGCTGACCTTATGAAAGTAGTGTATGCGCGAAGCTTTGCCTCGGAGTTGGCAAAATATAGACGAGGTTTGATGAGTCCCAGTTTCGGAAATGCTTGGTTTGTGAAGTGATTTATGTGGGAGTCCAGCTTAAATCAGCACTGATATAAACACCGAGGTATTGAAAACAATCTGTTCTTTCAACTATACAACACAGGTGCTATTGGAAAATCTCTCCGATTGACTGCACCAAATTACGGAGAACAATAAGGTGGCATTTGCACTTTTTTTGGACGTAAAAAAAGCTTTCAACACAGTAAATGATCAAATTTCGTGCTCTAAACTTTACTCGTATGGGTTTAGGTGTCCTTTTGTCATTAATTGAAAACTATCTTCACAATCGCTATCAAGTAGTCATTTTTGGGCCTATGTGCAATGACGCTGTGAGTCTGTTGTGAGCTGTCCCGCAAGGGTCCTCTTTATCTACTTTCTTGCTTAACATATATGTGAATGATATATGTGACCATGTGAAACCATCCACCATATTCGTTTACACCGATGACACTTTACTAGTTTCAAGCAACCCTGATTTTTCATATTCCCTGGCTAACCTTCAGGAGGACGCTATTAAAGTTAGTTATTGGTTTGCCTCAAATTTAATGCAAATAAATAGCACCAAATGCAGACTTGTCTGTTTTCGTAGCCCGCATAAAGATGTACCGTGTGTAGGTTCCATATATTTACACACCTCATACCGCTCTTTGTGTTCTTGTCAACCTATAATTAGCGTCCCGTCGGTGAAGTAGCTTGGTATATACATAAACAGTGATTAGACATGGAATACTCACATGACTCACATTTGTAAGAAACTCAGAAGTGTTGCATGATTGTTGTTTAATTTTCGAACTATGATGCCGTTTTCTATTAGAAAATGAGTCGCCCAGGCTCTGGGGTATATGTCTTAAAATACGTTATGTGTTGTTTTTTTAACTCCTCTTACACATGGAAATGTCGGGTTAATAGAATTTTGAAAAACATTGCTACAAGCGTTCTCTACTCGCCGCAGGTAAATTTTCCCAACAGTGTCTTTACCCCAACCGGTTTGCCTTCTTTTGACAATCTTTTTAAACAAATTGTAGCACTGAAATATTTTTGGAACAGCGCATACAGTCACATAAATACGAAACCAGTACCGTTGAGACATGTTCCTCGTTATTATAAACAGAGAGTGGGCACTCACTACGGCAAAGCAATCTTGACAATATTCCGTGCCAGCTCTTTAACGAATTACCGGACGATTTATTGTCTTTAACCACCTGCAAAAAACTTCGTGTTGCTCTTCAAGCGTTAGAGACCCTTTAACAGGTATTAAAATCTTATCAGTGCTTTTTCATTCTTTTCTGTGCCAAAATTTTTTGTTCTTTACATTTACGTCTTTTAATTTTCTTTTGCCTCTGATGGAGCTCTGATGTAGCGCGAAGATAGCCGCGGCGGCCGGTTGTCGCCGCACAAACCCACTTGTGGCTTCGGCGCTTCCGTTTTATGTATGTTCAGATTATACCTAATAAAGATTATTAATATTACTATTATTATGATTATTATTATTAATAATAATTGTTTGGTTTATGGTTTGGTTTATGGGGTTTAACGTCCCAAAGCAACTAAGGCTATGAGAGACGCCGTAGTGGAGGGCTCCGGAAATTTCGACCACCTGGGGTTCTTTAACGTGCACTGACATCGCACAGTACACGGGCCTCGAATTTCTCCTCCAAAGAAATTCAGCCGCCGCGGCCGGGATCGAACCCGCGTCTTTCGGGCCAGCAGCCGAGCACCATAGCCACTGAGCCACCGCGGCGGCGTAATAAACATATTGAAATCGTATGCTCTTCTTCGTTACTACACAATAATAATTGTGTAGTAATTAGAAGGTGTATTAGTGCTCGTAGGAAAGGTCATAGTTGGATTCCCCCTTGATCTCGTAGAGGGAAATTGGGTTAAAGATGAAGATTGAAGGATTCTTGACGTCTTGAAGATTCGTTTTGCTCAATCACATTGCAAGAGGACACTTCTGGAGAGGTTAAACTTTTATAACAATTAAAAGCACAAAGGAGGATACAAGCAAGGAGAAAACATATTTACACTTGACTGGCTCGCAGTTCTAGGTGACGAAACCAGCCCTCGGTCCTGCCGAAGCAGCGGGTTTTAAATCCTATGTCCCCGCCCTCGGTGGGAGAATAACCAATCAAGTACTATACAAACATCCACCCAATAACTTATTGGGGAAAGGATAATACCACCAATCAGCAGTTGGGGAAAGAATAACACAGCCAATGAATGATTGGGGAAAGAAGGTAACTCATCGCGACACTGTACACATATGCACACTTTCCACCACCACGATTTCGGATAATTATGCCTTCCCGCTGCGAGCTTCGCGAACACTCGCTTTCCCAACGTCCGGTTGCCGCCAAGTTCGAGGAACGCCATTTCAACTCATCTGTTTCTCGTCGTCGCTACTCATGCCTGCAGCTAGCGTGACAATATGTCAAAGCATGCCGCTGCAGACATGGTACAAAGAGCCACGCACTGTGACGCGGGTCAGCCTCGCCGTACACATGTGCACACAGGATGCCGCCTAACGACTCCGTCCATGAGGGGAGTTTGACGTCTCCTGTAATCCCCCGCCATTCGGCGCCTCCCTTCTCCCGCTGGGTTCACTGACCCCTTTCTGTGCGGTTGTGCGGAGGGCCCAAGAAAAGGGACTTAATGGGCATTCCCATAAAGCGACCGGATACAGCAAACAAAACACGGCACCGCGAACTTCACTCCTCCCAACCAAGAATGTCACACAGACACTTGTTGTCAGTGGGACATTAAAGTTCAGCCACGGTGTCCAACAACAAAAGTACATACGCACGCACACACACGTACGTCGGCTGTCCGGTCAGTCCACCAACACGCACACATGCGCCGGCTGTCCGGTCAGTACACCAGCACGCACACATGCGCGCACACAGCGGATATTTCAACCCGCACACACAAGGCTGGAGACCAATCTGCACATTCCAGAATTCACCATGTCAGATCGTTGCCCCAAACTGGCAGAAATTACTTCTAGCCGCCTACATCTCGAAACAACACTTGTTTCTTTTGAGCCTTGCCCAGAAGACTGGACCCAACTTCCGAATTACCCGGGAAAACACCGGTTCTAAAGGCTGCCGCCACCGTCGGAGCAATAGAGCTCACCTGCTCCCCGCGGGCTACGAAGATTGCTGCTAACCTCGCGTCTGCATTCTCCACTTCTTTCAATTTTACAGTTCGCTCAGGCCTCTCATCGGCTACTTCGCATGCAGTTTTGCAACGAGATTCAAGTAGCCCTAGCTCTTCGTACAACTGCCCAGAGACGTTCGCTTCAAAGAAAATCGTGCCGTCAGGCCTTTTCTGACAACTGCCTTCACCAGCTTGCTGCCGCACTTCTGGCAATGAAACATACTGTGTCTCCTCCACGCTGATACCCACAGGGACAGATGCATTATCCCAATCCTGCAGTTCCTTATCAGCTTCGAAAACCATTGCAGCGAACAAACGCGCATTCCTTCCTTTCTCGGCATCAAATGCAGCCTCATCGCTCGTTGATAGCTGACAATCTGCTGCAGAAACTTTTGCAGCTACCGAATTGGCCTCAAGCTCTACCGGCGTCTCATATTTGTCTCGAATTTTGAAAGGCTTTTCCAAATCAGCTCTCTCAATTTCTTGATGTAGCCGCTCTCTTTCTGTCTGCTCTAACAGCGAGTGCGTCTCCAGTGTTAACAACTTCGCTACACCATCAGCTACATCTGCTGTCACTGCGCAGAGTGTAAGCTCCGGCTGGCTAACCGATTCATCTTTGGCAGCCAGCTTACCTTCGCCTGCAAGGAGTGTTCCCGCTATTCGCGCCGGCTCTACCTCTTCGCCGATCGTTACAGCTGCCCCAGAGTTTGCGCCAACCTGTTCTGGCTCAATGCTGAACTCCTGTTCACAAACAAAACACTCATGTGCCTCCTGGGTCTCCTCTATTTCAGCTTGTTCCGACAAGCAGCGCTTCAAAGGCGTGACTAACGCCCCTATGCCCTCGGCCATCTCTCCTGGCACGGCACACACGGTTGGGCCCTGCTGCCTAAACGCTGCAGCTTTCACACCTATAGCCATTGGCCCACAGGTCACTCTCAATACGGGAACATGCTGTTCTCGCTTCGATTTCGGACAGTCAATCATTAGATGCCCAAATTCCATGCAGTCAAAACATTGAACTGCTGCCAATAATATCCCTCTATCAGATTTCGTTCCCTGGTTGAATTTAGATTGCATCTGTGCAAGTTTTATCTTTTCTCGTTCAATTTCGAGTTTCAACTTGCCAATTTCAAGCAGCTGTTCTGCCTTCTGCTCAGTCTCCAAACATCGCATCATGCCCTCCCGATCGTACCGCACGGCAGCCATCTCCCTTTTCCGTGCTATCATCTATAGCACGAAAACACTACACCGACATGGTGAATTCGGAGGAAGCAGAAAGGTCTCCTACCTCGCAGGTTGCTTTCCTCTGCCACGGTAGTCACGTCGCCCTGAGTGACGACAGCGGGCTCCTTGATGCGGATGAGTTGAGTTGAGCCCCGGCTCTCACAGCAGCTCGCTGACTTGTCCTGCCTCGTTTGACTTGCTGGTCTCCTGGTTCTTCTCTTGAACCTCAACGGGGACCCCTGGTTCCTTCCGCAGCTCACGGACTAGGCACCTCCGCGACACGTCGGTCGCCTGGCTCCTTCAGCTCCTCGCCGACTTGAGCCTCCTACGTCCCGTTGACAATGACCAGCAGTCTCATGAAGCTTTCAACGTCGTTCTATGACGCTGACGTTCCTCCTTTAGGATGTACCGCTCTGCAGCTTGTCCACCGACTTGATCCTCCGCCCCTCCGTCAGATACCTCGAGCAGGAAGACGTAGCAAATCCTGTCGACTGCGCCAGTTGGATTCCCCCTTGATCTCGTAGAGGGAAATTGGGTTAAAGATGAAGATTGAAGGATTCTTGACGTCTTGAAGATTCGTTTTGCTCAATCACATTGCAAGAGGACACTTCTGGAGAGGTTAAACTTTTATAACAATTAAAAGCACAAAGGAGGATACAAGCAAGGAGAAAACATATTTACACTTGACTGGCTCGCAGTTCTAGGTGACGAAACCAGCCCTCGGTCCTGCCGAAGCAGCGGGTTTTAAATCCTATGTCCCCGCCCTCGGTGGGAGAATAACCAATCAAGTACTATACAAACATCCACCCAATAACTTATTGGGGAAAGGATAATACCACCAATCAGCAGTTGGGGAAAGAATAACACAACCAATGAATGATTGGGGAAAGAAGGTAACTCATCGCGACACTGTACACATATGCACACTTTCCACCACCACGATTTCGGATAATTATGCCTTCCCGCTGCGAGCTTCGCGAACACTCGCTTTCCCAACGTCCGGTTGCCGCCAAGTTCGAGGAACGCCATTTCAACTCATCTGTTTCTCGTCATCGCTACTCATGCCTGCAGCTAGCGTGACAATATGTCAAAGCATGCCGCTGCAGACATGGTACAAAGAGCCACGCACTGTGACGCGGGTCAGCCTCGCCGTACACATGTGCACACAGGATGCCGCCTAACGACTCCGTCCATGAGGGGAGTTTGACGTCTCCTGTAATCCCCCGCCATTCGGCGCCTCCCTTCTCCCGCTGGGTTCACTGACCCCTTTCTGTGCGGTTGTGCGGAGGGCCCAAGAAAAGGGACTTAATGGGCATTCCCATAAAGCGACCGGATACAGCAAACAAAACACGGCACCGCGAACTTCACTGTCATCAACTTTGTTTTTTTAATATTAATTTCCATTTGTCATACCTGGCACCATTCATTTAGGTGCACTAAGTCGGTCTGTAGGTAACTGCATCAAGGGGGGGCGACTATACTTCTATAGCTAACGCAATTGTCAGAGAATAGTCGTACGTTCGATGATATGGTAGATGCTATGTCATTAATATAAATTAAAAATAGTAATGGCCCTAAGACAGATCTCTGTGGGACTCCCAATATGACTCGTGAACTGTTAGATAAATACCCTTTAATTTTGAAACTTTGGGAGCAATTGCTGAGGAATTATTCGATCCAACGGCTGCTGTCGCGGTGCAGTTGAAGGTTGTTAACTCTCTTCATTAGTCTTATAGGGGGAACGAAATCGAAAGCGTTCGAAAAATCGATAGATGTGGCATCAGTATCTATTAATTCGCGTGCCGATTCGTGAAGATCTGTTAAGAGCTCAAACAACTGTGTTTGACATTACTTTTTTTGTCTAAAGTCATGCTGGTTAGCAGTAAGCAAGTTATTGGCGTTTAGGTGGGTCATCATGTGCGAGTAAAGGATATGTTCAAGCACCTTGCAACGAATCGATGATAGTGATATGAGGCTATAATTTTCCGGTGATGTGCTATCACCGAATTTAAAAACTGCGTGGACGTTTGCTGTTTCCAGTCATCGGGAATGCATCAAGTATCTATGGACTGCTGAAATATTAAACCGACACGTGTGCGGTAAGTTTTAGAAGTTTGGTATTGATACCGTATGGACCAGGGCTACAATTAAGTAGAAGTCTCTCAATAGCTCGAGCAACATCACCTGCGCTAATGATGACCAGTTCTGATGGATGAAGAACTAACGGTTACAGAGGTTCACGGTAATTAAAAGGCACTGATTCGGCTGTGAAGGTGTCTGTAAAATGGTTGTTTAATAGGTCCGGCATTGCCTGTGGAGGTGCCACACGTCTTTCCACATCTTTCAATACTGGTATCTCATGGCTGCTTTTAGTGTTTATCACTTGCCAGAATTTTACAGGGTTGCTTTTTAACAAGTCGGGTAAAGTGTGGTTAAAAAATTCGTTTTTAGCCTCCTTCATGGCGATTTCGGTAGTAGGAGATAAGACTTTGTACCGTTGCCAGACGCTGTCAGAGTTAACTTCCTTATATCTGCGGTACACTCTTTTCTTTTTGTTAAGACACTTCTTAACATCTTTTGTGAACCTGGGGTCGTCAGTTCTTGTTTTGACGTTTACTTTTGGGATGCAGGCATGTTCGATTTCCTTCAACCTATCGCGAAATGACAACCTATTTTCGTTTCCCGCCCGAGTCTCAAAGATGTTCCCAAAAATATGCGCAAAGACTCTTAGCATGCGCATCATTTTTTCATGGTCGCATTTCGGGTAGTTTAGGATGCATTTGGTTGTAATCTGCTTGACAGGAACGTACATGGGTACTAAACTGTAGACAACTCTGTGATCGCTTATCTCTTCGAGCACGTAGGAGCGGGAATGCGTAGGAAGGCTAGTAAATAATGGATCTAGAACGTAATCACCTCGGGCGGGCTCCTGTATCAGCTGAGTTAAAGGAAACGCTGTTATGGTATCAAGCAGGCGGGAACATTCATGGCGATTTGATTCGAAAGTGACCGATGACGTTTTCCAGTTAATAGCAGAATAATTGAAGTCGCCGCCTAATAGTGCAATGCTTTTGGAGTATGTAACGAAAATGTGTTCTAGTGCATCCTGCAGATGATCGATAAAATCGGGACGACTGTTTGGAGGACGATAGCATGCACTTATGATATATGTGACATATGACCCACAACAGCTCAAGACAAGTTTCAAAGGCGACGAGACATGGCTCCGTATGGCCACCTATGCACCTTCTCCCCTCCCCTCTTTTCTGTCTTTACGAAAAACAGTTAGGTCATTAGGAAATGATAGTTCGCGGTTGGGAACGTCGGGCGTTAGCCATGTCTCAGTGCCAAGAATAATGTCTGGAGAGCAGGTAAAAATTATTCCTCTCATGGTGTCAAGCTTGAGGACAATACTGCGGAAGTTTGCAAGAAGCACAGAAATTTCCCGAAGCTTGCTCTATGATCACCTGCTTTGAGTATCCGGTCATTTAAGACTGTGCCCATCTTGTTCGAATACCTTCACAACTTGTTCCAAAACGGGGTCATATTTGTAAGCTGCACAACGGAAATATAGTTTATTAAACCGAACACTGAATCACTCATTTTCCTCCCAAATACTTTTTACATAATCCCTCAATTTTTTTCGTTGTAGTTGGTTTTTAGGTGAAAAGGCTTCTTCCAACCACATTTTGGGCTCGACTTCTTTTAGGGTGAATGTATTCCGTAGTACTTCTTCCTTTACCTTGAAATTAAGGAACTTGATCAGTATTGGACGCTTGTAATCATCGCGACGCCGGCCAATGCGGTGGGATCGTTCAATGTCGTTTGCGTCTAGTTTAACTTTTAGGTGGGTGGAAATGAATTCCAGCATTTTGCTTTCGGTATTTCCGTACTCTTCGCCTTCTGTTTCAGGCATGCCATTTACCAACAGGCTGTTTCGCGTCATTCTATTGTTAAGATCATCAACTACGTTTCCAAGTGTCATTGCTTGTGCTTGCAACTACAAATCTGACTTCAGTAGCCGCTCCATGAACAGAACAGGCATTTTCCTTAATGCCGGATACACCACTCATATTCTGTTCAATGACATCAATCCGAAATTTAATGTAAAAACATCGCGCTTACTCTCTTCCATCGTAACTGTCGTGGCCTTGATATTTTGGTCGTTTAGAGCAATGGAGTCTTTCAGCAAGTTAAGAACGTCCTTTGCCTTTTCAGGTCCAGGATTGGCCTCAATATCTCCAACAGAAAGGAGAAGCAGCGCTAAGCATGCAGATGCTAATACATAAGAAGGTCGTGGTAAAAGATCGCGAAGTAGCGCGGAAACGGCGTTTGCTTGAACGGTTAATGCACTGCAGCAATGGGAAGATGGTTAAAAGGTGCCAGTACGAGCACGGTACGTGTTCACATCAATGCCTTTTTGCAAGGTGCGTTTACAAGTTGCAAACATCCAACAGACCAGAAGGGGATCAGCGGCCACAAAGTTCTAACAAATATAGCTACAAAGGAAAATTTACGAGGAACTTTAGCGGCTAAAGTGGTGAAAGGCGAAAGCCTGAGAGTTGCATTCTGCTACGCGATTGTTCACTGCACATTGTGTTGGTGCATTAATTAACTGCCAATTAATGACGCTTAAGCTTCGCCTTTAGGAGTGGAACACGGCAGCGTGTTCTAGCGCTGCCACGGAGTCCAAGGAACGCCGCCACCCGTTCGGAGCGATGCGTTGCCCTTTGAACGCAACGCTTTTTGAGGAAAGGAAATGGGACTGTAATTCTGTCATCTCGGTGGACACCTGAGCCGCACCGTACAGGAAGGAAGGAAGTGTGAGTGAAAGAAGAAAGAGGGGCCGTAATGAAGAAAATGAAAATTGTATTTGAGGAAAGGAAATTACGCATTAACTGTGTCACATCACGGCCGGTCTCGACGCGCTCGCTTCGCGAGTCGAGACCGGCCGTGGTCACATATCTCAGTAGACACTAGTCGAAAATTGTATTTGAGGAAAGGAAGCTGCGCAGTAACTGTCTCACATATTTCGGTGGACAACCGTCAAAATTAGCGCGCGGTGACGTCACAACAATTTGGACCAATCTGAAACGCGGACAAATACGCCTTACTCGTTGGTAATTGGTTTTTGAGGAAATGAAATGTATCTGTCTCTCATATCTCGGTGGACACCTAAACCTCGACGTAACGGGAGGGGAGGAAGATGGGAGTGAACGAAGACACCGTATTCACTAGACGCACCTTTGTTCATTCCAAACCATCGAGCTGGCATGGCGCAGTAGTAGCGTGCTCGACTCGCACTCCGGAGACCGGGGTTCGATTCCCAAGCTCGGCCAATTTCTTACTCGGATTTATTTATTTATGTGGTCTGACTAGAAAGGTTAATTCGACTAATTGGTTGAGTAAGCAATTAACTAAGCTCAGTCAAACTTTCTTGGAGCATCACTATACGATCCCTTTAATTGGTTGCATGGTTAGTAGCCAAAGTACTATTGGCCCCGTTTGAAATTCGCGCACTGTGACGTCATGACCGTTTCGACCAACTGAAAAGCGTGACATTTTCTGTCGACAGCTCCTGCTTACAACGATGAGGCATTAAAGGCTTCTGCCTTAAAAAACAGAACCCTACCTAAAACAAAGCAGGGAGGTCTTAACAGGTGCCACCAGTGGCCTCAAATCCCAAAGGTCCGGCGGCTGTCCGTCCCTTTTATATGTCCAGGTGGCGCGGTCAGCAGCGATGACGTCACGAATACGATGGTAGCGCCGCTGTCACCACCAAGGGCTTGCTTGCAGGTCGATAAGGTGCAGATAGCAGAACTGATCTGCTGCTGACTTGCAGCGGCAAAGGCGACAACGTAGTCGACAGGAGCTGGATACCTACAACAAAGCAGGAACAACTTAGCACGTGCCACCAGTGGCCGTAACCGATGATGATGATGAGTAGGGGCGCACAGCTAGCGTGCCGGGACCGCCGGCACGCCAGCTGTGCGTAGTGGCGCCACTTGCTCCTCGCGCATGCGCAGTATGGTCGTGCAAGAGCATGCGAAACGGTGAGACTGTGGGCAATGTAGCTCACGCAACAATATCTGGCTACGCTCAGATGTTACTTTCCCAATCCTCCAGGTTTAACCAGGGCTAAACCACAGCCAATATTTTATGACAATGTCAGCACACAACATTTCTTTTTCAAATGCTTTCTTTTCATACGCAAACAGCGATTGTATTTCCATATAGCCTCTTTTATCACCAGTTACATTCGCGTACAAAAAACACTTAGCCTCTGAGGAAAGATGTAGAAGTAAAAAGAAAAAGCGCCTATGAATACGGCGCGATCAGATGAAGTGACAAAACTGTTTCATCTCATGTCGTGCAACGTTTTCGACCTATTATTTATTCGAGGCCTCGTGAAGTAGGAGTTATATGCGGCGGAGGACAAGCGCCAAAATTGCTTTTCTTTCCAGAGTTGCGCGTTTTTAGATAGTTGCAACTCGTAGAGGCGATGGAGCGGCAGTAAGAAATGGTGAACGAGGCGACGTCAGCGCCGTTGTTAAAGCTTAAGTATTTACAGGCAAAACGGCTTCCTGACGCTATAGTATGCTCCGAATGGTTAGGTGGCTACTTCAACAGCAGTAAGCCCACTGTCTGAGTTCCTAAAAAACTTGCACAGTCAGTATGGCAGCATTACAGGTTCAAAATCAGTGTCCGGCAGGAGTGCATGCAGAGGAAGGGGCACCAGAAAGTTTTGCGAAGTTATTTGCACCCACTCAGCACAGTAAAATGTTGAAAGCACATCAAACTGATGTTTATTGAGCTTCTTCTTTTTTAAGCATGATATGCTTCTAGCTCGCAGTGTCGGCGCGCTGGAGATAACCTTGGCGCCAGAACCGAGGGATAACAAGAAGCCGAGTCTAAACGAACTTTGAGGAAGACCTCGCAGAAGGGAGAGCGACGCCGTCGACAACGCGTCGAGAGCGGACGTTCAACTTTCGGAAGTGCCGTGTCGGCCGACATTGGAGTTAGGAGGGTCGCATTGGAGCGAGAGCGTACGAAGCGTCACGGCAAAGCAGCTACCTCTCCCTGCTCGCAGTCGCTGGCGTCGACGATTGTTTAACTTACCCATTGGGTAGTTTAGCCAAATTTTATTTTATACAGAGTATTGATTCATCAAAATTCAGGGGGCACTTTACTGTCTACAGTACGTAGAGGCGAAAGCGTTTTCCTCACCACTTTGCCTTTTTGGGACTGGTGACATCATGACTGGGTGACGCCACACATGTATAATGACTAATTACTAAGTAACGACAAATTACTAATTATTGTCTAATGACTTAATGACGACTAAATACTAATTAACTGCTTATTAATGACGCTTCGCCTTTAGGAGTGGAACGCGAAAGCGTGTTGTAGTGTTGCCAGGGAGTCCATGGAATGCCACCACCTGTTCGGCGCGATGCCTTGCCCTTGGAAAGCAACAGACGAAATTCTAGAGGCCCGTGTACTGTGCGATGTTAGTGCACGTTAAAGAACCCCAGGTGGTCGAAATTTCCGAAGCCCTTCACTACGCCGTCCCTCATAGCCTGAGTCGCTTTGGGACGTTAAACCCCAATAAACCAAACTTTTTCAGGGAAGGAAATGGCGCAGTAATTCCCTGTCATCTCGGTGGACATCCGAACCGCTCCGTACAGGAAGGGAGGAAGTGGGACTGAAAGAAGAAAGAGGGGCCATAATGAAGGAAATGAAAATTGTATTTGAGGAAACGAAATTGCGCAGTAACTGTCTCATATATCTTGGTGCACACCCGTCACCCGTGTGTAGAGGAAGGGAGGAAATGGGAGTGAAAGAAAAAAGACAAAGAGGGGCAGTAATGAAGAAGGTGAAATTACGCACTAAATGTCTCACATATATCAGTGGACAGCCGTCATCGTCGATGAGTCACCCCAGGGACTGGATGCTACGCCGCACGGACGGACGGGAGTATTAGCCATTAAAGGCTTTCGCCTTAATAAATTTTATTCGGTGCGCACTGGTGTTAATGAAGTATAGCGGCGGCGTGCGCTGGTATCCTGTAGGACGACAGAATTACCAGTGCGTCTTATTGTTCGAGGTGGGGGGTGCAAAACATTTGTGCCAGCTTAATGGGACAGCAAAAATTAGCACGCATAAAACGTTTCTAGTAGACGTAGAACTGAAAGGCACCGTAACTAACTAGTTGCCAATATTGCAGAAATGTTTTTGGTTACGCAGCCAATTTGCGAATTTAGCGCGAGAAATGGAAAAGTGGTTTTCTAAATCCCAAAATCCGCATCTAATTTTTGCTGTCGTCTTGTTTCGCTGGAAATCCCCCGACAGGTTTCCCTTGCAAAGAGGATATACTAAAGTTGGCGTGATTGCTGTAACCAACTACCTGCTACATTAAAAGATCGCAGTGGACCACATCAGATATAAACTAGTAGGTTTCTTTTCCGAAAACGACTCCCCCAAGTTATCACACCTATATCGCTTTCATACTCCAGTATGGCCGCCTAAAATTCAGTTGCTATATCATAGGTATTCACAGTGACGGATCACACGAACGAAAATGTCAACAGGAAACCATTAATGACGTAGCCCTGAGAAAGACAAGTGTGAATGTTAAACGACCTACTGACCGCCCGTACGCACCTGATAATGGCTCTTCGAGCTTCTTCATGGTGACCGCAGCAACATAGATCCGTTTTTTAAGGTTCATTTCTGCTTCATAAGAAAAAATTCCTAATATCTAATGTACATGATCACCTTTTAAAGCAGTGGAGCTGCATGCGCCACAAATAGGAATTCCATTTCGGCACGGTTTTTATCGAAAGTTGATATAATCGGGAACCATAGAATAGCAAAAATATTTGAAAACGTGATGCGCACACGTGACCTTCAAACCACTACGCGCACCCTCGTGCCGGAGAGCTAGCAACAGCTTGCTGCTTCATATAGGGGCCACGTTACGCTGCAACCGTCTATCGAAAAGCCGAGCCTCGCTTTAAGAGAGGACAGACTGCTTCTGCAACATGTGGACGGCGCGGTTTCACGGCGTTCCAGAGGGCGTCCACAACAAGGCTGTGTCCATCAACGGCAAGATCTACTTGTTCAGAAGTAACAGCGTGGACCGGACTCGCACTTCAAGGAATTGCGTCGACGTTTTCATCTTCGACCATAGATCTTACCGTTGGGATATGGTGCAGACGCAGCTCCCAAACACCAGGCCAATTATTTCCTGCTGCGGTGTTGTAGGGTACGGCCAGTGCGCGTACTTGTGGGGCGACCTTGACGAGTACCCATTACGGCCCGTTCTTTATCGCTTCGACACCACCACCATGACATGGAGCTGTCCGGAGGTGTCCGGCGACGTTCCGACAGCGTATTACGGCCTCTCAGCATGTGTGGTTGGTCGCAGCATGTATACATTCTTGGTCCATGGTTACTCCCATGGTGTGCCAGTCCTTGACATGGATACCATGGAGTGGCATCGCCTCGTCACCAGTGGAGATGCCCCGGTTCAACGTGCCTTCCATACGACTGCAATCGGAACCCGCATATACCTTTGGGGAGGATACTCAAAAGACCCTTTGCTGGACAATGGCTCTGTCCACAGCAACGCCATATACTATCTCGAAACGACCACCTCTACGTGGGTGCGCCCACAGGTACAAGGTGTTCCCCCCGTATGCCGGCAATTGCATTCAGCTTTCGTGTACAATGAAGAGATATACATATTTGGCGGGAACAACCCAATGCTAGGAGCCTGGTTCGCTGACATGCACAAGTACGACCCCGAGTCGGCTCGCTGGACCGAAGTTAAACCATGGGGCTCTGGCCCGTCTGCTAGATGTGCCCACGGCTGCTGCACTACTGATGAAAGGGTGATTATCTTTGGTGGTTTCGGTCCTGCTAGCAACCAGGAGGAAATTAGCACGGCGCTGACGGACCTTCAGGTGTTGCACTTGGCGCCGACACTGCAAAACTTGTGCTTGCTTTCCATCATCGATGCACGACTTAATGTGAGCAAATTACCGCCAATTATTAGAAAAGAGATCGCCGCTATAACCTCGCGTTTATTGCAGTAGACGGATTCAGGCTGCAGCTCATATTATTGAAGCGTTTGACAGCTCCAATAAAGGCAGTTGTTTCAGGGGTAATGCCTTCGGCGTGGCAGCTGATGCCAGAAATAAATGTATTTTTTCCGCGCCAGCAATCGACTCCTTCATACTCTTTTTGTCGCACAAACAAGGCAGTCGCTAGTGTTTTGTTGATATTTACGTCATCTTTCCTTACTTTCATTTTTGAATTCTCGCGGTAGCTCGGTGGTAATAATCCGCGGTGGTCGGCCCGAAAGACACGTGTTTAATCCCGGCCGCGGAAGCCGCATTTCCAGGGAGGCAAAGTTCTAGACGCCCGGGTACTGTGCGATGTCATTTCACTTTAAGTAACTCGGGGTTGTGGAAATTAATCGGAGACCTCCACTAAAGTATCGCTCATACCATGATTAGCTTTTCGACGTTAAACGCGATAAAAAAATCTGCTTTCTCGGTTTTAAAAAATAACGTGAAATGACTTCACGAAGGAAGATTTATTTCCAATAGATTTATTTCCAATAGCTCCACGTTCGTGGTATCTTCAAACGAATCGCAATAGCGTCACTTGGTTTCAGATCGTGGTCTCGCCTAGTTCCTCGTTGCTCTACAAGTCATTCTGTCTACGGCACAGGACACAGCAATTTGCCCGATTTAATAGCAGGCGTAGATTTGAGCTCCGCGCAGGAAATATTTTGCTTCATCGTAGTAACTTAAGCGACACAATTTTCTCCTCTCTCCGCTTCTCTGCCAACAGTTTGATGCAACTGTAACTTTTTGCTAATTTCATACTCGATTATATTTGGTCCACTTATTTCATTATAGTCGGAATACCATTCTGCATAGACCCGACCGATATCTAAGGCGTGATACTTATCACGTAGCAATCATCATAGCTGTTGTATCACACAGTATTGAAGCCAGCCGACACCATATTGGCCAGAGCAAGAAGTTTCCGTTATTTCGGGGGGTTGTGTCAATCCAGATTTGATAGCATTTCAAGTACTGTGACTTCTCAGATGTAATCTTGTCGAGCCATTGCACGAAAAACGAACAGAACTTGGCTATGCACTTGACAGCTAATATCATGTGATAGCAGAATATAGCGGGATACATTCGACTGCGAGCGCGCACGCAAAGCACACACACACACATATGCATACGCCGCCGCGCTGGCTCAGTGGTTATGCCGCTGGGCTCCTGACCTGTAAGAGGCGGGTTTGATTCCGGCCGCGGTGGTCGAATTTCGATGGAGACAAAAATCTAGAGACCCGTGTACTGTGCGCGATGTTAGTGCACGCGAAAGAACCCCGGGTGGGCGAGATTTCCGGAGCCCTTAACTACGGCGTCTCGCATTGCCTGTATCGCTTTGGGACGTTACACACCTGTACAGCAAATCAAACAAAATTCGCGCACACGCGCACATAAGCGCTGAAGACTGGTCGTATTGGCGGATGGTCACACCTAATAGAGGCTGAAGTTTTTTTTAAAAAAGATGGCAAAGGTGAATAAATGTGGTAATGACAGAGCCAAGATAGCAGAACTCAAGCGCATGAAAGCAAGGGACATAGCCCACTAAATAATTTTTCTGCCCAAAACCAAGTTACAGTGAAGCTTTGCAATCACTGAATAGGTTACTCTAACGAGCCCTTGCGATGATGGTCGTCTGCAATAGCCACGGCGACCTCTAGCTCTTTCTGAAAAGTGGACATACATTCGCAAATCTCTCGAGCTAGGAACTTCGCGGGAAGTGGCGATGTGGATAGGATTTAGGGACTTGTTTCCCTAGCAAAAGAGGCTTCACCAGACCTTTACTTCGCTATGTGTTGGTGAAGTTCGAGAGACATTATTTGATTCCGTTTAGATGTCCATAGACTACCCCCTACTTTCCAAATGCATGAGAGATTTCCAGGGTGCCAGCAATGCGCAGAATGTCTCCTAATGTTGCCTGCAAGCGTTGAAGTTTTGGCTGGGTTGTCCTCCGTGTGCGCTTTGTCTTCCTGAGGTCAAGAAGGGACTTCCTGCCCACTTTCTGCTTTCTGCTCTAGATCGTAGGCGCTGTAGTTTCATATCGAATTGTGTGAACTTTTGCTTTGAGGCGAAGATGAAAGTCGCGTTTTCGATATCTTCGTGGCTTTTCTCTTTTACATCGGCGCAAATAGTTTCTTTCCGTGCTTCTTTCATAAGAGGCTGACTATTGGCGAATCAATGCGTTGCAAACGCTTGGAGGTTGCGGATGGAGAAAGACCAATAATTGGAAGATATGTGTGCTTGTGGTTTCTGCTACTATGCGCCGCTACTGTTACTAGTCATTGTCGCCGCTATCAGTCACCAGTGACGCTGCAAGAGCCAGGTGTTATACCTGCGATGTCTGTCACTGTTTTGGCATAAATGCGACTTGTTGCAGATATATGTACTCACCCACATGCATTGTCGTGAGGGTGCGCCTTTCGAGCTCGTTCCGATGCATGACATCAGTGCGAATCAGATTCCTCCGACTGTGGGCCCTCTCGTCCTTGGTTGCTCCAGTGGCCACATGTGCTAATTTACATCAAACTGCGCTGCTCACATTAGCTTTATGTCAATACGCATCGTCTTTGCCAAAAATAATGAGTCAGCCGGTTCGCTCACAAGGGATATTGATAACCCTAGTGGTAGCACTCAAAACCACAACATTTCGATAGTTGAGAACAAGAATTACCTTTACCTTACGCAGATTAAAAGTTTAATCGGTGCCATGAATGCTTCCCTGCACGGATGGGGAAACAAACCCTGTGCTTTCACTACTTTCGTCAAAGACGGTAGATACAGCCGGCGGCAAAATAAGTCGTGGCAAGCGACAGGCCGCCAAAATAAACTGAAAGTTAACACATGAACCACATGATCTTTTTAGTTTGTATTCAGTCTATAATCAACAGAAAATCAACACAAAAATCCACAACGGAATTTCAAATGAAACACAAAGGCCAATTTTCAACACATGCTCAATGTTCACCAAGAAAAATTCCACAGAATTTCCACAGCCTTTAAACAGTGCGCATTAAGGCATCTTCACAAAAATTCTACAGAATTTCAACACCGGTTTTTGTAAAGAAAAACTGCATCGCCGCGTCATCTGACGCTGCATTTCTGCTGCCGAGACGTCGCAGTGCGCGTCCGCGTCCTTTCATGCTCGCAGCCGTGTCTTTTTTCTCGCCTGCAGTGGACTATCCGATCACATCCACCTTTTGGCGTTAGGCGTCGCTTTCTTTATTCACTGCGTGACGCTCGCAGTTATTCGCTAAACCCTTGCCATGCGCCCGCCGAAGTTTCGAGAGCGACGTAGTGAATAAAGAAAGCAACCCCCACCGCCAAACGCTGCAGATAAGCAGCTACTCAAATGCAAGCGAGAAAAAAACACACGGCTGCGAACATGAAAGGACACGCACGCGCACTGCCATGTCCCAACCCCAAAAGTGCAACGTCAGACGGCGCGGCGATGTAGTTTTATCAGATTCCGCCCGCCTGTCGCAGGCCTCGCCTTATTTTGCCGCCGGTTGTACATGGTGGCTATGTGGAAATAAATACACCTTACTGTATACCGTATTTTCCGGTGTATAAGACGCGGCTTTTTTTCGAAAATCTTGCTGGTGCGTCCTATACAAGGGTGCGTCTTATATGCGAATTTTTCATCTTTTTTGCGAGTTCATCGATTACTCCGGTTCATGCTCAAGCTTTTTTCACCTAAAAAATATCACTACCAATAACGCGGTTGTAACACGGTTAATACTTCAATACCAGGACCGCCTTGCGCGACATTCTAGGTGATCTTTATCATGAAACGGCGGGATGACGACTTCCGGGATCACAAACGCGCGGCTGTTTCGGAGGCCCCAAGCAAAAGTAATGAGAAGCGCCAAAAGATGGTGACAATCGCGCTTCTCGCCATTGTCAAGACAAGCCGGCGTTCTTTTTTAGTCACCCTTTGCAACTTTTTTTGCTCCGTGTACGTAGTGCATGTTTCAGCCGAGTTGCTTCCAGAAATGGGTGAACCTTTTGATAGCGCATCTGAAGATGAAGACTTCGAAGGTTTCAAGTAGAAATAAAATGTTGTTATGGACATATGGGGAGCTGTATCATTTTTTCTTTCTTTTTTGCTAAAACGTGGACGGGTATGGCGTGAGTGTTGCCTTTTTCGATCACTTAGCGTTGCTGAAGAATTGCTCACAGGTACGGTGCATTTCGCGATAGTCGCGCAAGCGTGTTTAATTAAGCCTCACTAGCCTAACTGGGTAAACTGGGGTGCGTCTTATACACGGGTGCGTCTTATATACGAACTTTTTCAGTGACAGCTTGCATATATGGCAGGTGCGTCTTATACAAGGGTGCGTCTTATACACCGGAAAATACGGTACTTCATTACTGTAGTTAATTCCCACCGATATGTCTGCGAACCATACAAGAAACTGTTTCGTCACGATTTAGTGACGAAATAATAGTTCGCTCACGACCTGCACGGCCTGAAAAACGGTCCGAGGGGAAGCTAATTTCCTCCCATCGTGAGACGCTCGAAGCATTGTTCGTCATTTAAAGGTCTCTAGCACAAACACCCCTTAAATGCCGCCACACAGGGATTCCACGAGCATGAAGTAACAGCGGCTGAGGACACATAGGCGACCAGGGACAAAAATCCGGAAGGAGCGACCACGTCAGCAGCCAACGCAGCTCAAGAAAGAAGCGTAAGCAACGGTTTGAATTCAGGGCGCCCTTTGAAAATAAGAAAGTATGGCTGAGGGCTGTGTAGTGAGAACATTAACAACACTACTACCAGTGAATACGACGCTTTTCAAACTGTTGTGTCTTTATTTCGAAAATTTCGTTTTATTTCGAAAGACTGCCTTCTCGCGCTTGCTACTTTCGCACCGGAAAAACAGTTCACCGCCAGTAAAAGGCGAAGAACTGAACGAAGAAAAAGGTCTCACGTACTGCGAGCGAGCATATGCATGACACAGTTCATCTCATACTTTCTCATGTTCTCCTCTCAGTTTTCATCGAGGCCTCGTGAGGAGGGTGTGATAAGCGGCGCAGTGTAGGTGCATTATCTCTCACCTCCAATGGGACTCTCACTTACTTAAATTCCGCAAAATGTGTTCAGGTTTTAAAGGGACATTATCGCGCGGTCATTCATTCTGCTCTATAGTGTTAGGAGCTCGTTGTGCCTAAAATTCGGCGTCGGCCGTCGTCTTGGGTCACTCTGAAAAAATACCTGAAATTTCAAATGAAGCTAAAAAATTTGGGGAGGGTCTAAATGAATGCAATATAGGCGAGGAGGTCGCTCTAGCGGGGGAGTTTCATAATATGAAAGTAATGCATTAAAAGATCTCAGCCGATACTGTAGTTCGAAGCCAGGACCTCTGAGTGCCAGGCGGGCACGGAATGCAAAGCCCATGAAGGGTCGTTGGTTCAGGCGTGTTAGAGGGAGAATCCAGTGAAGGCGCTGTGGTGTGCATGACTTACTAACGTATGTTTGGTTTATGGGGTGTGACGTCCCGAAGCGACAAAGGCTATGAGAGACGCTAACGTGTGTTTGGGATATGTACTGATGTTATACTAATAAAAATAAAACCACATATAACTATGCTAATTAGGAGTCAGAAATTGCGCGGAAAGAAAAGGTGGTGTTATGGCGCTTCGTTATCCTGAATTAAATGGCGTGTTGTGTATGAGCATGTAGTAGTGTAGTATGTCGCGCAGTATACCGTAGGTAGTGACTGGTGATTGGGAGTTAATGATTGTGATTTTTAACTTGCAATGCGATTGGTAATTGTGATTGGAATCGATCACCATCATTGTAATGAGATTGTGAATCGGTAATCGGCAATGAAGATTAGTGACTGGTAACAGAGAACAGTAATCTATAATTTGGACTGGTACCTGGTAAATAAATGCGCTTTATGATTGGTAATCGACACATCTCATCCCTGAAAGCTCTATCGTGTCTATTCTCGAGGCGAAGCTTAAACGTCCTCCTATTTTTTGCCACCAAAAGCCAAACTACATAAATGATATACATGTTTATGCGGTCTAAGGTTCCAAAGTGACTCTGCATATGAGGGACGCCATAATGGAGGACTCCAAATAATTTCGGCAATCGGGTTTCTTTACCGCACAAAAACATCCCACAATACTTGGGCTTCTAGCATTTTGCCTCCATCGAAATACAACCGCCGAAGCCGGAATCTTACCCGCACCTTTGGGGTCAGTAGCCCAACACCATAACCACTGAGCCACAGCGGCGGCTTACCGATAAGATATGCGTTTTTTCCTCGCACGCCAATTCCTGCAACTTAGTTTGGCTAACCATGCCACAAAGTAGACAAAGGAAGGGAAAAGACGGGCTCGTTATGACATACATGACAGAAGCCAGAACCGAATACCACAGGGGATATATTTTTGTATTTATAATTGGTGGTCTTCATCAATGGGAGTTTAAAAGGGCGATTATTGTGAAGATACTTGAGTTATAGCAAAAAAAAACAACATGCCGCGGGTGAGATCCGAACCCGCGACCTGCGAATTTCGCATCGGGTGCCATACAAATCAACTGCGGCGACGGCTGTCCAATCTTATGCTTCCTGGGGTAATTATCTGTAATGTAACCGAACCTTCACAGTGTTCAGCACCGCCACACTCGTCCGAATCAGCCGATGTAGCATGTCATCTAATGCAGCGAATGCCAGTTGAACGTGATCGAGCGATGAGGGCGGCAGCTGTGAGCGAACTCTCTTGTGCTGCCTTTGGCAAAAAGACTACCATAACCGAGGCCGCGTTAGCTATTCAGCATACAAGAGAACGGAAAAGAGGGGCTCGTTCTGACATACATGACGGACGTCAACAGTCTCCGAAACCAAGGTGCAATGGGGCTGTTTTTCATTTGTATTAGTGCGAAAGCACTCATGCGATCGTCAATGTCAAGCAGAAATCTTGGTCCTGCATTTTGCTCGTCCATCGTTCGCTGCCATAGCAACTGTGACGCCAATATTGAGCAAAATGTTGCTTGCGCATCACTAGTTTCCATAGAAACTGTGACGTAAACGTGAAGCCTTCGTATAGAAACGACATGCATCTTGCGTGTGTATTGCTTGTCGCCAAAGTAATTGTGACGCAATACTGCTAGAATTTGGCCCCGGGACACCGTCGAAATTTGACCTTGTCTGATTTGCACCAAAATTAATTGAGCATGCCCAAAAGGACCACGACCTCCAAATTTGGCACTGGCCATTTCCAAAACTTCCCCAGCCCATCCCCAAAACTTTAGCTCTGTAGATTTGGACCAAAATGGATGTCCAACGTTAATACCCTGCCAGACAAGATGGCAACCGCGAAATCTGGCTTGGTTCGTTTAAAAAATTGGGCATCACCATTTACGTCACCGAGATTTCACACCTCACACGTCGGTTTAGGCGAGTTAAACTCTACATAATTTTTATGTGGTTCATCAATATTGGAATATTAGGCTAATTATATTAAAGCTAATGGATCAGAAAGCAGACGAAACACAACCATGCGCGGCCAGTGGAATCCGAACCCACTAACTCCCAATTTCGCGTCTGGGGCTTTACTAACTGAGCTACAGCGACAGCTTCTAGACTTATGCTTTCGGGGTATTTATGCATGGTGTAACCGAACCTTGAAAATGTTCACCAGCGCCTCTCTCGTTCATAGCGTCGGACGTAATACGTACTATGTTGCTGTGAGGACCACATAGGAACCGCATCGAATACTGAAGCCGGTAGCAGTGCAGCCCTCTTGTGCTGCCCATGGCATCACGGTCTTCGTTAGTATTGCGCAATCAAGAGAACGGCAAAGAGTGCCCCGTTACGACATACGAGACGGAAGCGAAGAGTCTCGGAAACCTTAAAGCATTGCGGATTCTTTTTCAATTAATTTGCAGTGTTCATCAATTTAAGATTTTTCGCCCTAATGGCGTAAAAGTATGTCTTTTACGATTTTTCTTTAAAATATATTTGATTCTTCGCGAAATTATTTGCACTAAAGCATTTTTAATTTCTTCAATCTACTTCTTTTTCTTGTATTACTTGTTACAGTCACACTGCACTGGCTTTGCTTAGTTTTCTTTATTTACGTAAAGTGTTCATTTTGTTTTATTGGTCTGCGTGAGTCAGTGCCTTGTTGGTGATATTGCAGGCCGCGGCAAGATGGTAGGAACGGCTTTTAGCCTGTTCACCTGCGATGTATGGCGGCATATTAGTTATTCCGGCTTACCGTCCCAAAGCGACTAAGGCTATGAGGGCCGCCGTAGTGAAGGGCTCCGGAAATTTCGAGCACCTGGGGGTCTTTAACGTGCACTGACATCGCACAGTACACAGGCCTCTAGAATTTCGCCTCTATCGGGATTCGGCCACCGCGGCCGGGATCGAACACGCGTCCTTCGGGCCAACAGCCGAGTGCCGTAACCACTGAGCCACCGCAGCGGGCCTGCGATTTGTGCGTGCGCGTGTGCGTGCGTGTGTGTGTGCGCGTGCGTGCGTGTGCGTGCGTGCGTGTACGTGCGTGCGCGTGCGTGCGCGTGTGTGCGCGTGTGTGCGCGTAAGTGCGCGTGTGTGCGGGTGTGTGCGCGTGTGTGCGCGTGTGTGTAGGGAAGGGGTATGAGGGGCTCGTTATAGATATGACAGAAGCCAACAGCCACAGAAACCAAGGGACACAGGGGATTTTAATTTATTTATTTTGTTGTGTTGACCAATTTAGAATATTCCTGAATATGTTATCGCTTAAAGGTAATTAATTAGAAAAGGAGTAGAAAAAACAACCACATGCCGCCGGTAGGATCCGAACCCACGACCTCCGAATTAAGCGTCCGGTGCCCTCTGAGCTACGGTACCGGCTGTAAAATCTTCTGCTTTCGGGGGGTATTTATGTTTACAAGTAACCTAACCTTGAGAGTGTTCATCAGCGCCACCCATGTGCATAAGCGGCGGACGTAGTACGTCCTGAGTTACCGCTGGTGTGACGTGGAACGTCACACGTCATAAGAACACTGAGGTTGGAAGCTGTGTTAAAACCCTTTTATGCTTCCTATGACATTAAGGTGCCGCAACCAAGGCCCTCGTTGAGCAATTATGCAGACAAGGAAAGGAAACTGAGGGTCTCGTTATACATATGAGAAGCCACTAGCCACAGAAACCAAAGAACGCAGGGAATTCTTTTGATTATTTTTGTGGTGTTGATCGATGACGAATATTACTGGATATTTTTATATTCAGATTAATGTTATTATTATGTTATAATATATATGTTACATCATAATATATTATATATATATTATACAATTGAATATTACTATTGTAATGTTCGCGCTTTGAGCTATGTGGCGGTAGTGACAGAGGGAAGTACGCTGCATGCGTTGGCGCGCACAGCGCTGTGGCAGAAACACGGCAATAGAGCAATACGTGCTGGCGTTGAGAACATTGCTGCAGAAACGCAGCACTGGAGCGTAGGGCCGCCGGCGCACAGTGGGTAAATTGGCATTGACGATGAAATAGGTGAAGACGCGCATAACTGGCTTCGTGGCTCAGTGCACACCTTAATCACTGTCTCAGGTAAGTGCCCGCGGTGTCTACCTGCAGACAATTCTCATTTGCAATGCTATACCGCCTAACATTTTTCTTTTTGCAGAGTCGTTCCATGCGGTCGTGGTTTTTATATAGTGCGCAGCGGTGTTTTAGAGCGCAAAGGTGTTCTCCTCTCATGCTGAGCCTGAAGGTGATCCGGCTGTTGGATCATACCTCTAACGAGAAGCGCGTAGAATGTGCGACATCACGCGTGGCAGGCGCCTCGATCTTCTTCACCCCCCACGTCCTAACTGCGCGCTTGGCAGTCATATCCGCCGCTGCATTGGCTGCTGCTAGGCAGCTCCTCCTCGCCAGTTGTAGCTTGTGATGTGTCATGTGATTCACTCTTGTGCTTAGCGGTCACGTCCGCCGCTCTAGACGCTCGCTCTTGCACTTGCGACACGTGATGCATCACGTGATTGGCTCTCGCTGAAGTTTTTAAGAAAAAAATGAACCAAAACATAACAGGGCTTTACCTCTGTGTTCCCTGGCTCAAATGAGCTGAGCGACAGCCACTTTTTCCAATCATAGCAGCGGCTTCAATTTTTGAAGCATGCATTGGACAAGTGTGCGATAGTAGATGAGGCAATACATCTTGTTGTTCGGAGTGCCTGCCGAGGAACTGTGCGAGCTTCATGTGGGACAGCGAAAATGAGCGTACATAATGCATTTTCAGCTTATAAAGTCACCGTGACCAAGTGACTTGGTGTCATTTCACTAAAAGCAGTTAGGGCAATCCAGCAATTTTAAGCATTCTATGAGGAAAATAGAAAGGCAAAGTGATATTGCTGGCATTCACATTACTTTACCGCAATTTCGATGGGGCCGTTTCGCAATTTCGATGGGTGATTTCTCGCGCTGTGAATGGGCTGAAGCGACTGGATGACTGTAGCCGATGAGTACTATGCGATAAGGACGCAATATAACAATTACTCAGCACAAAAATTCACAACACACTGAGCACGGGACATAAACAATGCATCTTTGACATGCATTTTATGGTAGGGAAAAGGTTTGTGCCTGCCAGTGCGGTTTTAAATGACTGATCACATGAAGACAATTATCATCAGGAAAGAAATAACAACGTGGCTCGCGGAGCAAAATAAATTATTCACTGAAAAACAAACAGGTAATGGCTGAAGTACTCTAATCATCAATCCTACGCACTTGATAACGGCTTTTCGCGCTATTTGGTTCCTGTTGACAGTCACAAGATCATTCCTTTTTCGAACCCTTCTTTATTTCTTTATCTCAGAATACTCATCAATCTTACTCACATGATAATGGCTTTTCGTGCTGTTTGTTTCTTGTTGAGCGACAAAAGATCATTCGTTCCTTTTTCGGACCCTCCTTTATTTCTTCAGCTCAGAATACGAAAAAAAAAATATTCGTATGGCTGAAGCATATCGCCAACTTTCAAATCGCTGCATCCGTATGCGCCCAGAAGACCAATAACCACCTTGCTTGTTGATTACAATGTCGCGTGACGCCGCCGTCATCGCATATCAGGCTTCGTTCTTGAGCGGACAGACTACCACTGCAGGATGTGGACACTGCGGCTCCGCGGTGTTCCAGAGCGCTCCAGTCTCATGGCTGTCTCCATCGACGGCAAGGTCTACTCGTTCGATAGGTTCCCCGCGAACAGACCTCCCGCCTTAAGAAACGTCGTCGACGTGTTCATCTTCGACCCGGCATCGTTCACGTGGGATATGGTGCAGACGCAGTCAACGCCGGATAGCGGACCGAATAACATTTCCTTGCACACCGTTGCAGCCTACGGCTGCTGTGCGTATCTGTGGGGCATCCGGCACTTCCAGCCATCAAGGAGCGTGCTTTATCGCTTCGATACTACCACCATGACATGGAGCCGTCCTGAAGTGTCCGGCGAGGCGCCGACGTCGCTTTACGGCAACTCAGCTTGCGTGCTGGGTCACCGCATGTATATCTTTGGTGACCTGGATTCTTCACAAGATGTGCGGGTTCTTGACCTAGATACAATGGAGTGGCATCTCGTCCCCACCACGGGAGAGGCCCCGGTTCGGCGCTCATTCCATACCGCCTCTGCTATCGGGACCCGCATGTACGTTTGGGGAGGCCACTTAACGCACCTTTTTCCCGCCAGTCGTTATGGCTTCATCGACTCCCTCTACTACCTGGAGACGACCACCTCGACTTGGGTGCGCCCCGACGTACAAGGCGTTCCCCCTGCAATTCGGCAAGGGCATTCTGCCTTCGTGTACAATGGACAGCTGTACTTTTTTGGAGGGTACAACCGACAGCTGGGCACTTACTTTGCAGGTATACACAAGTACGACCCCGAGACGTCGAGGTGGGCCGAAGCGAAGGCTTGGGGCTCAGGTCCGTCAGTCAGGTACCGGCATGGCTGCGCAGGGTTGGGTGAAAGGATGCTTGTCTTTGGTGGATTTGGCCCGGCACCTAACGAGGAGGAGGGGGAAATTACCGACAGACCAAAAAGGACGCTGGCAGATCTCCATGTGTTGCACTTGGAACCGACCCTATGGAACCTATGCCTACTTGCAGCCATCGATGCACGGCTGGATCTAAGCCGCTTACCACTTTTCGTTAGAGAGAAGATAGACGCTTTCACCTCATGTTCTTTGTAGTCGATAGAATAATTCCGCATCTTAGCCGAATGAAGTGCCTTCGCCGAAGCCAGGCCGGTGTTATGGTCATATTTACGGTTCTCGCCTCGCTATTCGACGCCAAAATAAATTTTTTTTTTCCTCGCAAATAACCCCTTCATTTACGCTCGATTTTCGCACACACAATCCAGTCCCTACTGCCTCCTTTATAGGCACTACTGGTACGTTATTTTAACATTAGCACGAAGTAATTTACCTAACGATGATATGCTCTTTGATATCAGTTCAACATAATCCTACCCGTTTCTTTTACCTATTCGCACTGCTCATTATGGCTTCATGCTCGTTTTCAGTTCTAGCTCACTGCTAAGCACCTTCTGGTTAACGTTTTCATTCCAGTCAGCAGATCAATTTGTTTTATGTTCTACCTGACGTGGATTTAAGCTCTTGGCCACAAAAAAAAAATTGCTTAACTGCAATGGCTACAAAGGCACAGTCAGTTTTCGCTTGTTTCTGCACGTCTGTCCTCAGGTTGACGCTAGTTATAATGATCGCTCATTTATGGCTGACTAGATGTCGCCTACATTTCACTATAATATCTAAATAATCCACAAACACCCGACCCCTCTCTATGTCGTCAACGATACCAGGCAGCATTCATCAAAGCCTGTGTAACAAATCGCATCAGGTATGGATTGTATTCAGTGCAGTCGTCAGCATTTTGGTGACAACAAGAAGGCTCATCAGTTTCTGGATAGCGTGATTGTACAGATGCGATATCAGGCCAGGCACATTGTGCCCCTCGGATACCTTCTGGACGATTATCCCTCACGCGATCCCGATTACCGATGGCCATGCACTTGCTGGGTAATTGTATGTGATATCAGAAAGATACAAACTGGGGTATTCGTGTTGGTTTGGATGCAACTACTAAAGCGTAAGCAAACTGCCGCTTTCTAAGCTTGTGCAAAACACTTCTGCCACATTGATTCTGCTTACTCTGGCTTTCCCCGGCGTTCGATGCTCTCTTAGACATCATTTATTGAACAATATCAATGTGAATAGAGGAGTCTCTTCCTTTTATCTGCAATGCAGGCTTCATTTTTATGATGATTACAAGTTCCTTAGACCAATAATAATTATTATATGTTGCAAAATGCAGCCTGTTGATGTCCAGACTGATAGACAAGTGTTATCTTCCTTGCAATTCCATGCTGGAATTACTCGAAAAGCCTCCACTGCTTCCTGCCCTATTTTACAACAGCCCACTCACCCTAGTTCAACATCATAGCTGTCTAACGCTTTTTGGCATGAATATTATATTTGAACTAAACATATCTATTACGTAACGTGGGCCTGTGTTCTGACACGCGTCTTCCTCTAAACCACACCTTTCGTCGACGCACAATTAGCCGAAAAGCTAGAAGCGGCGTCTCAGTTGCTGCTAATAACGCCTAAAACACCGGAGCGTGACGACAAAAAAATCACTTGAACACTCCTGTCTCAAACGCACAGGGAAGCAGCGCTGCGAACTAGTCGCAGGTTTTAATGCAGAGCCCACGCATGGCAATGAACTTGTGGTTGTTATTCCGTTTTTCAGCATGTAAATGATTATGAATGGCATGCAGGGCTTCCACTTTGTCTTATCTTGGTGAAAAAAAAATTGAAAGTACAATAAATTTCCCATATCTTCTTGATTTCGCTTGTATACTTGTGAGCTTCAAGGCAAACAAAAACAAGGGTTTGTTGAAAAGAATGCTCTGCGGTCACTTCCTAAAAATCAGAAGATCGTTGTGACTGCGGCAGCTGTTGCGTCTGCGTTTAAGGCCGTCGTTCGGATTTTTAGTGGGGATGAGAAACCCAGCATTACGTCCCGCAAAATGCTTCTTTGAGTGCTCTCAAACTTACAAGCGCTGTTCTAAAGCTGCACTAGGATTCGGTTTGGCTTACGGTTTATGGGGATTTAACGTCCCAAAGCGCCTCAGGCTATGAGGGACGCCGTATTGAAGGGCTCCGGAAATTTCGACCACCCGGGGTTGTTTAACGTGCACTGACATCGCACAGCACACGGGCCGCTTGAGTTTCGCCTCCATATAAATTCGACCGCTGCGGCCGTAGTCCAACCCGCGTCTTTCGGGTCCGCAGCCGAGCGCCATAACCACTGAGCCACCGCGACGGCTTTTTAGGTTTCGTAGCGTCTCGCACAATTCAATCGTGCGGTGTCTGCGAGCATGAACTGCGAGCAGGCGAAATTTATTGTTCGTTGTGATCCTGGTTATTCGTCTGCGACGCATAACTACACCGACGCGCTTGACAAGCCCCAGGAGGTGCTTTGGCGACAATTGCATCTTTTGAAAGCCGTACTGGCAGCGCTGTGCGTCTCTGAAATCATTGTGCCCAAAAGACGCGATACTGAATTGTATACTCTGAACATAGCTGATAACCCTGCCGTTAGATTTGAAAGTTCATGACCAGGGCAGCTTTTTAAAAACAGCTTTAATTGATATAGAATAACGCTCTGAAAACCATTCCTTGCTTCGCAGCTGCTTTCGGTGGAAAGGTAGATTAGCCTTATAGCGCATTAGAATCAGGCCATGTACACATAACGCTAATCACAATTTCCACTGAACGTAGCTTAGAACGCTGCCGTTCGAATTCAAAGTTCATGACCAGGGCGGCTATCAAGAAACAACTTTAAGTGATAAAGAATAACGATATGAAAATCAGTCATTGCTTTGTGGCAGCTTTCGGTGGAAAAAGAGATTAGCCTGATTGTGTATTAGAATCATTGCATAAATACATAACTCTAATCACCGTTTCCACTAAACGCAGCTCAGAACCCTGCCGTTTGATTCGAAAGTTTTTGAACAGAGGAGCTTTAAAGAAACAACCTTGTTTGATAAAGTATAACGGTCTGAAATCTATTGCTTGCTGTCTGGCTTGTTAAGATGGAAATAGAGGTGAGCCTAACGGCGCATTAGAATCATTGTATAAATGCATAACCCACCGCGATGGCTTAGTAGATCAGGCGCACGTCTTCCCATCCGGGTTCGAACCCGACCGCGGCGACCGCGTTTCGATGGAGGCGAAGCGCAAAAGGCGCCCGTGTGCTGTGCGATGTCATTACACCATAAAGATCCCCACGTGGCCGAAATCATTCCGGACACCTACACTACGGCACCTATTCCTTCATTTCTTCTTTCATTCTCTCCTTTATCGCTTTCCTTATGGCGCCGTTTTTATTTCAATCCAGATATGTGAGACAGTTACTGCGTCATTTTCTTTCTGAAAACCACTTTTCAATTTTATAAACACATGCGCGGAGAGCGAGTGAGTGAGTGGAAGATTGCTTGGTGCAGGCATCTAGGGAAAAAAATTCGACATCTCCGAATTAAAACCCGCTTTTTCGAACTCAGGCGAAGAATGCCAAGTCTGCATACAACTTCCTGATAAAAAGAAGCAGCGCAAATAGTCAAGGACGAACACAAGAGAACAGGACTGGCGTTCATGTCTATTTGCGTTGCTTCTTTTTATCATCCATTCTGACCAACAAGCGCAAATGAAGACTCTGGTTGGTTGGTTTATGGGGTTTAACGTCCCAAAGCGACTGAGGCTATGAGAGACGCCGTAGTGAAGGGCTCCTGAAATTTCGACCACCTGGGATTCTTTAACGTGCAGTGACATCGCACAGCACACGGGCCTCTAGAATTTCGCCTCCATAGAAATTAAACCGCCGCGGCCGGGTCTAACCCGCGTCTTTCGGGTCAGCAGTCGAGCACCATAACCACTGAGCCACCGCAGCGGCATGCAAATCAAGACTCTAACACAATTGCCGTTAGCCTACAGCTTTGCTGCTTTGCAGCTGCTTTTCCTCCGCCGCCTAGAATGGCTGAAAATATTGGTCATCTGGAAAGTACCTTCAATAGAGTTTCTTATTACTAACTAGAGGGAAAGCTTGGCGCACTGCATTTCATCCACCATGGATGCCCGAGGCATGCCGGGAAGATGGATATTTCGGATTGACAACTGGTGGTTTGTTAGCTGTGTTACGGATTCCACATCTTGGTTGTTCAGTTTATCCTTTCCGGTCACACGCCAGACATCGCCTGGCAGTAGAAAAGTGCGCGTCCGGCTAATTGTAGGGCAGGGCCAGACACCGCCTTTTTCCTGCTGTTTCTGTAGGAGAAGTAGCGCGCCTTCTGATTCGAATAGCCTGCAAATTGGCTATGTGGCTTTGCTCCCGGGGATAGCAGCACCATACTGATGCAAAAAACTTTTTAACCATGTGGTACTGAGGCCCTGAATTGGGGCCCAAAAATCGTAGCATGACCACCATCCTAGCAGGCATGTGGTATGTAAAATTGTCTAATGGCTTTGCAGAAATCGAAGACGACTTTAGTTCGAAGACAAATATGTGCCTATTTCAACAAGGACTGCAAGCTGCCTGCACTAACACAATGATAAAATGTGGCACAAGGAAGAGATTTTTTCTTGCAAGACAGGCGAGAGAAAGCCTGGCCTCTACCCGGAAGAGTGCTGCGATAGGTACACACACTAAAAAAACGGCTTCGCTCTAAAATTGCGATATAACCGCCGCTTCACCGTTTTAATTTACTCCTGTGCTGAAGCCAGACTTCCCCAATAGCCGGAAGGATAACGTGCGTAGAAGCACCAATTATACTGAACTTTTCAAGCGATAGCTTTCGTGCGCCAGGTTTCAAGCCGTCAGCGTGGCAGTGCCTAAGCCGTGTGGGTGCCGGGAACACAGCCGTGGTCATGGCAACCGCCACAGCTGGGATGGGACCTCACCTTGCCTGGCACTTCGTGCAGCTAGCGTGGCTGCGGCGGCCGCGTCGGCACCGGCGCTCCGCCAGCTGCGCATGCGCAATAGAGCGCAGCCTCGGCTACAGATGGACGAGTCGGCTCGGTTGAAAACCACCGTTGGAATGAAACCATGCGGTGGCGACGTGCAGAAGAGATCGAAGATGAAGATATCGGTTTTTACCAGGTTTAACCATGCTAAACCATCAGTCAATTTTATCAATGCTTCACGTTACCTATAGCCTCTTTTTATTCATAATATTCTAACGTGCTTTGTGTCGACGACGAAGCGGAGGAGATCGGAGGGTAGAGGAAAACGAAGCTGGTCGGCCTGGCAGGCTTGAGCTCTCCGCCCCGTCATAAAACCTCTCGAAAAGACGTCCCAGTCGTTCTCAGTGCCAACTGAGTACGTAACAGTTGTGGTGGACGTTGCGGGGTGCCAACACGGATCCCTCTGTTCCTCGACGCAGCCGCAGAGTTGTTGGATTACCTGCGCTTCCATTGGATATGCCTCGGAACGCCGACGCCGAGCAAGCAGCACCCGCGGCGAGCCACTCGCAGCATCACCGCGAACCGCGCACCTTTGCTGGAAGGTCCGATGAGGACGTCGACGAGTGGCTCACTAATTACGAGCGGGTAAGCCGGTATAACCGATGGGATGCTACAGTGAAGCTAGCCAACGTCGTATTCTTTTTGGAAGCGACAGCCCTGATTTGGTTTGACAACCATGAAGACTCCCTCACCACGTGGGACCGTTTCACAGAAAAGATAAAGAAGTGTTTTGGTGACGGTTCTGCCAAAAAGAAACGAGCTGAACAAACGCTGCTTCAACGGGCCCAATTACCTGGTGAGACCTGCACCATGTACATCGAAGACATCATAAAATTGTGCCGGGTAGTGAATTCACGGATGTCTGAAGAAGATAAGGTTGGGCACTTACTTAAAGGGATCGCAGAAGATGTCTACAACTTCCTGATTAGCACAGACAGCTTGAAGTCTACTGCCGACGTCATTAAGCACTGCAGAACGTTCGAGGCCCTGAAACTTCGTCGTATTGTCCCGAAATTTGGACGCCTGGCCAATGTCACCTCTGTCGCCAGCGTTGACTTCGCTGCTCCAGTGCCGATGGCTGACATGATTCGACAAATTGTGCGCGAGGAACTCCTCCGGCATAAAGAACCTGTGCGCCGTGATGACGCCCAGCAGGATGGTTGCGCATTGCAGGCAGAGCCCGCGACACCATCCACTTCTTGGGTTCCAGCTGGCAGTGCGCAGAACTTCGCCGACCGGAGACCCTGCGATTTACGGTCCGCCTCCCAGTCTGTGGGAAGACGGCGCGCCTACACAGGCGGTGATTTCGCGCGACAGCAGCCTCCACCTGACTACAACCAACGTTTTGACCCCGCTTGGCAGGCGCCATACGTTGACCGCTGGCGCCCTCCACCAGTGTGTTACCGCTGTGGCATGACCGGACACATATCGCGATGTTGCCGCCGACGAGGCTCCATGCAACAAGACCGCCGCTCATGGCCGAACCCTTCCCTTAACCCCGATGTTGAAGTTCAGCACCCTACGCCACCATCCTCTTGGGGTAACTACCGTGCGGCACTGTTGCGAAACTCCTCGCCTGCCTCTGACCGCAGCCTGACTCCACCACCTTCACGTCAACGACGATCACCGTCCCCTCGGTGCCGCTCTCCCCCTCCGGGAAACTAGACGGCGCGGCTGATGGAGGTGAGGCCGGCGGCGGTGTGATGACATCAATGCCTCTTCTTGTGTTTATGCTAAAGAACAAACTTGAAGTACTTATAGACGGAATTCGAACTATGGCTTTAGTAGACACCGGTGCGACTGTATCTGTAATGAGTTTGACGTTTAAGAATAGTTTGGGACGAAAAGTTATGTTCGGCTGGGATCAGGCTGTGGTGTTTCGGGGTGTTGGTGGTGAAAGATTAGTTCCACTTGGTGTCTGCTCTGCGAATGTTATTATCGGTGGACAAATGTTCAGGACTGAATTTACTGTGCTGTCACGTTCTACGCATGACGTCATACTTGGGATTGACTTTTTGCAGCAGTGTGGTGCAACATTAGATTGTCGTACAGGAGGGATTTCATTGAACGCTACTCTGATGTCGGCTCTAGTGGAAAGCTCCTCTCTTGATTTCGGAGCGTTCTCTGTGTCGGAGGACACAGTGTTTCCGGAGACGTCCGCCGTATTCGTGCCGGTTGTTTCGTCTAAAATTTAGTGCGACGCCTTTGACGCCGTGGTGGAACTCACTGCACTTACGTGCGCTAAGAAGAGTGTCCTCGTGCCTCGTTGCATAGTCCCCGTGACGGGTGGCCACTCCGCGCTGTGGACAGTGAACTATTCGGAAGAGGCCGCCGTATTACCTCGTCGCATGAAACTTGCGCATTTTGAGGACAGTTTGTCTGTTTCAATCGCGGCGCTCAGTAACCGCGCTTTTGAAGAGCTAGAACACCCCTGTGAAGAATCCAAAGTTCAAGCTGTTGTAGCCGCGGCGAGCGAAGCAGAGGCAGAGCGACTAAGCAACATGTTTATTCGGCATGCTGGGCCGTACAGATTAAGAGACACGCATGAGCGATCTGCTCGCTGACTTCTTAACAAGTGCGCAACGCTCCCACTCTCGGCGTTGCCCTTCACACACGTCACAGCATCACGTGACATTACATACCAATCGCACACAATGAGATCACATGACACTTCATTCCCTTTCCCCCTAACTGTTTTACACCAGCTCTATGGGGTATAACGATCAGGAGGCTTCCGAGAACGAGCACTGCGCCGAAGAGGTGGCGTGTCCGGAGGTGGCGCATGCTCCCGGAGCGGTGGTGCAGGCAGCGTGGACCTTGCAGGTGAACTGGCGTTCTGTCCCGGCAACGTAGATGCTTGGGCAGGCTGTGGTGCTGAGGAATCCTGTGGCTCAGACGTATCTAAGGAAGGGATCTTAGTAGACGACTCTTCCGGTACAGAATCAGGCACTGAACTAGGCACAGAAGGATACACAGTTGGCCCGGATTCAACACTTTGAAACGAACACGGACGTAGGTTGTCAGCATGCACAAACCTCTGTTCCTGCCCTATTCTGACATTGTAGGTGGATGCACTGCACCGCTGTTCTACAACGCCTCGCAACCACTTTTCCTCCCCTGGACGTAGTCCTTGCACGAGCACATGGTCGCCTTCCTCAAATGATCTCCATGACCGCCCTCTCTCGTTAGCCTTCTCTTTCGTCTGGTAGAACCTGTCGTCCATACGTTTTTCCAAGTTCGGTTGGAGAAAGGTCAGGCGTGTGCGCGGCTTCCATGACAGAAACAATTCCGCGGGTGTCAGCCCCGTGGTTGCGGTTGGTGTGTTTCGGTACGTGAACAGAAATTGGTCAACCCGATGTTGCAAGGTTTTCTTGATCCCTGTTCTTCTCTCGTCGAGAACCTGTCGCAAAAGGTCCCGCTTAATGGTCTGTACGTACCGCTCTGCGCTTCCATTTGATGCGGGGTGGTACGGTGGCGTCCTGGTATGCCGCACCCCATTCCTGCGGAGAAAGTCTGCGAAATTGTTGGCACAGAACTGTGGACCATTGTCCGTAACTACTTCTTCCGGCAGGCCGTAGGCCGCAAAGACACTCCGCAGCTTTTCAATTGTCTTCTCGGTAGAGGTGGATGGCATGACGAACACTTCGGTTTACTTGGAATGCACATCCACTAGGACTAGGAGCCACTGGTTATCGGTAAAAGCAAAGTCCAGATGAATTCTTTGCCATCTGCGAGTTGGCCAACCCCAAGTTAGCAGTGGAATACGTGGCGGAGCATTTTGTGTTAACTGACACGTGTCACAGCTTTTCACAATCTGCTCAATCTCCTCCGTGAGCTGAGGCCACCACACAAAGCTACGGGCGAGCATTTTCATGCGCGTCATCCCGGGGTGTCCTTCGTGCAAAAGATGCAACACCTGCTTGCGCAACACACGAGGTATAATCACTCGATTTCCCCATGTAACACACTGCTGATCTAAGCTGATGTCGGCGAACGAAATAAGGCATTAGGTCATCATCTTTAACATGCGGCGGCCAACCACTCATCGTATAACACAGCACTTTCGACAATACTCTGTCAGTTCGAGTGCACTTCTGAATTTCAACAACAGACAATGGCACTTCATCAACAACTGAAAAGAAATGTGCATAATCCGAGACATCATTGCGATTTGCAAGTGGTAACCGTGAAAAACCGTCAGCATTTCCAACCTCTCGACCCTTGGGGTAAACCCAACGATAATCGTACGCTGCAAGCAGTAAAGTCCAGCGTTGCATGCGGGCTGCTGTCATCACTGGCACGGGCTTACCATGAGCGAGCAAGCCTACCAATGGCTGATGGTCGGAGTAAATCTCAAAGCGATGCCCGAACAGATATTTGTGGAACTTTTTCAGCCCAAAAACAACAGCCAAGGCTTCTTTTTCGATGAGAGCATACCCCTGCTCTGCTTTACTTAACGTTCTGGAAGCATAGGCGATTGGCCTTTCGTCGCTTCCAATCTTATGAAACAGAATGGCTCCTACGCCGTAAGCCGAAGCGTCGCACACTAGTCCTATCGGCTTTTTCTGGTCGTAGTATGTCAGCACATTGCTTTGTGTTAACCAGCTCTTACTTTCTTGAAATGCTTGCTCAGCTTCCTGTGACCACTGAAATCCCTTTTCTTTTTTTAGAGCATTGTACAGAGGTTTAAGCTTAGTTGACATGTTCGGTACAAACTTCCCGTAGAAGTTAATCAAGCCCAGGTAAGCTCGCAACTGTGCCGCATCCTTTGGACTTGGTGCCTCCTTTATCGCTTTCACCTTTTCATCTGATGGCCGAACGCCCTTGTCGTCCAGTATGTGGCCTAGGTAAGAGACAGACGTCTGAAAGAATTTGCACTTTTCCTTTTGCAATCGTATGCCTCTCTCTAAAAAGGTGTGCCAACACCCTTTCCACTCGATGAAAACATTCGTCAAATGTTGAACCTGCGATAAGCACATCATCCAAGTAGCAGCTTACCCGCTCAAGCCCTTTTAACACATCATCCATGACAGACTGGAAAATAGCAGGTGCACTTGTGATGCCATAGGGCAAGCGCGTGTACTTGAATAGCCCCAGGTGTGTATTGACAACCACCATTGATTGTGCCTCCGGATGCAGTTCCAGCTGTTGATACGCTGTCGACAAATCAAGCACTGTGAAATACTTGCATCCTGACAACTTTGCAAACAAATCTTCCATCACGGGAAGCGGATAATGGTCAGTTCGCAGGCACGGATTCAATGTAACCTTGAAGTCCCCACACACTCTGACTTTGTTGTTCGCCTTAGGCACAACAACTAGGGGCGTCGCCCAGTCGCTTTTCTGTACAGGGACTAACACTCCCCTGTTCACAAGAGACTGCAATTCAAGTGACACGGTTTCCCTCAAAGAAAATGGCACCTGTCGCGCCTTGCAAAATACTGGGTTGCTCCCCTCCTTCAAAACCAGCCTGACTGGATTACCTTTGATCAGCCCCAGAGTGGGCTCGAACACCTTTGCGTACTTCTCAAGTAGCGCCGCAACTTTGTCTAAACACACGCCATGCACACTTGACCAGTCTAGCTTAAGTGCCTCCAGCCAGTCACGCCCTAGTAACGCAATGTCGCTATTGTTGTGGGTTTTAACAATAATGAGCGGAAGTTGCTTGCACTGACCCTTATGTTCGACTGGAACCGTCAACTTCCCTGTGACTGTTAGCGGCGACCCACCGTATGTCCTCAGCTTTATGTGGCAAGGCTCTTTAGGTAGAATGGGCCAGAATTTTCTGTATAGCGTTTCTGGCACAATGGAAACAGACACACCCGTGTCTATTTGCATGGTAACATTCTTCTTGGCTACCTTAAGGCAGATTTCATAATTCCCTGGGCGTTCCGCACAAGCATAGACATTGTACAACAACACTTCGTCACAATCCGCGTCCTCCACAGCTACCGAATTAGCCGCGTCTCTAGACTTGAACTTGCACATTTTCGCCAAGTGTCCGTAACGCTTGCATGCACGACAACGATACTTGCGAAATTTGCAGTTCGATGCTTCGTGCGCTGAGCCACATCGGAAACAGTCCGGCGATTCAGACACTCGGTCCCTTGCTAGTCCTGCACCGGATGAACGCTGCTGCTGGCGTTTCCCACCGCCTGGCTTATGACGTACGGCGTCGACTGTACCTTGCGTCCCTGTCGGTTGAAATTCGCGACTTTCCTTCCGCGCTAGCTCTATGCTTTTCGCAACGTCGCAGGCGTCCGAAAACGTCAACTTGCTTCTCTTCAGCAACTCAGCTTGCGTTGCGCTGTCGCAGAGGCCCACTACAAAGCGGTCTCGCAGAGCCTCATCGAGGAATTCTCCGAATTCGCATGAAGCTGCCAATCGCCTCAACTCCACTGCATATGCTGCTATGGACTCTCCCTGATGCTGGTACCGCCGATTAAACTTGAACCGTTCTGCGATGACCATGGGCTTCGGTGCGAAATGACTTCGCAGCACTTCTACGAGTTCCGCATAAGTCTTGTCCTCTAGCGTTTTAGGCTCAAGCAAAGTATTCAGCGTCTTGTAAGCCCTCTTGCCTATTGCCGTAATAAACATCGAGACCTTGAGGTCGTCGCTCACCTGGGAGGCCTTCAGGAAGTGCTCGAACCTTTCCACGTAGGACCCAAAGTCCTCGTCTCCGTCCTCGACGAACTGGTCGAAACTTCCAAGCGTTGCCATCCCTGTGCCTCGCCCGAACGCTCTCCACGAACGCCGGTGCTTCCACGAACGCCGCGATGAGTTTCACGCAGTCCCGCAGGATCACGAACGCCGCGATGCGTTTTACGTAGTCCAGCAGGATCACGAACGCCGCGATGAGTTCCACGTAGTCCAGCGGGATCCCATCCTCGTCGCCAATTATGTTGTAGCCGCGGCGAGCGAAGCAGAGGCAGAGCGACTAAGCAACATGTTTATTCGGCATGCTGGGCCGTACAGATTAAGAGACACGCACGAGCGATCTGCTCGCTGACTTCTTAACAAGTGCGCAACGCTCCCACTCTCGGCGTTGCCCTTCACACACGTCACAGCATCACGTGACATTACATACCAATCGCACACAATGAGATCACATGACACTTCACAAGCTATGGTTAATAAGTCTCTTTCCACAACCGAGCGCCGCATTTTGGTGGAACTGCTTTCGAAGTATGTCACTGTGTTTGATTTCTCCAGAGAAAATCCAGCACCCATTCCACGTTCTCGCATTCATCATGTGATCAACACCGGCTCCGCACCTCCAATACGACAGAGGCCTTACCACGTATCACCGACCGAACGTGAGCTAATAGACCAACAAGTTCAGGACATGTTAAACCGATGAGTTATCCAGGAATCTTCAAGCCCTTGGGCGGCTCCAGTTATTCTCGTCAAAAAGAAAGATAATACGTGGCGATTCTGTGTGGACTATCGTCGCCTGAATACCATCACCAAAAAAGACGTGTATCCGCTCCCACGCATAGACGATGCCATCGACTGTCTTCACTCCGCCTCATACCTTTCCTCGGTTGATTTGAGATCAGGATACTGGCAAATACCAATGCACCCGAACGACAAAGAAAAGACAGCGTTTGTCACGCTGACGGACTGTATGAATTCAACGTTATGCCTTTTGGACTTTGCAAAGCACCTGCCACATTTGAAAGATTTATGGACACTATTTTGCGTGGTATGAAGTGGCAGATTTGTTTGTGTTATTTGGACGATGTTGTGATCTTTGGGAAGACATTTAACGAACATAACAGCCGCCTCGCTATCGTCCTCGACTGCATTGAAAGAGCGGGCCTGGTCCTTAACTCTAAGAAGTGTCACTTTTGCGAACGCCAAATAATTGTCCTCGGTCACTTGGTCGACAAGGACAGTGTCCGGCCCGATCCCCAAAAAGTTGAGGCTGTCACCAACTTCACAGCGCCGACATCAGTCAAGGAACTTCGCAGTTTTTTGGGGCTATGCTCGTATTTTCGCCGTTTTGTTCCCCGGTTTGCCGACGTTGCCTCCCCTCTCACGTGCCTTCTGCAAAAAGACGTGCCATTCCAGTGGACCCCTGACTGTGAGTCTGCATTCCGCCATCTGAAATTTCTCCTAACGTCGGGCCCTATCCTGCGCCATTTCTGCCCGTCTGCTCCCACCGAAGTTCACACCGACGCCAGTGGTGTCGGAGTTGGCGCTGTGCTCATCCAGCGCCACAGCGGCGAACAGCACGTGATAGCTTATGCCAGCCGGTCGCTGAGCAAGTCGGAACGGAACTACACAGTTACCGAACAAGAGTGTCTGGCGGTAGTTTTTGCTGTGCAGCGCTTTCGTTCCTACCTGTACGGCAATCCTTTTACTATCGTCACCGATCATCATTCGCTCTGTTGGCTCGTAAACCTCCGTGACCCATGCGGCCGACTTGCCTGCTGGGCTTTGCGGCTACAAGAGTTCAACTTCACCGTCGTGTACAAAAGTGGCCGTCAACACGCCGACGCTGACTGCGGGCAGGGCACTTTTTTTCTTATTTATTTTTTTTAAGCCCACACTAATATCTGTCTCTCGCGCTGGGGGGGAAATCTGACTGTGCAGCCTGCTCGTGCCCCCCCCCCCCGCCACCGAATACGGGCCGGTGTAGTTTCGGCTACTAGGCTTTGTTTCGGTGCAATGCCAGCAGTGGGGATGGGATGGCCGGGACCCATCCTCTGGGGATGCAAACCCCCAATGGGAGTGGCAGCGACTCCCAGACGACTGTGAGGGCCAGTCGTGCACGTGAGGTCCGATGCCTGAGCGGAGGCAGGCCTGGGTTTATACTCAGGTTGGACCCACGAAATCCGGCCCGGAAGGCATGTCAAAACGCCAAAAGGTTTTCGAATACATGCTACCTTCCTTCCTCTGCGCGCGGGGGCGTGCAAGTCTGGCTACCGACGCGTCGGTTTCTGGTTACGGAGAAACCAGGTCCGCGCGGGGGTTCATAGTGGCCAGGCTCTGAGGACCGCCGCCCCGGGGAAGCGGCCTTACGGCCGGCCGCAGGCTTAACCGCCTGCGGGATGCCGGGGGATGAGGGCTTAGTACTGCCTCGTAAGAGTCTGGCGAAAACCGAAGATGTGTGGAGTACCGGTGGAGTAGGCCCGGGTCATCTCATCCTAAGCCACGTTCTTGGTTAGTGGCCCGGTCGCCCAGCCTTGAACACTCTCTCCTCAGTAGGAGAAGAGTAAGCTAGGAGAGGAAATAAGTGCATGGATGGTTGGAGGAAGCACAGATGGGCCCCCCGGAGTCTGACCGGTTCTGAGGCCGCGAGGCCGTTGACGAACTGGGCGTCCACTGGCGTGGACAATCACACATACTTCCGGTGTCCGAAAAACCGCGAAAAACCTTCAACGGCTAGTAGCCGGCAGGTGGGAAAAGCCTTCTAGTGAGCGATGAGGAGCCCCAGGTAGCTACTGACCCCGTGTTAGGTTTTCCTGTCTCCGACGGTCGGAGCCCGTTGCGTATGGTGGGTGGTCGGGCATCCCGTGAGTGGGGCCGCACCATTGGGCAATCTCGATGCTCTCCCTGCCCTGGCCAGGCGGGCCAGTAATGGAGTCGAGATAATTGAAGGATCAGAGCAAAAATCTCGCTGTCCCCATTCCCTTCCCACGTCCCATTTCCCTTTCCGCTACTTCCCAGGGGAGGTCAGGGGAGCCTCCCCGGGCCCGCTCTCTCGGCTGTGGGTCGCTAATGTAGCATTATCCCTAATATTTTATTTTTCCACCCACGGGTGGTCAAATTACAACTTGCCTACGGGCATCCTCTTTTATTTTCCAATTGGGTTAAGCCTGTTGTGTGTAAACGGTGCAGGCAGGGGCCTATTATTTTTATTTCCTTTTCGGTTGCCCCAACCTATTCAATGTCTCTCGCGCTTGCCTCTTCCGACGACCGGTTGCGACGGCGACAACTTCGACGACTACCTGGCTTCTGTATCACCAACGTTTCCTGATCCTAAGCAATTCAAGACTGAACAGCGCAAGGACACGACGTTAACGGCCCTCTTTGACTCCGCCAGTCATTCCACTGCTGCCCGTTTCTGTATTCGCGCTGGTTTACTTTACAAGAAGAATTTCACGCCCGGCGGTGCACGGTTTCTTCTCGTCGTGCCGGCGAGCCTTCGAATCCCTGTCCTTCAACTGATGCACGACGATGCCATGTCTGGCCACTTGGGAGTTGCTCGTACCCTTCACCGCACAAAAGAACGGTTTTACTGCCCCAAAATGCGCCAAACAATTCAACAATACGTAGCCAGCTGTGTCCAGTGCCAGCGTTTTAAGCTTCCTACATCGTGTTCGCCAGGCTAGCTGCACCCTATAACACCTCCGACCACACCATTTGAGCAAGTGGGCATCGACCTGTTAGGCCCTTTTCCACGGTCTGCGAATGGTAACCGCTGGGTTATCGTGTGTGCTGACCACCTAACACGATACTGTGAAACAGCCGCCATACCTTCCGCCACCGCTTCTGATGTGTCTGTTTTCCTCCTGCGCTCCATAATTCTCCGTCATGGAGCTCCTCGAGTCCTCATCAGTGATCGTGGGCGCCAGTTTACCGCTGATGTTGTCGAAGAACTGCTTCGTAGCTGCGAATGCAATTTTCGTCACTCGACACCGTATCACCCACAAACGAACGGCCTCGTTGAACGCACAAACCGCACCCTCACCACTATGCTGGCCATGTACGTCGATTCTGACGATAAGAACTGGGATGACATCCTCCCTTTTATTACGTATGCGTACAACACTGCCCAACATGAAACAACTGGTTACAGCCCATTTTACCTTGTGTACGCTCGCGTTCCCCGCCGCTGCATCGACACCATCCTTCCTTTCTCTGTCCACAACGAGCCTTCCATCGCCGCCACACTCTGCCGAGTACGTAACAATATTGGATTAATTTAGGTTCTCTTCCATTAACAGTCCATTGGAGACTAGCTCATGCAACGCGATCGCCAGCGTTGAAGTAAAGCAAAACCATTACCAATCTCATTACGAGAAAATTTTGTGGCGGTGTATGTTAGTACCTTCGTGTATTCGCAGATCGTACAGAAAATCCCAGTAACGGGGACAAAAAGACTGCCGACGAATCGTTACTTCCTAATGGAAAATTTGACCGCAGCTCATCAGATATTTCAGTTTTTCGGTACAGTGAGGCAAAGAATTCGAGCGAGGCATGTACATACAATTACAGAGAACTTATTTTTCACACATATTCTTTCTTCAAGAAACACTCCATTAACAGCTCTTAAATGTGGTGAAGGAAGCTTTGTGTTCGAATAGCTGGATATCGGCTCGACTTGCTGTACCAATGCTGAGTTCTTAAGGTCTACGCAAGTATTTCGCGAGGATGTCAAAGCCGTAGAAGGCGTTACAAGAGAGAGGAACCGGATGTTCTCCCGCATAAGTGGTAAGAAATTGATGTTTGTATTCATATCTGCATTAAAGTCTCCACCCAACCTGCCATTCTGACACGTTGCAGTTAACCCATTAGGGACCAAGAAAAATCTAACGGAGGAATTTTCTTAATTTTTAGCACCTAATGCTATTTTATAAAGGAAAACAGATTACTGAAATTTCGTCATGCTTGCTTTATTCGTTCCGAAGTTAAAGAGGTGTACTTTTTATAGTACGCTGGGTCCTCCCCATAGCACATGTCGCTACGTGGCTCCACTCCATCTTGGTAGCGTAAGTTTTCCTAATGTGCTCGTGATTTTTACGAGTGTGATGTAACACTTCTCAAAGGCCCTCATCAATCTCTTCTGGCTATACTGGCACCGCAGTTATTCTAATTTGCGCGGGAAGCTCTCTCTTTTTCAAAGCAGCATCAGACACGATTGAGCCAGAGTGTCTGCGAACCGCTGGTTGCTGCATGTCAAGGCGTAGGTTATGACGAGTAACATTCTTACCAAAGGGAAAACAGTCAGCAGGCTCATCTCTAGCAATTTGGTAGACTGTTGAGGCGTTCACAATTGCAAAGTTGAGCTTTCGTATCAACAGCCAGCCCCATTTTTTTCCCTAATGCCAATGTAGTAGCAGCTAACAGTCTGATCTGAAAGGTCGACACATGCCATACGATTGTTGCAGAAGGAAAGGAGTTTTGTCATTCGGAAGTCCTGTTTTTCGTCTACTCTAGGCAACCACCGTTTTACAAAACATGTAAGCTCAATGTTGTTATAGTTGCGGGCCCTAGTGACTGCATTGTTGTCCTTAGATATCAATAAAAGCACGTAACCTGCACTATTGAAGCAAGAGCCAATTTTTCATGGCTGCTTCTTTCAGTTCCTTGGGCCAAACTGGCACTTCCTAAACCCGTTTTGGCGAACGGTTCTTCTAGCCCGAATTTCCCCCTGGTGGAGCGTTACAAGAATGTCTTGCCTGGTAATAAAAGTTGAAAAAAAGATGAAATGGTCACTAAGCGTTGAAATCACTGCTGGGAACGACAGGACAGCACGCGCTTCCAAAAGCGTCTTTCAAGGCCTTTCAAGGAACTCAAAAACATTCCAGAGTAGGTGTGAAATGCAGGGTTTAACAGAAATGCAATCCAGTCTGCTCTGCAGAACCTCCAGTTCTTATAGCCAAAGCTTTATTATAACCAATTAAAATCACACCATCGTAATACCCAGGATAGCTAGAGACAAGTACAGCAGTCCCCGAGGCCTCGCTGAGCATACAAAGTGTTTTTTTTTCGAAAAACTGCACGAAACCATGAGATCCATGAACTGGAATAGATAGGCCCGTTATGGACACAGGAGGACCCAGCGTACTATAGAATGTACAGCAGCATATAATTCATCATAGCGCAAGAAACAGTAAAGGTGCGGGACATTCAAAGCATCCATTGCTTATTTTCGTCTTTCGTGATGCGCTATACTTCTAAACAAGCATAATATGGGCATGTACGCGGCCACGAGCAAATTATAAGCCAGCGACTACCGGTGTAGTTCCCAGGAAACAAACATCGTAAAGTTGCACCAGCGACAGATGACATAGTGAGAGGAGGAAACGCGCCTTCTTAGTTAAGGGCCGTCGGCTGATCCCCTGGTGACAAAAGCCTGACGTACTTGAAAAGAATTCAATCTTCTGTGTTGAAATCTTAAGAAATTTAACTGTACTTCTGAAAGTGCGCTGGGCCCTAATTGGTTAATTGTTGTTCGCGAAAATTCGCTTACCATGGTGCAGGCCTACAGAGCCTCACGCCAGCTCTACCGCCCGCCCCACCCCTCCCTAGATAACAAACAAGCAACGCTCTGGCGCAGACTACAGACACACTCTCGTCCCTTCCCTACCCCTTACCCTAGCCGACTATCATCCCTCGTTCCCCACTCCGGCATGCGCCCTATGCCAAGAACCCTTCGCCTCTTCCTTCCACATCCTTTCCCTCTGCCCGGCGGACCCTCCCCCGCCGGACCTAGAGAACCTAAAGACCTGGGAGGACTGGGAGACCCTGCTGCGCCCGGAGGACCCGGCCGTGCAGACCATCGCCACCGGCCGGGCGGCCAGTGTTATGGACCTTAGGAACATAAACACTTGAGTGCAGTGGGGTCGTGCGGGGACCCTGGGGCGTGCCCCGAATTACTAGTACAATAAAGTTTTTTTCTCTCTCTCTCTCTGTCAGCGCTAACGAATGCAGCCCACATCTCTCTCTCATCACTCCAACTACCTATACGTGCGATCCAGGCGTCCACTGCACCAGAAAGCCAGTTATGCGCACATCCTTTCCTTAAAATGGTCGGAGCGCAAAACTTTAACGCCAGCGCCCACAGTGAACGCCGACGGGCTTTGGGTTCAGCGCTGCATAACTGGCACAACGTTGTCAATGCCTGCAACACACGTCTCTCTCTCTCATCGCCCCACGTACCAATAAGCGCGATTCAGGCGTCGACTGACATGGGGAGCCAGAGGCTTCCTTTACTTAAAATGATCGGAGTGTAAAACATTGGCAACGCCAACGCCAATGAGCACAGGGAACGCCGACGGCCTATTGCTTCAGCGCCGCGTTTCTCGGCACAACGTTGTCAATGCCTGCAGCCCACATCTCTCTCTCTCTCATCACCCCACGTACAAATAAACGCGATTCAGGCGTCAACTGACCAAGGGAGTTCAGGCGCTTCTTTTCCTTAAAATGATGGGAGTGTAAAACGTCAACGCCAACGCCAATGAACACAATGCACGCCGACGGCCAATGGCTTTGGCGATGCATATCTGGCACAACGTTGTCAATGCCTGCAGCCCATACCTCTGATGCCAAACTCAAGGCATTGGGGGTGCTAAACTGCTACTAGGAGCTGCGGGAGGCCAACCTCGTGAACCAATACACGCGGCTCATGCAGGCGGCCCCTGGGTGGTGGTGGTGGTGGTGAAAAGCATTTATTACAAGTTACACATAGAGAGGTAGTTTGGGAGGTGGCCTCTAGTGCGCCACCCCCCTCACAATACTACGTGGGTGGGACCCCATTTGACTCTACCGCCGCTCGGGCACGCCGGACCATTGCCTGTTGGGCCGGAAGGTCGTGGCAGCCGAGCAGGGCCGCCTCCCAGTCCTCTCGGGTTGGGTTGGGGGGGGAGCGGGATCAAGGAAGGATTTTTCTGGCATGCCCACACCATATGGTAGGTGTCAGCCACGTCCGTACAGTATGGGCAGAGGCCAGAAAAGGAGGAGTCGAAGTCGCTCACCTGCTATTCCCAGCCCCTTGAGGGGGGTCGGGTTCTTGCGGTGAGAGTCTTGGTAATGATTGACTATATCTTTAAATTTTAAACGGGGTTCGTTGTCCAGATTGGAATCGGTAAGGTCATCGCCAGGGGCACGGGAAGTGAGTGCGCGGGCGGCTGCGTCTCCAGCCTTGTTACCTGGTAGGCCTTGGTGGCCCGGAGTCCAGACTAAGTAGCGGAGCGTAGGATCTCGGTCCCGTGCCGCGTTGCGCAGTATTCGATAAGCTGTGAGGAAGGCCCAACCCAGCTCGTAATTTCGACAAGCTCCTTGCGAGTGTGATAGGATATATTGCGCCTGAGGGTGAGAGGCCACCAGGGCGATGGCTACCTCCTCAGCGTGAGTTGCGCTGGGAGTTTTGAAAGTGAGCCCGTCCACCTGTATTTGCTGGTGTATGACCGCGGTCGTGTACCATCCCCTCCCTTGAGCGGTCCGGGCCGGCCACGTCCGTATAAAAAACACCGTGATTGTTGCCATAATAGACACTTTTAGTTGGCCGTACGTAACGGGCTTACGTACGCAACGCACACTACGTTGCGTACGGTACGAATGGCACGTCCATCACACTTTTAGTTAGCCGTACGTTAGCGTCCTTCCGAGTGGACGTACCAAGCGCATGATAAAATTCTCCGCTGTGCTTCTCCACGCCATCTGGCGCAAGAAATAGGAACTGATGCTTGAAAAGTTCTTGACATCAGCCAAGCCAAGCCTCTCGCCAACCCTCCTCCAGCCGTTCTCGCTGTTTTGTTTGCTTCAGGTTGTGATTCTCGTGTGCTCCGCGACTACCACAGCAGCAATCGAAATGCCGAGAAGCATTTAATTACTGGCAACGAAGCTGGCTGCATCGCGATTCTTTTTTTTTGTTCCAAGAAAAGCTATGCAAGCAGAAGAAAATAAAATAATTGACTAAAAGCCAGAGAAGTGCTCCGCCAGGTGTCGTTGCTACGAGGTAAACACAGTTAGGCCTACAGCTTGAAAATCGCCAAATTTGAAAAACAGGGGCTAGTTATCGCTTATACTTCTGCGTGTGGGCGAGAGTGTGCAAAATAAAAGCGAACCGCTACCATTTGAGCGAGCTATCCCGCCGGAGAATGCAGCGGCGACATGTTTTTATTTCGAAGCGGGCGAGCTGGGCGCCGCCATCTTGTCAACGCAACCCGTAACGTGCCCGTAGCGCACGCACGCAACGACACGATGCGTGCGTACGCACTTTTAGTTGGCCGTACGGAACGGCGTTACGTACACAGAAACGTTGCGGGTCGCGAGTGCGCATGCGCAGAACGTTCCGTACCGCTGGGCCGCTTGCGTACGTACGCACGCATCGTGTCGTTGCGTGCGTGCGCTACGGGCACGTTACGGGTTGCGTTGACAAGATGGCGGCGCCCAGCTCGCCCGCTTCGAAATAAAAACATGTGGCCGCTGCATTCTCCGGCGGGATAGCTCGCTCAAATGGTAGCGGTTCGCCTTTACTTTGCACACTCTCGCCCACACGCAGAAGTATAAGCGATAACTAGCCCCTGTTTTTCAAATAATTTGGCGATTTTCAAGCTGTAGGCCTAACTGTGTTTACCTCGTAGCAACGACACCTGGCGGAGCACTTCTCTGGCTTTTAGTCAATTATTTCACTTTCTTCTGCTTGCATAGTTTTTCTTGGAACAAAAAAAGAGACTCGCGATGCAGCCAGCTTCGTTACCAGTAATTAAATCCTTCTCGGCATTTCGATAGCTGCTGTGGTGCAAAAAAAACAGCGAGAACGGCTGGAGGAGGATTGGCGAGAGGCTTGGCTTGGCTGATGTCAAGAACTTTTCAAGCATCAGTTCTGATTTCTTGCGCCAGATGGCGCGGAGAAGCACAGCGGAGAATTTTAGGATGCGCTTGGTACGTCCACTCGGAAGGACGCTAACGTACGGCTAACTAAAAGTGTGATGGACGCGCCATTCGTACCGTACGCAACGTAGTGTGCGTTGCGTACGTAAGCCCGTTACGTACGGCCAACGAGGGCATCCGCCCGCGCCTGCCGCCGGCCATTATGGTCTTCTTTGGACATTTTCGTAGGAAGGGGTCGAACGTGGATGGCGCATCTCCACACTTCAGGCACTCGTACCCTTTCTTCGGTGTGATGGTTGTGTTGAATGTGTAGTCGGTCCAAAAGGCGACGACCGGTCACGGTCTTGGCAAGACGCGTGTATTGGTTGGTGAGGTGCGCTTCTTGCAGCTCCCGATAGGTGTTCACCACTCCCAGCGCGAGGAGCCTGGCGTTGGAGAAGGAGATCGGAAGGTCGAGCGCCCTTTTGATGATCTTCCGGAGGGTAACCTCCAAGACACCTTCGTCCTGCTTGCGTAAGTGAAGGTAGGGGGTCGAATACAGTATTCGACTCGTAACGAAAGCATGTGCGAGTCGCAACGCATGTGTGCTTCGTAGACCTCCGCGTTTGTTGGAGACCCGACGGACCATGACGCCTTCCTGGTCTCCAACCTTACGCAGCTTGGCCAGTGTTGTGCTTGCGCGACGTGTTCTACTAATAAAAAGTCCGAGAACTCTGATCTCCGATGCCTCACGGATGGGGCCGCTGGCGAGAGAGAGGGAAATGGGAATGGTACACTTCGGCGATGGCCGAATATGCACGAATTCTGAATTCTGTGGGTGCCACTGGAGGCCGCAGTACGCGGCATAGTCGTCTACTATGTCAGCGGCTGCTTGCAGGCATTCCTCCATGTGACCCGCATTACCTTGGGTGGCCCAGACAGTGATGTCGTCGGCATACAGCGCAGGCTGGATGCCTTGGACATCGGCAAATTTGGAGGGTAGGTGAAGGATTGCTAAGTTAAAGAGCAGAGGGGACAGTTCAGCGCCTTGTGGTGTACCCCTGCTGCCCATACTGTACGGGCCGTGCTCTCCGTCCTGGATGCGGACGAAGGCCTGCCGATCCGTGAGAAAGTGTTTAATATAATTGAAGGTGTTAGTGCCGCAGTCAGTCTCGCTCAGGTGGGCGACAATGACGCTGGGATTAACATTGTCAAATGCTCCTTTAAGGTCCAAGGCCAGGACTATCTTGTCGTTATGGGAGCACTCGACAAGAATAAGCACTTCATGTTTTAGTTGGAGGAGTATATCTTGAGATGACATATGCGGCCTAAAACCGAACATGGTATCCGCGAAGGTGTTGCGATTTTCTAAGTATTCTGAGAGTCGACCTCGACCCATAGTTTCCATGAGTTTGCCCACCCAAGATGTTAAGGAAATGGGTCGGAGGTTGTCTGTTTTGATTGGTTTGCCGGCCTTCGGGATGAAGGTGACTAGCGCAGTTTTCCACTCTATGGGTAGAGGATGGTACCCTTCCCAGATGGCATTTATGTATTCTAAGAGTGCTTCGTTTGCCGGATCCGGTAGGTTGGCCAAAAGTTTGACCGTTACCTTGTTCTGGGCGCCGCCTGCTAAACCGCTTACACATACAACAAGACTGCACTCCAGAGGAGGCGCAGCGTACCCCACTACTGTGGCGCCATATGCTCTGAGTCTCCCCGCTTTCCACCCGAGAGGCATGGGAGACTGCCCTCCTCAACTGCTCCACACTGTAGTCTCAAAGGGCTCTAGTAAAGCGGGCGCGAGACGGGGCCTCGTCGTGCGATGTCCCGGACTAAGGATACCGACCATGTAGCAGAGTTTTTTAACCCTCAAACTCTCTTTGCAAATTAAAGTTTTTCACCACCACCACCCGTAACATGGACACCGACATGCACGAAAACAGACGACAAGCGCGGGCTCGGGCTCTTGAGAGACAACACGGCTCCCGACCCGGTGTATATTATGCAGACGTAGCAGGGCGATCGCCGACGGCATTTTACACGGCCGCTGTCGTTCACCAGGAAATGCACGTTGATGGACTCTTCTTTCGAACCCCGAAATCAATGCGAGCCGAGGAAGTAGCGATAGCGCTTGCTGCCGCCCACGGCAATTCGAGGATCATTATCACGGGCTCCCGAAAAGCATGTGATCATTACTTGGCAGGGGAGATCTTCCACTTAGCTGCTTGTATTCTAAGAGGGACTGCCATTGATCCAGCACCCAAAAGAATCATTTGGGCTCCTGGCCACCAGGTCTTGCGAGGTAATGAGGCCGCTGACGCGGCTGCCCGAGCGCTTACTCACCGGGCTCCTCATCCCAGCTCTTCTGCCTCGGAGACTAACCAGCCGCTGCTGCGATTCCAAGAAATAATAACGCATTATAGCGACAACCATCGACTTTTCCCGGCCCCTGCAAAGGGGCTGAGTAAGAGGGAGTAGCGAACTTTAAGGCGCCTGCAGACAGGTACTCTACTCTGTCCTGCAATCATAAAACATTACGATCCTAACACGGATGGGCGATGCCCGCACTGTGGGGAGACCAGTGATATCTTCCACATGGTGTGCGCATGTACTCAAAATCCCCACCTCCCCCTTCCCTTACCCCTTCCAGAGAGGCATGGGTGACTGCTTTCCTCAACTGGTCCTCGCTTGAGTGCCAAAGGGCTCTAGTGAAACGGGCGAGAGACGGGACCTCGTCATGCATTGTCCCGGACTAGGGACGCCGACCATGTCGCAGGGCCACTCTGTGGCTCCCACACTCTTTCACAAAACTTCAGGGGGCACTTTGGCTAAGTGCTGGAAGGCGAAAGCGTTTCCTGGCGCACTGTTTGTAGGAAACATAGCGCAAAAAAGGACACGGACGACACAGAAGTGGACAGGACAGCGCCTGTCCTGTCCACTTCTGTGTCGTCCGTGTCCTTTTTTGCGCTATGTTTTCTAAGAACTGTTACCAACTAGCCCAAACCAAGCTACTGTTACACCGTTTGTTTTTATTGCGAAAGCATTACTGCTTGCACTTTCAGCCCGTCGCGTAGCGAGGCCGGTAGCTACCAAGCGCGGCCTAACTCCCGCTCCTGCCGCGCGCGGCGCGCTTAGCGGTCGGCTCGAGTGTCCACCGAGATGACAGAGAATTACTGCGCCATGTTCTTTCCTCAAAAATTCAGGTGGCACTTTGGCTCTCTAAAGGGCTGCAAGGCGAAAGCGTTTCCTGGCACACTGTTTGTTTTTATTTACTTTTTATTCTTCATATATTTTTTTATTTTTGCTCCTTTTCTTGTTTTTATTGTTTGTTATTTTTATTTTATATCCTATTTTATTTTGGTTTTATTTTTGCTTATTTTCTTGTTTTTATTTTCCTTTTCTTGACTTTATTCCTTTTATTTTATTTATGAAACCTATGCATTCACTACGCCTTTATTCATGCTGGAACCTTGAGCCTAGCCTTCGTGGCGGAGTGGTAGCGTCTCCTCTTCAAATGGTTTGTGGTTTTGTGGGCTTTAACGTCCCAAAGCGACTAAGGCTATGAGAGACGCCGTAGTGGAGGGCTCCGGAAATTTCGACCACCTGGGGTTCTTTAACGTGCACTGACATCGCACAGTACACGGGCCTCTAGAATTTCTCCTCCAAAGAAATTCTAGCCGCCGCGGCCGGGATCGAACCCGCGTCTTTTGGGTCAGCAGCCGAGCACCATAGCCACTGAGCCACCGCGGCGGCCCTCTTCAAATGCAAAAGGCCCTGGCGATTCCCACCCTCGGCGCAGTTTCTTTTTAAGCAGTGACGCCGAAAGGCGGACAAATCTGCCGACGCGTCTGTCGACACTCCTGCCGACGCGTCTGTTGACACTTCTGCCGACGCGTCGCTCGACATTCCTGCCGACGCGTCTGTCGACACAGCTGCCGACGCGTCTGCTAACGACAGTATGAGGCATTAAAGCCTTTCGCCTTAAAAAGCGGTGCGTTCGAAGGGCAGGGCATGGCGCAGTAATTCTCTGTCATCTCGGTGGACACCCGAACCACAGGAAGGGATGAACGCCACCACCCGTTCTGCCCGATGCCTTGCCCTTTCAACGCAACGCTCTTTGAGGAAAGGAAATTCTCTGTCATCTCGGTGGACCGCCGAACCGCACCGTACAGGAAGGGAGTAAGTGGGAGTGAAAGAAGAGGGAAGCTTCTCGACGATCATCCGTTAGCGTCAGCCGCTAGTTTTGGCGACCGAGGCACGCATAAATCTCCCAGCACGTGGGGGCCCTCGTGTGGTGAGTATAATGCCATGTAAAACAAATGGGGAAAACTTTCATAAATAAGCTTTACTAAGAGCACTACCAATACACACCACCAGGCTAACCAGGCGCAGCCAGGGCCAACGTTACTAGAACAAACTCAGTTTCACAGCTCCCCATACCGCCCAGCGGAGAAGAGTGTCCCAAGCGGCGGTCACGAGAACTAACGGCGCTGCAGTCAAGTCTTGCTCCCTGCCGGGCGCGTCGTCTGCTACACGCAGCGCGGAAGCGTGGAGCGGCCGGCACATATGAGGTTTTGGCGCGCTGCATTCGCGCTCTACATGGCTGCAGTAAAATAATACTTCCATTACGGCAGCTTTTGCTTCGAAGCAGCGTGTTATCTCGGAGAACACGTTTGTGTGATGCGGAATTAGGCTGTTAATATTGTGCAAAAATTGCAAAAGCGCTGAAATGACTGTCCGTGGAGTCATCGTTGGGATACCCGCTGTTGCATCCTGGTGCAAAGCAGGTCAACATGAAGAGGCCCGATGTCAAAAAATACTAACAAAATATTCAGGGGCCACTTTGACGATCTAAAGTGCGCGAGGCGAAAGCCTTTCCACGCAACTTTGGCCGCACGGCCGTTGGCACACACGAGGCGGCTATGGGGCGACTTGGTTAGGCTAGCCATGACAAATTGGGTCGAGACTAATTAGTCATGACCAATGAATAACTAGTCTCGTCTGGTTAATGACTGGCTAGTCATGACAAACCAGTCATGACTAGTTAGTCATTAACCAGTCATGACTAATTAGTAATTGGTCATGGTTAGTCATGATTAACCAGTCATGACTAATGGCTAACCAGTCATGACTAGCCATGACTGGTTAATTACTAACTAGTCATGACTAATTGGGTCATGACTTGACCCATGACTTACTAGTCATGATTGGTTATTGACTAACTAGTCATGTCTGGTTAATGACTAGCTAGTCATGACTAACCAGCGATGACAAACCAGTCATGATTGGTTAATGACTAGCTAGTCATGACTAACCAGCGATGACAAACAAGTCATGACTAACCAGTCATAACTAGTCATGACTGGTTAATGACGAACTAGTCATGATTGCTTAATGGCTAACCAGTCATGACTGTTTCATGACTAACCAATCATGACTAATTAGTCATGATTGGTTATTGACTAACTAGTCATGGCTAGTTAATTGATGACTGGTTAATGACTAGCTAGTCATGACGAAATAGTCATGTCTGGCTAAAGACTAGCTAGTCATGACCAACATTACTAGAACTTGGTTCTAGTAACGTTGGTCATGACTAACCAGTCATAACTAGTCATGACTGGTTAATGAATAACTAGTCGACTGCCTAATGACTAACCAGTCATGACTAATGTGTCATTAGTCATGGCTAACCAGTCATGGCTGACCATGACTAACTAACCAGTCATGACTAGTAATGACTGGTTAATGAATAACTAGTCATGGCTAACCAATCATGACTAACTAGTCATGAGTGACATGACTAGTCATGACTAGTCATGGTCAGTCATGACTGGTTAGCCATGACTAATGACACATTAGTCATGACTGGTTAGTCATGTTAATTGATGACTGGTTAATTACTAGCTAGTCATGACGAACTAGTCATGTCTGGCTAAAGACTAGCTAGTCATGACCAACATTACTAGAACTTGGTTCTAGTAACGTTGGTCATGACTAACCAGTCATAACTAGTCATGACTGGTTAATGAATAACTAGTCGACTGCCTAATGACTAACCAGTCATGACTAATGTGTCATTAGTCATTGCTAACCAGTCATGACTGACCATGACTAACTAACCAGTCATGACTAGTAATGACTGGTTAATGAATAACTAGTCATGGCTAACCAATCATGACTAACTAGTCATGAGTGACATGACTAGTCATGGTCAGTCATGACTGGTTAGCCATGACTAATGACACATTAGTCATGACTGGTTAGTCATTAGGCAGTCGACTAGTTATTCATTAACCAGTCATGACTAGTTATGACTGGTTAGTCATGACCAACGTTACTAGAACCAAGTTCTAGTAATGTTGGTCATGACTAGCGAGTCTTTAGCCAGACATGACTAGTTCGTCATGACTAGCTAGTCATTAACCAGTCATCAATTAACTAGCCATGACTAGTTAGTCAATAACCATTCATGACTAACTAGTCATGATTGGTTAGTCATTAAACAGTCATGACTGGTTAGCCATTAAGCAATCATGACTAGTTCGTCATTAACCAGTCATGACTAGTTATGACTGGTTAGTCATGACTTGTTTGTCATCGCTGGTTAGTCATGACTAGCTAGTCATTAACCAGACATGACTAGTTAGTCAGTAACCAATCATGACTAGTAAGTCATGGGTCAAGTCATGACCCAATTAGTCATGACTAGTTAGTAATTAACCAGTCATGGCTAGTCACGACTGGTTAGCCATTAGTCATGACTGGTTAATCATGACTAACCATGACCAATTACTAATTAGTCATGACTGGTTAATGACTAACTAGTCATGACTGGTTTGTCATGACTAGCCAGTCATTAACCAGACCAGACTAGTTATTCATTGGTCATGACTAATTAGTCTCGACCCAATTTTTCATGGCTAGCCAAACCAAGTCGCCCCATAGCCGCCTCGTGTGTGCCAACGGCCGTGCGGCCAAAGTTGCGTGGAAAGGCTTTCGCCTCGCGCACTTTAGATCGTCAAAGTGGCCCCTGAAAATTCAGGGGGCACTTTGACTGTCTAAAGTGCGTAGAGGCGAAAGCGTTTTCCGCACCACTTTCAGTGCTTCTGTGGCACTGGTGGCGTCACATGTAATTGAGTACTAATTACTAAGTGATGACAAATCACTAATTAATGGTTAATTACTGATTAATGCCTGAATACTAATTAACTGCTAATTAAGCTTAAGCTTAAGCTTCGCCTTTAGGAGTGGAACGCGACAGCGTGTTGTAGCGCTGCCAGGGAGTCCACGGAACGCCACCACCCGTTCGGCGCGATGCCTTGCCGTTTCAACGCAACGGTTTTTGAGGGAAGTAAATGGCGCAGTAAATCTCTGTCATCTCGGTGGACACCTGAACCGCACCGTAGAGGAACGGAGGAAGTGGGAGTGAAAGAAGAAAGACGAAGATGGCCCGTAATGAAGAAAATGAAATTGTATTTGAGGAAAGAAAATTACGCAGTAACTGTCTCACATATCTCGGTGGACACCCGTCAAAATTCAGGGGGGGGGTGCACTTTTTTGACCTAAAGTGTGGTCACTGATGTGTGGTTAAGATGTTAAGCTTCACCTCTAAGAGTGGAACGCGAGAGCGTCTCGCAACGCTGCCAGGGAGTCCATAGAACGCCATCGCCCATTCGGTCCTACGCCTCGCTCGTCGGTAAATTGGTTTTTGAGGAAAGGAAATGTATTTCTCTCTCCTATCTCGGTGGACACCTAAACCTCGCCGGAAAAGAAGTGAGGAGGATGGCAGTGAGCGAAGACACCGTATTCACTAGACGTGCCTTTGTTCATTCCAAACCATCGAGCTGGAACGAAACCACATTGAACAGATTGAATGGGGCGGGGCGTTATCTGGAGAAAGCGGGCATATCCAGCAGGCATTTCTTGAATATTATCAGGCGCTGTTTGCAAAGCAAGAAGTGGATGTGAGCGCATTCAAGGAAAAGTTTCTTGGCGCTTTGCCGCGATTAGATGACGAACAGAAAGAAAGGCTGGAGCTGTCGATAACTGCGTCAGAGGTCGAGCAAGCGATAGAAAATTTGAACCTGGGAAAATCTCCTGGACCTGATGGGTTAAGCGCCGCTTTTTACAAAGCATATAAACACGAAATAGTGCCAGTACTGACAGCAGTTTTTAACGAAGCCTACAAAGAAAATGAATTGCCCCCGTCTTATGGTAAATCACATACAGTGCTAATCCCTAAATCTGATGACGCAGAAAAGTTAAAGCAGGTCACAGCATATCGTCCTATCGCCCTCACAAACGTGGATTATAAAGTTTTCATGAAGATTTTAGCCCGTAGACTACAGTCAGTAATTCAGGATATAGTCGGTCCCCACCAGACGTGTGGGATCAAGGGACGCTCTATTGTTTCCAATATTCATAAAGCGAGGTGTGTGCTGGAATGTTGTGATTACACAAATAGCTGTGTAGCCATCCTTCAGCTAGATCTTGAGAAGGCATTCGATTGTGTTTCGCACGATATCCTGTCCTGCATACTCGACCATGTGAATTTAGGGTCCATTATTTGCGAGGGAGTGGCCTTGGCGTACCGGAGCTGCACGACAAGATTAATTGTAAATAAGAGTTTGGGGGCCCCCATTAGCCTGCAGCGTTCGGTGCGCCAGGGTTGTCCCCTCAGCCCTCTTCTATTCCGCATTTACATTGAAGCGTTGTGTTTGAATATCATAGAAAGTGAAAAAATTCGAGGATTCCAGCTACAGGCAGCAGAAGTTAAGCTGCTGGTTTATGCGGATGATGTCGCGGTGTTCACAGTGAACCGGGAAGGTATAACCGAGGCCGTGGCATGCGTAAAAGAATTCACCATGATCACCGGTAGTGAAGTGAATTGGTCAAAGTCCCTGGGGCTTTGGCACGGTGAATGGCCAACGAAGCCCGGTTATTTTGCAAACGTGTCCTGGGTGACGACCCCAGTAAAGTACTTAGGCGTCCCACTGGACGGTTATCGCGATAGCGATTCGTACTGGAAAGCACAGACGCAAGCCACGCGTGAAAAGGTGGAAAGGTGGAAAGGGCGACACCTTTCAATTTTCGCAAGGGCCACAGTGTGCAATCTGCTTTTTATGTCTAGGCTGTGGTATGTGATGCAAGTGTTGCATTGTGCAAGGATGAACGTACAGAGACTGCACCGGATCTTTGCCGTTTTTGTGTGGGCTGCGGACTGGGAACGCTGCAGCCGGACCAATTTGTTTAGGCGGGTGAAGGATGGCGGCCTGAGTCTGGGACACTTATTTCTGCGGCAGATTGTAAGCAGATTTTGTTTTGTGCGCGATGTAAGCGATCCGTTTTTGCGCACTGTGTGCCAATTAAGGCTCGGAAATGCACTGCCGGACTTTGTTGTCACAACCGAAAGTTTCTCGGGACGTATTTTTGGTTACTTTAGAGAGGTTGTCGCGAGTGTTCGATTCCTGTCGGTTCGATTTTCGTATGAATATTTATCTTCTGTTAGCAGGAAAAAGTTGTATAAAGATTTGTGCGATGTAGTTCTTCCACAACCTATGTACAGGGCCTTATACAATGGAGGCCAGGGACGCGACGTACTTAAGCGTGTGAAGGCGATGCAGGTGCCGCCAAGTGCAAAAACTTTTTTCTTTAAATTACATACCGGAACACTACCAGTAAAGGAATTCTTGGAAAGGAAGCAGTTATTTCTACCTTGGGGATCACATTGTTTAATTTGTAAACAACCAGAAACAATAGACCACGTTTTTTTGCACTGTTGGGAGGGGGTATACTTTTGGGACATCTTGCAACGGACTTTAAAAAAGGAATTTCCGCTCGACGCTCATGGTATCCGGTACTTGCCTGTAGAGAGTGAGGATGGGACACCATTCGACCTCATTATGCTAATGGGCCTCCATTGTATTTGGCGCTCCAGAATGGCAGGATATCATTGCGATCCTGATGCACGGCCAGCACGGATCTATTTTCGGGAGTGCATGCATAAGTATATTGAAGTTCAGAAACTTGCTCCTGAAGCTCCTGAGTGGCTCGAAAGAGTCGAGCCTTTGGTGACGCTTAAGGAGTTTTAATATGACGAAGCCACGCACCCCCGGGCGGATAGTGTTGTTAATTATTGCTCATTGCGCTCTGTAAGTGTATTTGTGTACCGTATTTGTATTTGTGTATTTGTATGTGTGTATTTGTGTATTTGTGTGTGTGAAGTCAGGCAATAAATAAAAAAAAATAAAAAAAAAGCTGGAATGGCGGAGTGGATAGCATGCTCGTCTCGCACTCCGAAGACGGGGGTTCGATTCCCGAGCTCGACCAATTTTTTACTAGGTTTTATTTATTTATATGGCCTGACTAGAGAAGTTAATTAGGCTAATTAGGTAATTAAGCAATTAACTAAGCTCAGTCCTACTTACTTGGAGCATCACTATATGGTCCCTTCAATTGGTTGCATGGTTACTAGCCAAAGTACAATTGGCCCCGTTTGAAATTGGCGCACTGTGACGTCACGACCGTTTCGACCAACTGAAAAGCGTGACATTCTCTGTCGACAACTGCTGCTTACAACGATGAGACATTAAAGGCTTTCGCCTTAATATTTTGTTAGTATTTTGTGACATCGGGCCTCTTCATGTTGACCTGCTTTGCACCAGGATGCAATAGCGGGTATCCCAACGATGACTCCACGGACAGTCATTTCAGCGCTTTTGCAATTTTTTCCGCCATGACTAGTTATTAATTAACCAGCCATTACTAGTCATGACTGGTTAATGACTAGCTAGTCATGACTAACCAGCGATGACAAACCAGTCATGATCGGTTAATGAACTAGTCATGATTGGTTAGCCATGACTAGTTATTCATTAACCAGTCATTGCTACCAGTCATGACTAACTCGTCATGAGTTAATGATTTGTTCAAATGCCAAATGAGTAGTTAGTGACTTCAAATGTCAAAGGCCATGGTTCGATTCTCAGCCTCGACAGTTTTTTTTAAGTAGTGACGCCGAAATGCGGACACATCTGCCGACACGGCTGCTAACGACAGTATGAGGCATTAAAGGCTTTCACCTTAAAATTAACCGAGAAGGAGACGACACAAAACGGCTGTCGCGAGCGCTCTTTAAAAAGGGCGCAGCAGGGCCAGCGAGCCGCACCGAGCGGCGACGAGGGAGCAAGACTCGATCGCAGCGCCACTAGTTCGCGCCACCGCCACTTGGGACAGCTCTCCGGGCAGAGCTGTGAAACAGTTGGTTCTAGTAACGTTGGCCAGGGCTACTGCTTTCGCAACTTACCGGGCTTAACCATTCTAAGCCTCTGCCAAATCTTTATTTACTTTTTTATTTTTTCATATTATTTTTATTTTTATTTTTCCTCCTTTTCTTATCTTTGTTGTTTTTATTTTATTTTTTGTGTATTTCCTTATTTTTATTTTTTATTTTTCCTTTTCTTGACTTTATTCCTTTTATGTTATTTATGAAACCCATGCATTCACTAGTAGGAGTATTTGACCTCGCTTCGGCGAGCGCGGCTTCGGCCGCTTATCTGTTTTTTCAGCAGCGTCCGCTCCGGCGGACGCAGTTTTTGCTGAGACGCGCGTCTTTTCTTTCCTTTTTCTCTTTCCTCTGATCTTTTAACTCTCCTCTATCTGCACATGGCAGCGGTGGTGGCTTGGCTCGAGCCAGTAGGCAGGCCCGTGCAATTTCCTTTTCATCCTTCTCTCTCAGTCGCAACACTAGATGCGCCTTTATTCATGCTCGAACCTTAAGCCTTCGTGGCGCAGACAAGTATTGAGAAAGTATTGAGACAAGTATTGAGTATTTTTGAGACAAGTATTGATGTTGAATTTCTGCCTCAGTCATTTACGAAAAGTCATATTGTCTCAATACCAAAGACCGAGGATAAGGAAAAACTTCGATTTGTAGATGGCTACAGACCAATCAGGCTTTCTAATGTAGATTATAAGATTTTTGCTAAAGTACTGTCAAATCGGCTGCAGCTTGCAATGTCTACTTTGATTGGGCCTCATCAAACATGTGGCTTGCGGGGACGATCAATACAATCTAACCTACATGTAGCGCGTACAGTGTTGCAGTATTGCAGTGACGCTCAAGAACAATTAGCAATGCTGCAAATTGACCTGGCAACGGCATTTAATCGAGTGTGCCATTCATTTCTTTTTGCACTTTTAAATCACGTCAATCTCGGTTCAATACTTTCTACTGGCATACGCCTTTGTTACAAATCCTGTACCACGCGCTTGATTGTTAATGGCTGTCTCTCGCATCCAGTCCCAATTCAGTCTTCGGTGAAACAAGTGTGCCCACTGTCTCCGCTCCTGTTCGCATTATATTTGGAGCCACTTTGCATCAGTGTTATAAACAGTACAGCTGTCAATGGTTTCCGAATAATGGGCCACGAACTGAAGGTATTGGCTTATGCAGATGACCTTGCGTTTTTTTTTGTACTGATAAGCCAAGCATCGATGAAGTTATTCGTTTAACGGAGGACTTTGGTTCGGTGTCAGGAAGTCGGATTAATCGCTCTAAGAGTTGCGGTCTTTGGTTTGGTAGCTGGGGTACGACACCTGCTTAATATGCTGGTATAACATGGACATGCAGGCCACCAAAGTACCTTGGCGTCCCTTTGAGTGCCTATAAGCATAGCGCACATTATTGGAAAGACCGCGTGTCAACTCTTCAGCGCTATGCTCAAACGTTTGTCCCCCGTGGCCTCTCAATTTTTGGCAGGGCGACCGCCTGTAATCTGTTTCTCGCCACTAAAATATATTATGTACTGCAAATTATTCATTGCGCAAGACTTCCTATCCAGCGTTTTCACAGGGTTTTCGCTACTTTTGTGTGGGATTCGTCTTTTGAATCCCTGAGGCGTGATAACCTTTTTCCTCCTGTAAGTGCTGGTGGCCTTGGTCTAGTTCACCTGTATGTCCGACAGATAGTGTCACGTTTCATGTTTTTCCGTGACACTACACACCCAATAGTACGTTCATTCCTGCAAACAAATTTAGTTCATGTTTTACCCAACCTCATTGTGTCTTCCAATGTTTGTGACCGTCTTGTTTGTGGGGCATAATGCAAGAGGTGTATTTGGCTGTCCGTTTCCTACTTGTTTGTTTTTCTCCTGAGTTCCTTTTTTTAGTGTCGAGGAAAAAGTTGTATATGGATTTGATTAGTATGCTCTTCCCTCCGCCCATGTACCGCTCTCTGTATTTTGGTTTACCTGCGCACGACGTACTCAAAAGAGTACGTAAGATGCCAGTCTCGCCGTGTACAAAGAACATTTTCTTTAAGTTACACACGGGTACGTTGCCCGTTAGAACATGGTTAGAGAAAAAGGGCATTTTTGTGTCTACCGTTAATTGCCGCCTTTGTGATGAACCAGAAACAATTGAGCATTGTTTCATCAGTTGCAAAGATGCAGTACTCTTCTGGGATATCCTGCAACGCACATTTAAAAAAAGAATTCATCTGACTCCACATTCTGTTCGCTATCTCACTGCGCTGCCATTTGTTGATGAACCCCTGGACATGTTCTTTCTGATTGGACTGCACAGCCTCTGGAAAACCCGCATGATGGACAGACACTGCGAACCTGTTGTGTCTACAAAGGATCACTTCAGTCGAATGGTTGTTCATCTAAGAGACGTGTATGCTCAGACTGAGTACGAACCGGAGTGGCACTCACTATTAGTGATGTGCTCTGCATTGCCCCTTTTCTAGTGCATGGTCTTTTCAATATGTATTGTCTAACACTGTTTTCATAATGGCTTGTATATAGTTCATGTACATAGAACATTACATCACTGTAATAAATACCATGTTGAAGAAACAAAAAAAGACTTCGTGGCGGAGAGGTAGCGTCTCCGCTTCAAATGCCAAAGGCCCTGGTTCGATTCCCACCCTCGGCGCAGTTTCTTTTACTGCGAAAGCAATACTAGTTGCACTTTCAGCCCTTCGCGTAGCGAGGTCGGTAGCTACCAATGACCTTTAGCATGAGCCCCTTCTCTGACGTCATGTCATCTGCCGCAGAAACCGGGGGCCCAACTCGCGCCGTCGCGTAGCGAGGCCGCAGCTACCAAGCGCGGCCTAACTCCCGATCCTGCCGCGCGCGGCGCGCTTAGCGGTCGATTGGGGAGTCCACCGAGATGACAGATGGGCTCCGTGAATCGTCAGTGTTCTTGACCGGAAAACCCCAGTTGAATGCAAAGTGTTCATTGGATGTGTTCCGTGAAGTTACGAGGACCATCTGGACACCAATTTTATCTCTGTGAGTATAATATTTTTCCACTTACAGGACATTGAAATGTTGAGGCGGCGAGAGCCACGCTACACCTAACGCCGACGTAGCGTCGGCCGTGGCCGAAGCAGGAGACGCATGGGCTTCGCTGGCCCTACCGGGGCTGAGCAGCCTCGACGGCGGCATGGCATCAGCATCGACTGCGGCACATATTACGGCCCCGGTTATTGAAAATAACCCGGGTACGGACCAGCCCCACGCCATGGAGCTTGCAAGCACCAACAACGCTGGAGCTACGAGGGGACCGCAAGAACAACCAAGAGTCTACCCAGTCAACGAGACCCCGTGGCGAGTGATGAAGGAATTAGTGGAGCGCAGAGCCCAGAAGGATAGGAAAGCTACCGTTCAGGCAAGTACACCTTCGGAGGCAAACAAAACTCCAGTGGGAACGAGCGAGCCACAGCAGCAGAAACCTGGGACGCCGGGACCGAACGCCATGGCCCGAACGCGCCACCGGCGTCCGCTGCAAACAACCAACTGAAGACACACTCTGGTAACAGGCGAGATTTCGTACAGCTCCCGAAAGGAGGATACAAAATCGTATTCCGACCGAAGAGCCACAACCTAAGAGTGGGAGATTTCAAGCCCAGCGATTACATACAAGCCCTGGTGAAGGAATGCAACCTGGTATACACCGACGACATGCTTGTCGCGGTGAAAGACATCTCAAACATAATAATAGTCCGGACGCCAGATAGCGCGAAGGCAGAAGCTCTGCAAAAGACGAGGAAGTTGTGCCTCGGGCCTTGGCCAATCCCCCCACGTGGGTATGTGCCATTATAAAGAGGTGAAGAAGAAGAAGAAGAAGAGATAAACAATTCGAGTTGAATGCCTACTGCTCCACGGCGGAGGGAACTGTCCGGGGTGTGGTGCATGGAGTGATGGCCGGCACCACGCAAGAAGTCCTAATGAACCACATCCAAGTAGCAACGCCGGGAATTCGTGCAGTCTACGCAAGAATGCTCGGGAAGTCAGAGTCAGCGCTCATCGCGTTCGACGGACCGAGGTTGCCCAAGACAGTCGCAGGGATGGGAGGACTGTACAGAGTTTACCCTTACCAACCTACGAAGCAGGTGTGCTTCAGATGCCACCTGCAGGGGCACCGATAAAACGTCTGCCCGGAACCAGAACCCATTCCGCAGTGTCCTAGATGCAAACGTGCCAACGTCGACGGACACGAGTGTGGGGAGCCCAGGTGTGAGTGGTGCGGCGAAGCTCACGCCACGGGCGATATAGGATGTAAGAGACGTCCCAAGCGGAAAGGCCAGCAGAACCAGCAAGGCAAGAAAAAAGAAAGCAGTTACCACGGTGGCCACAGGCCGCGGTGGTTCGACAGCGAGGAAGCCGAAACGAAAGAAAAGAACGGATCTTCGAGATCTGCGTCTCGGAACAGGCGCGGCGGCAGCAGAAGCCGAACGCCGTTCTTCAAAGAGGGAGACTTTCCGGGGTTAGCACACGCGAGAACCACCGACCACGGTGGCGACAACGCCTGGGTTCGAGGGAATGCTCATGGCGCTTCCGCATCTAAACAGAAGACCAAGCAGTCCAAGAAGGTGAGTCAGTCTAGGAGCGAGTCTCCAGTCTATCCCACTGCTCTAGACTATTCGATACAGGCTAGATTCGAAGCTCTAGAAAAAACAAACAGGGAACTTAGAGAGGAAAATGAACGACTAAAAAGGAGGCTCTCGTTTATAGAACAGCGACAACAAAGAGAAGAAAATGATACAAACCGAGGAAAAGTACACGGAGTACAATCGCCCACGACGAAAACAAGCACGCAGGGGCCAGCAGCCGTACAACCGCAAGTAAGGGAAGAAATAGATGCTACTATACCACTACACCAAATACAGGAGCAACAGAAAACAGTCTTGACGACGCTGGAACAAATCATGAGCAGACTGAACGCGACCGATCAGAGATTGGCAGAACTGTTCAGGAGACAAAACAAGAGAGCACCGGAACAGGTCGACCTAAACGAAAGCGCGAAGATCTTCGCGGCGCAGCAGTAGTGTCACATCATGCCTAACGCAGAAGAAAAATTTACAATATGGCAATGAAACTGTAGAGGATTTCGAAAAAAAAAACGATTTCAACATACATGTAATGCAGCATAAACACCCTCCCACTGTAATAGCGCTGCAAGAAACTAACACTTCGCCGAAGATAGTCGGCTACGACACCATAGTAGATGAAAGATTTAAAAAAGTGGCCATTTTCTGTCAGAAGGGGGTCACTACGCACAAGCACACGACACCAGAAGAAGATATAGAACACCTTTTAATAGAGGTAATACCTAAGAAGCGCGGGGAGAAGTGCCTATTCGTACTTAACATATATTCACCACCGCGCAAGAAGAGACATGACTTCAGAGAAATCATTAGAGCGGTGATCGGCCTGGTAAAACAAAACCACCTTGTGATTGTTGGAGATTTCAATGCTCCGCACAAAGAGTGCGGCTACAAGATGAATACAAAGAAAGGAAAAACCATCCTAGATGGAGTGGACACGCACGGGCTGGAAATCGTTACCGATAGCCGATACCCTACTAGGGTCGGAAACAGCGTTTCAAGAGACACTAGCCCTGATTTGACCATCATAGGAAATATCCTAGACTACGAATGGTCTAACACCGGGGAGCAGTTGGGAAGTGACCACTACGTAATTCAAACGCAAATTAAACTTACAAGGTTCAGCACAATCCAGAGAAAGAAAAAAATCACAGATTGGAAAAAATTCCGTGAACAGTTGGAGAATGAAGCCGGAAGAACTGCGATAACGGACATCGAAAAGTGGACCAAACGACTACGGGAGGTCCACAGAGACAATACTACGGAGCTAGAGGTCACCGATGAATTTCCACGTGCGGATAAACGATTGCTACATCTTTGGGAGGCTCGTAGGGGGCTGACGAAAAGATGGAAGAAACAAAAACATAAGAGGAAATTGAGACTCAGAATAGTTCAAATCAATAAGGAGATAGAAGACCACACTGCAAACTTACTTAGAGATAATTGGCACCAAATTTGCAATGAACTAAACGGCAACTTGGGTAGCGCTAAAACATGGGCGCTGCTCAGGCACCTCATAGACCCGACAAAATCGAAAAGAGAAAACAGCAAAACGATAGAACGTATCACGCACAATTTTCAGGGAACGGACGCCCAGATTACAGATTTTCTTTGGTCCAGGTACGTCGGAAGCACGCAAGTGCCACCCTGCACCATGGTATATTCAGGGACAAGGAACTCGAAGCTGGATGAACCGATAAAAGACTACGAGGTATACGCGGCTGCCAGGTCATTCACAAGAAACACAACACCGGGAAAAGATCAAGTAACAAATGCAATGATCAGAAACCTCAGTGATGACCAAATCGAAAGCCTGACTGGACTAATCAACGAGCACTGGGAAAGGGGCACGGTCCCGGCGGAGTGGAAACACGCTGAGATTATAGTGATACCTAAACCAGAGAAAACACCCAGTTTAGAGAACCTTAGGCCCATTTCACTAACTTCATGCCTCGGTAAACTATACGAGAAAGTGGTCAAGACTAGACTGAGCATTTACATGGAGGACAACGGTCTGTTTCCGGATACCATGTTCGGGTTCAGAACGGGGCTCTCCACGCAAGACGTGATGCTCCAGTTAAGAGACACGGTACTAAAACAAATATCGGGCACTCGAGAAGGCGTAATCCTGGCCGTAGACCTCAAGGGGGCCTTCGACAACATCGGCTACAATGCCATTCTCACAGAACTCTCGGCAACAAACTGTGGGGAGAGGATCTTCGCATACGTAAAGGCCTTCCTGTCTAACAGAACAGCAACGATCGGCATCAACAACAATAGGTCAGAAAAGAAGACGACGCCAAACAGAGGGACGCCACAAGGATCCATCATCTCACCTTTGCTCTTTAACATAGCAATGATTGGATTAAATAGGAGACTGAAAAACATCAAAGACCTAGAACATTCAATTTATGCGGACGACACCACAGTGTGGACGACAAAAGGATCGAAGGGAAACAAGCAAGAAATATTGCAAAGACCAACGGATGAGATCGGTCAATTTGCTTTATTTAGCGGGATGCAGTGCTCCCCAGAAAAATCAGAATTTATTAGACTTCACAAAAATAAAGAGGACAGGGGAACGATAGAATTAGAGATAGATGGACAACCCGTAAGGAGGACAAATAAGCTTCGGATCTTGGGAATGTGGCTGCAGGAGAAAGGCAAACGGGACCATACCATCCAGCTCTTGGAACACTCCACGAAACAGATATGCAGGATGTTAAGCCGGATTACGAACAAGAGAAAAGGGGTGAAGGAGCGAGATGCGTTACGGATCCCTTCTGCGCTCATCATACCGAGGATGACGTACGCGCTTCCGTACCTACAACCTAACAAAGGGGAAAAGAACAAAATGGAAACATGCATCAGAAGGGCGTACAAGCAAGCTTTAGGAGTCATGGCCTGCGCCTCGACAGAGAAGCTGATGAACATGGGGGTGTACGGCACCTATGAGGAGCACAGCGAAACCATGCTCAGATTTCAAATGGAAAGACTTAAAAGAACAGCCGCTGGCCCCGCACTACTGGTCAAGCTAGGATACCCGGCAGAAGACGAGGGCGAAGACAAGACAGACATTGACAGCCAAATTAGGAGCACTTTCTTGGTTAAACCAGTGCCCAGAAACATGGACCCCAAGAACCACGAAGGAAGACGGGCGGCGAGATCATTGGAGTTGGACAGGTTCCTAAAGAAGAAACAGATGGTTCTGTATATGTTGACGCGTCCAAGTACAGAACGAAGGAAAACGCTAGGGCGGTAGCAGTAGTGAACGCCAATGGGAATATAGTTACTGGTGCATCAGTGCGCACAAGGACAACACAAGCAGATCGCCATAGCTCTAGCGCTGCCTGAAGCCAATCGGCAGGGACTGAGTTACTGGATAGCGACGGATTCTCAGGCTGCAGCAAGGGCATACAGAGATGGAAGGATCGGCCGAAAAGCCGCGAGTATCCTCTTCGAACAAAAACAACACAGACATGGATCAAACAACACAAGCATTCAACACACCATCATTTGGGTCCCTGACACTGGGGTTGAGGGAAATCTCATGGCAGACACCGTTGTCCGAGGGTTCACGAACCGGAGGGCGGGTTTGCCGGTCGAACCCTTCAGCACGCCAGAATCTTACGGGGAGGCAATGAAGGCGTTGTTGGGAGCGCGCAAGAAGTACTCGGCTCCGGCGGATATCCTCGACAGAGAGCAGGCCACCACGCTCAGACGACTACAGACACCTTACCCAAGCAGAGCCATGTTTTTTTATTTATTTATTTACATATACTGCAGGCCAATGTTTTGGCCCAAGCAGGATGGGCATACAAATTTAGAACACGAGAAGAACATATATAATGCGAGAAAGAACACATGGGAAACAACACATTTCTGAAAAGAACAACTATATGAGAAAACTAATATTGGGAAATAAATGGACAACACATCTCATGAATAATACGAATTCTAAATGCATGACCAATAACTCTTCTGGAAGGAAAATATATGTTAGGTATGCAAAATATGGCTTTCTAGTCCTTTCACGGAGTCTTTGCTTTGAAAAATGTTGCGTGGTAAAGAATTCCATTCAGTGATCGTGCGGGGGAAAAAACTATATTTAAATGTGTTAGTGCGAGCGAAGATTGGGGCTAAGGATTGTTCGTGATTATGCCGCGTTGTCCTTGTACTAGCATGTTTAACAGATTCTGGTATGGGTAACTTGATCTTTCCGGAAAGACCGTTATAAAGAAATGCAAGACGGCTAACTTGCCTTCGTGCTGCTAATGTAGGGATATTATTGAGCTTCATTAAATTAGAAGGGGAGTCTAAGCGTTTATATTTTCCGAAAATAAATCTAACTGCTTTTCTTTGTACCTTTTCAAGCTGCATAATATCTTTTTTACAATGAGGGTCCCATACAACAGAGGCATATTCTAGTTTCGACCTTATGCATGCATTATAAGCTAGGATTTTTGTACAAGGTGGTGCGCTTCTGAGTTTTCTTTTCAGGAACCACAACTTTCTAAGAGCGGCTACACAAATATCGTTTATATGCTCGGACCAGGTTAGCTTGTTAGTCAGTGTAACACCAAGGTATTTATACTTATCAACTACTGAAATAGGCCTGTTATAGAGCGAATATGTGAAAGTACTAATTGACTAATGTACTAATGTATCACAAAATGTGGCCGAACAGATACGCGAAGGAGTGCGTGTGGTGTGGGGGCTACGCCACAACGTACCACGCCACCTGGGGCTGCGAAAAAAGCCCTTTACTACCAAAGGTAAATAGCCCTAGTCTAGAGCAGTGGGAGGCCCTCCTGGCTGACTCCGACCCGAGCACACAGCTTATGCTGGTGACGAGGGCCAAAGCAGCGGCGGAGGCCAACGGGATCCTGGACTAGGGAAGACCGACCACTGAAGCTCCACATCTATCTATCCCCATCCCCCTACTCCCAAACTCTTCCTTTTGGAAAAAAAAAATAAATGTGTTCACTACTACTACTACCGAGATGACAGAGAATTACTGCGCCATTTTCTTTCCTCAAAAACCAGTGCATTCTAAGCGCAAGGCATGGCGCAGTAATTCTCTGTCATCTCGGTGGTCACCCGAACCACAGGAAGGGAGGAACGCCACCACCCGTTCGGCGCGATGCCTTGCCCTTTCAACGCAACACTTTTCGAGAAAAGGAAATTCTCTGTCATCTCGGTGGACCCCCGAACAGCACCGTACATGAAGGGAGGAAGTGGGAGTGAAAGAAGAGGGAACTTCTAGACAATCATGCGTTAGCGTCAGCCGCTCGTTTTGGTGACCGAGGCACGCATCTCTCTCCCAGCACGTGGGGGCCCTCGTGTGGTGAGTATAATGCCATGTACAACAAATGGGCAAAACTTTCATAAACATAAGCTTTAGTAAGAGCACTACCAACACACACCACCAGCCAAACCAGGCGCAGCCAGGGCTATTGCTTTCGCAACTTACCGGGCTTAACCAAGCTAAGCCTCTGCCAAATTTTTTAAGCAGTGACGCCGAAAGGCGGACAAATCTGCCGGCGCGTATGTCGACACGGCTGCCGAGGCGTCTGCTAACGACAGTATGATACATTAAAGGCTTTCGCCTTAAAATAAAATTTTTCACCACCACCGTCTCTCTCTCATCATTCCACGTACCAATAAGCACGATTCAGGCGTCCACTCACCCAGGGAGCCAGGCGCATCCTTTCCTAAAAAATCATCGGAGTGTAAAACGTTGACAACGCCAACGCCAATGAACACAATGAACGCCGACGGCCTATGGCATCAGCGCTGAATATCTGGCACAATGGTGTCAATAGGGCCATTTCTTTAACCTACACCAGCTACACCAGTGTAGCAAACGTCCAATACCTCCAATGAAGCTTTGCTACACTGGTGTAGCTGGTGTAGGTTAAAGAAATGACCCTAATGTCTGCAGCCCACGGCTAGACACCATACCATGGCTCTCTGTCATCATCCCATGTACCGAAAATTCAGGGGGCACTTTGGCTCTCTAAAGTGCTGCAAGGCGAAAGCGTTTCCTGGCCACAGTTTGTTTTTATTTACTTTTTATATTTCATATTTTTTTTTGTTTATTTTGTGCTCCTTTTCTTAGTATTATTGTTTTTTATTTTTATTTCACACGTAATTTTTATTTTGTTATTATTTTTGTTTTTTATTTTAATTTTTATTTTCCTTGTTATGACTTTACTCCTTTTATTTTATTTATGAAGCCCATGCATTCATCAGATTCGCCTTTATTCATGCTGGAACCTTCAGCCTTTTAAGCAGTGACGCCGAAAGGCGGACGAATCTGCCGACGCGTCCGTCGACACGGCTGCCGACGCGTCTGTCGACATGGCTCCCGACGCGTCTGTCGACACGGCCGCCGATGCGTCTGTCGACACGGCTGGCGACGCGTCTGTCGGCACGGCTGCCGACGCGTCTGTCGACACTTCTGCCGACGCGTCTGTCGACACTCTTGACGACGCGTCTGCCGACACTCCTGCCGACGCGTCTGTCGACACTCCTGCCGACGCGCCTGTCGACACGGCTGCCGACGCGTCTGTCGACACTCCTGCCGACGCTTCTGTCGACACGGCTGCCGACGCGTCTGTCGACACGGCTGGTGACGCGTCTGACGGCACGGCTGCCGACGCGTCTCTCGACACGGCTGCCGACGCGTCTGTCGACACGGCTACCGACGCGTCTGTCGATACTCCTGCCGACGCGTCTGTCGACACGGCTGCGGACGCGTCTGCTAACGACAGTATGAGGCATTAAAGGCTTTCGCCTTAATAAGCGCAATTAAGGCGTGCACTGACCCAGAGAGCCAGGAGCTTGCTTTCCTTAAAATGATCGGAGGGTAAAACGCCAACGCCAATGAACACAATGAACGCCGACGGCCTGTTTCTTCAGCGCTGCATATCTGGCACAACGTTGTCAATGTCTGCAGCCAACGTCTGTCTGTCATCACCCCACGTACCAATAAGCACGATTCAGGCGTCCACTGACCCAAGGAGCCAGGCGCTTCCTTTCCTTAAAATGGAGTGTAAAACGTTGACAACGCCAACGCCAATGAACACAATGAACGCCGACGGCCTGTTTCTTCAGCGCTGCATATCTGGCACAACGTTGTCAATGTCTGCAGCCAACGTCTGTCTGTCATCACCCCACGTACCAATAAGCACGATTCAGGCGTCCACTGACCCAAGGAGCCAGGCGCTTCCTTTCCTTAAAATGATCGGAGTGTAAAACGTTGACAACGCCAACGCCAATGAACACAATGAACGCCGACGGCCTGTTTCTTCAGCGCTGCATATCTGGCACAACGTTGTCAATGTCTGCAGCCAACGTCTGTCTGTCATCACCCCACGTACCAATAAGCACGATTCAGGCGTCCACTGACCCAAGGAGCCAGGCGCTTCCTTTCCTTAAAATGGAGTGTAAAACGTTGACAACGCCAACGCCAATGAACACAATGAACGCCGACGGCCTGTTTCTTCAGCGCTGCATATCTGGCACAACGTTGTCAATGTCTGCAGCCAACGTCTGTCTGTCATCACCCCACGTACCAATAAGCACGATTCAGGCGTCCACTGACCCAAGGAGCCAGGCGCTTCCTTTCCTTAAAATGATCGGAGTGTAAAACGTTGACAACGCCAACGCCAATGAACACAATGAACGCCGACGGCCTGTTTCTTCAGCGCTGCATATCTGGCACAACGTTGTCAATGTCTGCAGCCAACGTCTGTCTGTCATCACCCCACGTACCAATAAGCACGATTCAGGCGTCCACTGACCCAAGGAGCCAGGCGCTTCCTTTCCTTAAAATGATCGGAGTGTAAAACGTTGACAACGCCAACGCCAATGAACACAATGAACGCCGACGGCCTATTGCTTATGCTCGAGTCCTAACAGTGAATGGCAGCTATGGGATCGACCGGCGTCTGCTACCTCGGCGCGGTTGGTGCCTGATGTTTTCCCCTCAATTCGCCAGACTGCTCTAGCACACGTGATTGTAGTCTAGAGTAGAGCTGTGTGTAGCACTAGAGAGAACTTTGCTATTTCGAGCCTAGTAGGAGTGCTTAGAAGCGAAAGCTGGTGCAAATGGAGTAAACAAGGCGTTCTGGAAAAGAATTGCTTGTGCGTGCCATACTAGTAGCTGTATAATAGTGAACGGGAAGGTAATTCTAAGAACAGGGATACTGCAAGAGGCTATTGTACACGATGGAGACCCTTAAAGTGAAGCAACTCGTTGGAATATTTAAGGAGCTAGGCCTTACCGTTGGCCGTGCGAAACGAAATCATGCGAATTTTGAGATCATGCTGAATGAGGGCGTAACGGCTGAAGAAGCCAATGAAGCCTGGGCTGAGGTCAAAAAACACTGGGAGCGCTAAGACCCAGAGCGAGAGCGACAAGAACGCCTTCAACGCGAAGAGGCACACAGAGAGGAATGCCAAGAGAAAAGAGAACACGATAGAAAAGCGAGAGTTGGAGCAGCGGCAAAGCTCGCAGGCGCCTAGCGCATAGCTTCATCGGTGGTGCAGGCTAAGTGCCACAGAATCCGAGATCAACTGCCGCCGTTCGTAATCGCTGAGGACGTGGCAAAATATCTCATAAAACTTCAGCATGTCTGCGAGAGAAATTTCATTGAGCGGGCACTCTGGGCACAGAATTTGCTAGCTCTGCTCCCTGTGGTGGTGGTGGAAAACATTTATGTACAGGTATACTACAGGAGCTTATGCATCAGCTGACCCAGAGGGGGCCAGCCCTTACAAATACTAGGTGGAGGTCCCTAGTTCGGGACCCCAGTGGCATCGGCCGCCGCCCGGGCCGCCACCAAGGCCCGTTGGGCCTGCAGGTCAGAGCAGCCGAGCAGAGTCGCCTCCCAGTCCTCCCGGGTTGGGTTGGGGTGAGGGGGGATAGCAGGGTTGGAGGGGCAGGTCCACACCATGTGGTAGATGTCCGAAGACTTCTCCGCTCAGTGCGGACAGCTGCCAGAGAAAGAAGTGTCGAAGTGCTTGAGAGCTGCCGGGCACAGGAAAGTATTAGTATAGAGGCGAAGCAGAAGCCCCTCCTCCGCCTTTGAGAGACCTTCACGAGATAACGTGTTTGTCGAAGGTGGCGTTCGAGCGCAACGAAGAGGTCAAAGAGGCCCTGTTGAGGAAAGGTAAGCTGTCACCTGAAACATTCCGGCAAAGGTTCCGGGACCCTAATAAGGGCAGTGAGTCACACATTGACTATGCGTTTAAACTGAAAGCCGACCTAGTTGAATGGCTCAAGGGCGAGGAAGTTTATGACGATCGATGGGGTTGAATGTATTGCGCTGGAGCAATTCTACCGCTGCATCCAGGACGATGTAAGGCTGTGGCTTCAGGATAGGCTTACTGAGGCTAAGCTCAACAAGGTAGCAGAGCTCGCTCAGAGATGCTGCACTCACCGAAACACACAGCAGGAATTTACGCATCGAAAAAGTGGAAACAAGGGCGCTTCTCTAAGGAAGCCTGATAGAAGGAAACTTTATTCCGCAAAATGGGACGTGGTTTAGGGGAACACCACCTGCAGCTCAAGACCACAACCCCCATAGTAACGAAAGTGTCGACCTCTTTCTTATGCATTTCAACCGTAATCCTGCTTTTCAAGTTTAAATGAGCAGTCCAGCTCGACGAAACAATGTCTGAAAAGCACTGACAGTTTGCAGCGCTGTAACGTGATGTGTAAGGTGGCCGCGAACACTGCGTTCAATACGTTTTGCAAAACTTGCACTAGTCAAATCGGCCGAATATTAATGATTGCAAAACCCACCCTAGGATCTTTGAAAAGTAGGATTATTTTCGCGATTTTTCGTTCGGGGGGCAGAGAAATAAATAAAGAGTAAACACCGAATCAAAACGGGAAATGCAGAACACACGCTGATAAACAGTGTAGGATGCGTGGCCGAGTGAATAAAATAAAGAGATAAATAATAATAATGATATAATAACAACAACAACAACAACAACAACAACAACAATAATAATTATAATAATATTAATAATAATAATAATAATATAAAATAAAATAAATTAACGTTAGCAGGGCAGCTGATCAGATTCCAGTAAGAAATGTTTAATGGCTGTAAAAGTAGACATGTGACTAAATAATTTACATCAATTTCGTTTTCATTTCATTTGCTGCCATCGAAGCCGTGGGCGACAACGCGCATGAACCGTGCTGCGTGCTGCCTGCACCGAGATCACATCATCATCATCACCATCCAAGAGAGCGTTGTGCCTGCCAGAACAGCTGCGTCCGCTGCACCGTTCGGACGCCTGTTTTCCACTCCGACCGACACCGGGCTCAAGGCACTCGTCCCTGCAGCAGCTTAAAGCCCCTCGATTATCGAGGCAGTTTACACCAGCTCCCAACGCGGACCAGTCCAGCCTGTCCTGTCCCACGATCTCGGGCCTCATGCGCCAGATGCTGTCTTCACAACTGTGAGTGGCTGCCTGAGCAACAATTTGCTCGTATCTTTGCTGACCACTGCTGCCGGGTGCCGGCTCAAAGCAGCCGCGACAGGCTGATTCAGGAGGCCAAATGTTTCACCCTCGCTCGAGTATACGGTCGCTTATGCCTCTTCAGTCTACCAGCAACTCGGTTTATCTCAGAGGCGTGGCAAATTGAGTAAAGGAGTTCAGCTGTTCTTTACCGGTACAAAGGGCGGTTTATCACCCAGGTAGCCATTAGCGTTTTGCCCTTCAGCGTAGCGCGGGGCAGGAAACGGTTGCGCTGTGGCGAACTGAGTCAAGTTGTTGCTTGTATGAGTAGGCTGGAGTGCCTCGACACCCAGCGTCATTCTGGGCTCTCCTGGCTACTGACCCGAAAGACGCAGGTTCGATCCCGGCCGCGGCGGTTGAATTTCTTTAGAGGAGAAATTCTAGAGGCCCGTGTACTGTGCGATGTCAGTGCACGCTGAAGAACCCCAGGTGGTCGAAATTTCCGGAGCCCTCCACTACGGCGTCTCTCATAGCCTTAGTCGCTTTGGGACGTTAAACCCCATAAACCAAACCAAACCAAACCAAGCCACTCCTCCCCAGCCAGCGTTCAGCAGCCGGAATTTTATGCCCACAATAAGTATTTTCCATACTCTGGTCCTTGAGATTATGCTCCACTGAGGCGTTGCGTGTCATATTTTGGAATTCTCCCATTGTCCCACCTTCTACAAAATGTATTCGGACAATGGCATCCAGGCACCCGAGACAGGACCACTCATGGTCACACTCCCCTTTGGCACAGTGGCTAAGGCGCATTCTCGTAGCCTTCGTTTGAAACCGGCCACTCCCGAGGACGCGGGTACTGCTCGACATGGTTTAGGTGTCCACCGAGATTACAGAGAATTACTGTGCCATTTCCTGTTCTAAAAAAAAAATTGGCTCTAGTTTGACCAACGGTCATACCGAGTAGAATTGCGGAAGCAACAGCGCGGCAATAGCAGCGGCAGCAGCATCTCATGGGGCACTTGAGCGTAGAGGCGAAAGCGTTTTCCGCACCACTCTCTGGCACTGGTGACGACACCACTGGATCACGTCACACATAATTAAGTACAAATTACTAAGTAATGACAAATTACTGATTAATGGCTAATCACTAATTAGTGCCTAAATACTTATTAACGGCTAATTGATGACGCTTATGTTTCGCCTTTAGGAGTGGAACGCGACAGCGTGTTGTAGCGCTGCCAGGGTCCGCGGAACGCCACCACCCGTTCGGCGTTCAAAGGGCGTACAGTTGTGCCTCATTAATAAGACCAACGATTGTATGTACCACTTGAATTATGGACATTTCTATGCATTAAACATCTTCGATATATTTACGCCTCGTTGATATGAAAAAAATTCGCAGTGGCTTAGCTCTGCTGTTTAGAATATACGTAGTGAGGTATTAGTATATCTTGGTTAAGATTGTTATTAGCTTCGTTTGCCCCCTTTTAAACCTTAAATTTTTAGTACATGTAGCTATGACTAAATTAAAGACGAGACAATGTGCAGTATCAATTGTTACGCGCTATTTATTCTTACGGTTTCTATTGTCCACCTCGTTGGTGAAGCCATAGGCCGTCGGTGTTCGTTGTGTTCATTGGCGTTGGCGTTGACAATGTTTTACACTGCGTTCATTTTAAGGAAAGGAAGCGCGCATAATGGCTGGTTCAGTGGGCGCCTGAATCGTACTTTTAGGTATCTGGGGATATAAGAGAGATAGATGTGGGCTGCAGGCATTGACAGCATTGTGCCAGAAACGCGGTGCTGAAGCAAAAGTCGTCGGCGTTCATTGTGTTCCATTGTCGTTGCCGTTTTGTTGCGAAAGCAACACTCCGAAAGCCAAAGCAAGACCTCAGGTGGCCGCCGTAGCTACGCTGACCTTGTTTCTTTTGGTCGAAATGGTCGTGACGTCACAGTGCGCGAATTTCGAACTTGGCCAATTGAACTTTGGCTAGTAGGCATGTAACCAATTCATGGGATTATATAGTGATGCTCCAAGTATGTGGGAGTGAGTTAAGTTAATTGCTTAATTAACCAATTAGCCTAATTAACCTTTCTAGTCAGACAAGGCAAAAATTCATGGGGGCGCTTGGTTCACATAAAGTAAAGTGCGGAGAGGCGAAAGCCTTAAGCGCGGTGTTTGCTGCTTGTGTCACTGATGTGTGGTTAAGATGTCAAATTTCGCCTCTAAGAGGGGCACGCGACAGCGTCTTGCAACGCTGCCAGGAAGTGCAGAGAACGTCATCGCTCATTCGGCTCTACGCCTTGCTCGACGGTAAATTGGTTTTTGAGGAAAGGAAATGTACACCCTCCCACTTTTTTAACCTGAACGCGCGAGCGTCGACTGCCCGGTGCAGCGGTGCCGAGCCGAAGCACAGCGGAAATAAGGAAAGGGAACGAGCATGCGCGCTGATCATGCCTCTGTAGCTAGCGTCGTCTGCTCGGCTGTTCCGTTTTGTGCGAAGCAACCCCTGCGAAGCAAGTTTTTTGGTATAGTTCTGCAATTTTGTTTCGCGTTCTATCTGCTGTGTGTTGCGGCTCCGGGCTAGTGGAAACGCGTAGAGTTCCAAGCATGACTCCAGGTCCTGGCTGCATTTGCCGGTAGCGCCTCGAGAGCGTTTGCTTTAGCGAAATTAACGCGGCTCTAGAGAGGATCCCCTTCAGTCAGTTTTTTGTATGTAACGATTGAAACTGGTTTTTTGGCATGCTAGGCTGTCCCCAAACGTATGCTCTTCAGAATCACCCACGCTATAGGCAGCGGTTAAAAACAATTGCTCTCAGCTGCTTAGGGCGCCGATGCTTAACAGCCGATGATGGGAATGGGTTGCGTCGCATTAATCAGAATAGCCTAGCAGAGGACCCTTAGTGCAGCAGCATGAATTGTGGGCGTGCCGTTTCCCTCGCTCGCTTTCTCCTCTCCTTCTTCTTCCGGTGCCGCAGCGCCGGACAGTCGACGCTCGCGCGTTCAGGTTAAAAAAGTGGGAGGGTGTACATACCTCTCTCGCATATCTCGGTGGACACCTGAACCTCACCGTAAGGGAAGGGAGGAAGATGGGAGTGAACGCAGACGCCGTATTAGCTCGACGCGCCTTTGTTCATTCGAAACCATCGAGCTGGTATGGCGGAATGGTTAGCTGGTGAGTGGTTAGCGGTTAGTGGTTAGCGGAGTGAATGAGCTGCGATCAAATTTTGCGTTCGGAAGTTGCGTAATTGTCTGCAATTTTTTGTTCTTCGGTTCGCGTTCTCATTTTGTATTGTCATATTCTTGCTTAATGTGGCATTCAAATTCTCTGGAAGATGAAGACAATAAGGTTCTTTTAGGTTCCTTCAATACAGTTTTTTTTTATTTACCGGTTTGGTGTTAAACGCTACGGTACGACCGTTGTCCACCCAAGCTGTCCTGACGAAAGCTTTTTCTCCTTACGTGCACAAATCTGCAGAAGCTGCTTGATGCCTATTACGCATAATTTAAATTATATTGCTAACAATACACTCATGAGCCTTCACGGTGGTAAGGAATGCTGCGAGCTATGGAATTTGGTCAAGATTAGTGTGCGGTGTTTACGCTTGACGCTGTCAGCCTTGCGATCAAAGTGGCCTTTGTTTTCTTGCAAGCGAACTGCTTTCACGCTGTCATGCACAATTGCTCCTCTGCGTGTTGCAAGTGGTCGACAGTCGACTGTTTAGCTATTTTTTTCTTTTCTGCTAGAACTCCCATTTTGAACAACACGAGTTATATCCTGCTCTGCGAAAAATGTCTCTCCAGATGCCCGCTCTTTAAAGTTTCGATGTATAATCTCAGCGGCTGGTTGTTTCCTTGTTTTGATCCTTTAATTCGCCTATATGTTACATTGTTTTCCTTCTTCTCTAGATGCCGCTTGGACGAGCCTATTTCTCCACCCGCTGGTGAGTAACAAATTCGTTTTCTCCGTTTACGGTGAGACTTCGCGCATCTGTGCATAAAAATGTAATTAATTGAGGTGTGATCGCGTGCATCTGAGCGCTAGAGCCAAATAATTTAACAAAGCACAAGCGACATCGTAGAAAATGATAATACGATTTTTTTTTAAACTCGTCATTATATAAAACCGTGTCGTTAGGGCTGTATAACTGCTCTACTTTGCTTACGGTGCGTAGATTAGACAAAGGAACATGGCCACATGTTCCAATCAAAGCAGCAATCGCTAAAAGCATGTCCTAATCTGAGACCTGGAGCATAGCCCTCTCCTCAGCGCCTCTGAGGACATAATCCGAGTGTTTAGGGAGAGGATTTCGAGAGCGCGAGTGACAACGGACGCACTCCAGATGAGCTCCGCTGATTTCGTGTCTTCACCCTAGACAGTGAGATCCTGGTATGATTTCATCGATATCACCGGTTTCCTGAAGAGGAGAGGAATCCAGGGACACCAACCAGAAGTACGTACGACGAATTTTGACCATTTTAGGTCATCTTTTCCCTGCGACCAAGCCAGATGCCTCACTAGGCCTACCGCGCAGCGCCGAAGAACACGGAGCTCCGCGTCGCAGTGGCGTTCGCCACCTGCGTCGCAGCAGCGTTCGCCAGCTGGGCCGCGCCGTGGACCGTGCCCGCGCGCCGTAGTTCGTCATGAAGGTCACCGTAGAAGGCATCCCAATTTCTCAAGAAGAATTAGCAGCCAGTGATTGGTTGACTAAAGTTAACAAGCTCCGGGAAGCGCGAACATCAAGGCCATCCGTGCCCGATTTCCCTGGAGACAAAGCGGGACCGAGCCAAGCGTCCCAAATCACCAATGGGCTGCGTGTGAACATGACAGCTGAACTCACGCCTCGGCAGCGAGGACGCCTACTAGCCCAGAAATCTGTAGCTTCGAACCAGCCTCGCTTACCCAGCAACGCTCTCAAGCTGATTGTGCGCCCACGCGGCGGACTGCTACTCTCCAAGATTACAACCTACCAACTACTGGAAGCGATCTGCACGGCTGCTCACTTCACCAGGGACGCTGTTCGTCACGAAGACCTAATACAAGCTAACCTTATTCAGAATACTTTCGCGTACTGCACCCCAGTCGTCGAAAGAGCTGAACGGGTCATGCAACTCAAAGAGATCACCGTCGACAACAAGGCGTATGAGATATCCGTCTACTGCGCTCCAGATGATAGTTCGAGCCGCGGTGTGATTCGTGGCGTCGATCTCCGACTGGATCGAAATACAATTCAGAGTTACAAGACAACCGTAACCCACCCATTGTGGATTTTCGGCGGCTCGGGAACACCACCGCTGTACTCATCACGTTCGCTGAGCCCCAAGTGCCTACCTGGGTCTACTTCTGCAATAGTCGCCATAGGTGCAACTTATTCAAGAAGAAATACGAGGTGTGCTATCGCTGTGGTGAGCTCGGTCATCGAGCCGACGTTTGCGCAAGCCCAACGACTAAATGTAGAGGTTGCGGACTATCCAATCCTACCAAAGACCACACGTGCAAACCAATCTGCCGCCTGTGTGGCAAGGAACATCTCACGGGCGATAGTCGCTGCAGGGAAATTTTCAGGACTCCTTACGAAGTCAAGCGCAGGAAGTGGGAGAAAATCCAAAAAGCTGAGGCAGATAAACTCAAGTCCCAAGAGACCGCCAAGCGGGTCACGCTCCAGCACATCAGCCGATGGGACCGGCAACGCTCAGATAGCCAGCAACGGCAGCCCCGAGACCGCTCGAGTTCTTTTCCGCCACTCAAGTCTCCCGCTCCACGGAAGGGGTCTCAGGATACCTCCCGGACCAGGCCCGGGCCACCTGCAGTCGTCCAGCAGACACGGGCCTCTTCTCAGCCTCTGCAACAGCCACCTGGGCTACCACCATCACTACCCGATCTACGACGTCATGAACCGGTGAGTACGCAGGGAGGGACTCCCACTACTCCGGACACACACAAAGCAATTATGGAACTGACAGCAGTCATCCAACAACTAATACTCAGAGTAGAGGCTCTCGAAAAGCCAACGGCCACAATCACTCCCCCGTATCCGCAGGGATCACCTGAAACAGTACCTATGGATATCGCTGCCCCCAACCGATCCGCACAAAAACGCAAAGCAACGCCCGACACTGACTCCCCCACGGATGGTTGGCAGGCGCGTTTTGTCAAAATCGAGGAAAGCTGCGCCCTCAGTCAAACTCGCATCACAGCTTTAGAAGCACACATTGAACGCTCACTCCACACAATCGGCTCACAAGTCACACGACAATTTGAGATTCTGAGCAAAACTATAGAAGCACAGGGCAAACTTCTCGCTGCTGTGGTACCCGTGGCCCCTGCGCCAACACCCGCTCCAACCCCACAGCTTTCCCAGCCTAATCATGGCGAACAGCTCGGGTAACACCACCATCTGGCAGTGGAACTGTCGCGGGTTCGCGCGTAAGCGTCCGGTCCTCGAGCAGTTCCTCACCGCGAGTGATCGCCCCGAACTAATAGTCCTACAGGAATGCGACAAGAACACGCAACTTGCCGGTTACACTACATACCTATCGGAACGAGTAAAGCCTCGATTAGCCACTCTCGTCAAACGTAATCTCACTGTCCTCCAACACAATTTAAATCCAACTTTCCCCGAACACGTCTTCTTAGAAATATTACCTCGGCCCTCGCGCAAGCGTCGCACCAGTCTGTTTGTAATTAATGTCTATAGTCCTCCCCGAGCCCGTAGGGATATTTTCGCTCCTCTTTTCCTCAAAGCCCAGCAGCTAGCGCAGGGACAACCCCTCCTCATCCTCGGTGACTTCAACGCGCATCACCGTGCTTGGGGCTACCACTACGACTCGGCTAAAGGCCGACGCCTTTGGAATGACTGGCATACGCATCAGCTGACCCTCATCACGGACGTCTCCTACCCCTCTAGACAAGGTACGGGCCTACACCGAGATACAACTCCGGATCTTGCCTTTACGACCTCCGCAGTTAAAGCTACTTGGTGCCACACTCACGAAAATTTCGGGAGTGATCACTTTGTGCTCGAGATTGTCATACATGAGCCCACCAGGCAATGTACACGGAAGGCTCAGGTGATTAACTGGGACTCTTTACGGATGCACAGGGAACAGCATGACAAACATCCCACTATTACTAACATCAAGGCGTGGACAACCGAAATTGTCAAACAAGTGGCCGACGCCACAAAAACCGTCGAGTTAGAGGACACAGTTCCCCACTGCGACCGCTACTACGCCCATCTATGGGAGCGCAAGAAGTCGCTCGAAGCTCTACTTGCCACTCGGAAATGGGACCGCGATATCCGACGTAGACTGGCGCGCGCACACACGAATATCGAGAACTATGCAATCGAATTCACTCGACAGAGCTGGCACAACATTTGTGACCAGATGAACAAGACTCCAAACACTCGTAACACGTGGAACCTCCTTCGACATTTACTCGACCCAGCTGGAGGCAAACTCCAAACACGCCAACAGCTCGAGCGAATCTTCCACCAGTATCCTGGCACGCCAGACGAGCTCAAACAAGAGCTTATAAATACTTACATCCGCCCCGAACCAGCAACCAACCTCCCCTTCTATCAGGGCGCTGACAATCCCGGCCTAGACGCTCCAATCACTCTTGCGGAGGTCCGAGCAGAACTAAATCGCCTCAAGACGACTTCAGCGGCGGGTCCCGACGACATTTCAAATAAAATGCTTAGGAACCTGGACGACGCATCCATTCATGCTCTTACCGACTATCTTCAAGAATGTTGGGCCAGCGGTACCATCCCTCAGGAGTGGAAATGCGCGAATCTAGTCCTCATCCCCAAGCCGGGAAAACCACCAACCTTGGCCAACCTCCGCCCCATCTCTCTCACGTCCTGCGTTGGGAAGCTGATGGAACACGTTATCCACACCAGACTCTTGAGATACCTCGAGGACAACCATTTACTACCAGACACAATGTTCGGCTTCCGCCCTCATTTAGCGGCCACGGACATTATGCTTCTTCTCCATCATCAGGTGGTCATGAAACGTACACTAGACACAAAAGTCATCGTCGGCCTCGATGTTGCCAAGGCATTCGACAACGTCCTTCATGAAGCGATCCTTCAACAACTTCAGGCTCTCGGTGTCGGACATCGCACGTATGCGTACGTCCGAGATTTCCTCTCCGACCGCACAGTACAACTAAACACCGGCACGGCAGATCCTTCCATCATCTCTCCGGGAAACCGCGGCACGCCCCAGGGCTCCGTGCTTTCGCCGATGCTTTTTAACGTTGCACTAATAGGCCTTCCCAAGCTACTCGCCGACATCCCTCACCTGCACCACAGCATTTATGCTGACGACCTCACACTTTGGATCACGCACGGCAGTGACGGCCAGATAGAGGAGACTCTCCAGACCGCAATCAAACGGATCGGAGATTACCTCATTACAATTGGCCTCACCTGCTCGGCGACAAAGTCAGAGTATATAATCATCCCGTCCCCGGGACGACGCCCTCCAAACATACATCCTGAGATCAACCTCCAGGTGCAAGGTAACCCGATCCCTCGTACAGATCACATCAGGATCTTGGGCTTACACCTACAGGCCAACGGTAGCAACAACACCACGCTCCAACGCATCGACCAGTCGGTGGTACAGATCGGACGCCTCCTTAAGCGAGTTTCCAATAAGCATCATGGTATGCAAGAGTCCAACCTCCTGCGCCTCGTTCAAGCCTTCATCTGCTCCCGCATCACCTACTCTGCACCCTACCTACGTCTCACTCGTGCCGAAAGCGAACGGCTAGAGGCGTCACTCCGAAAAGCGTACAAGACGGCCTTGGGCCTTCCCATGTCCACAGCTACGCATAAGCTCATGGCTCTCGGAATCTCCAATACCGTGAGCGAACTTATTGAAGCAACCCTCACTGCCCAATACGAGCGGCTCTCACTCACACACGCTGGCCGAGCGGTACTGCAGCAAGTTGGGATCTCCCCACCGAGAGCGGCCCCAAGTTATGCTGAACTTACCCCGGAATATCGCCAAAATCTCCGCATCCCTCCCATTCCCAAACGGATGCACCCGGAACACCATGCTGAGAGACGGGCCGACCGTGCACGTCAATTCGAGAAACGCTTCAGCGGACGTCCGGACGTCACGTATACGGACGCCTCTTACCATCCCTCGAAGCCAGCGACGGTGGCGGTAGCTCTCGCCCCTCACCGCAGCTGGTACACAGCCTGCAGCATTCGCAATGCAGAAACAGTCACCGCAGCAGAGGAGGTTGCCATTGCGCTAGCGCTAGCTGACCCTAATACCAAAGTCGTCATCAGTGATTCTCAACAGGCTATCCGCAACTACGATGCTGGCCGTATCTCTTGCCAGGCGTCACACATTCTCCTTTCTACTGCACCCTCTTCCAACTCTCGCTTACTTCTTTGGGCCCCAGCCCACGAGTCGCTCAGCGGAAACGCACAGGCGCACACACTCGCCCGAGATCTCAGCTGCCGAGCAGAGTGTGTGATCGGCCTCCCTGCTTCCTCTGACACTAATATCTCACGCGCTTCTCTACTCACCACTTACACGGACATACTACAGCACTACCGGCTCGAAAGATGTCTCTATCCTTCCGCACACCGTGATCTAACAAGACGCGAGGCCGTCCAATGGCGCAAACTACAAACTGGCAGTTTTCCATACCCCCTCTTATACAGCAAGATTTTTCCGCAACAGATAGACCCCATGTGCAAACACTGCTCAACTCCAGCCACTCTCATACACATGGTGTGGACTTGTACACATCACAACACAAACAACCCAAACACCCCAGAGACGTGGGAGTCTCTCCTGCGTACTTCCGAGCCGGCAGACCAACGCCGGCTTATCCAGCGCGCGGTGGAGGCCGCGACATCCCAAGGGATCCCCGCCGACCTCCTCTAAGCCAGCGCAACCGGTCCTTGGACTGGTCCCCTGTTTTGGGAGAATAAAAGAAATCACCACCACCACCGAGTGTTTAGCACCCTGGGGTGCTCGTCACAAGGACGCAGCTGCAATTCCGGCCGTTGCGGCTGCATTTGCTATGGGCCCTTTCTTCAAATGCACAGCGGTAATTTTGGTCTTGGCTACCGTGTTTACTATAAGCCATTTTCTTGCTCTTTGCATAAGTATGTGAGAATATAGTATAAATGAATCACGGCTTAAGATTCTCCGCCCCCCCCCCTCCTCCGCCGAGCCAAATAATCATTAACAAATTTGTTCTTTCGTGCAATTTCCGTTTCAGTGCCGATAGTCGACCTTTCGTTTTGTCGCGGCGGCCAAATATCTACGCCAAGTAAGACATGAAAATGGCGATCCGATCGCTGCTCATTCATTCACTCTCATTCAGGCTCTTGCATGCTGGGCACTCTGGCTGAAACGGCGCAAATGCTTCAGGCAATTATGTAGAGATATCGGAGGTTTTTTTTACCTAGCGTTAAATACGGAGCAAGCGCCCACGTAAAATTTTAATGAAGATAAACTGGAAATATATAGTTATCAATTATTATAATAAATACTTTTATAGTTATATTTATATATATTTTTAATATTGAACTCGAACGCTCACAAAGACCGCCTCTGCTGACTTGGGGCCTGTGAATGTCTGCTCATATCGGAGCACCCGTCATTTTACGGCTTGACAGCCCTGAACCTCATCGCCTAAACTTATAAAAAAAAATTTTATTCACGCTTGTGGTTGTAGCATACCTCTAGTGCTCCGCTATGGTTCTCCATTTCACCTGACCTTTGTCAAAGCGTCTCAGAGGTGTCTAGCGCTTTTAATTTCCCCGTAAGTGGGCTTCTACAGGCGACGTGATTACCCAGACATGATGTCCAGGCGTGCTCTGACAATCACACGAACTATGCTCTCTTCCTTAGGTGAAACCAGTCACATAACATGAAGGAACGACCTTGCTACGAGAGTAATGCGAAGGAATGCGGCGCGAAAGTTTTCTGTTTGCAGTTTTAGTGCGGTTGTCGGGCTGGACACCTCTGCTCCAGCTCGGCATTGAGAGGGCAGGTTTGGGGCAGCTCCGTACTGCCATCTTTAGGGCGCCTACGATGCCCGTGCTGAAAGTGAGCCCTAGTTTAACAGGCTCATTTGTGCCTGAGCCGGTACTTCAAAATGCCACATGACCAGGTGGGGCCTGTGTGACGTTAGCTGACCCGTCTTCCAGGTTTAATCTGGGGGCGGAGATGGCTCTTCCCATTGCCACATTAAATGTTTTAATTACTCTAACGTTTATTTTATTCTCTTCCTTTTCGCGTTTAGCTCCTACCGGCGGTTGAGGGCACGGCGGCCGCAAGAGGAGGTAAGTTTTTCTTGGTGGAAGTTCAAATTTCTTGTATGTTGCACACAGCTGTTCGGGCCTTCTGCCCTGCAAATCTTTTGTTGCGCATTAAGCCAACAGACATATCGATCCTGCACCGAATTCAGCCTGTGAGCAATGAAATTGACATTTTTAGTCTTAGGAACAGCTCAAGTGCTCTTGGAAGAGAACAGGCTTGGCATTGCTATGATCTTCAGACCCACCACTTTTGCTGATGAATGCGGGGAACTCGAACGCCAACAGCTGGCACATAAAACTACTCGTTGTTGCTAATTAAGACCTCAGAGGCACCGTACACATGTTCTGGCTACGTGCAAATGATTGCGGTGGTGTAGAGGTTTACAGGCAATGTTCTTGAAACGATTTCTTCTGTGTGCTGCCGACAGCAAGCGTGTTCTTGTTTCGCTCTTAGTTAGCGACAACGCTGAGCACGTAGATCCAATGTGTCGCAGTGCTCTTTGCGCTAGATTTCCTCTCACCTGACCTCAAGACGCCTAGTATGCAAACGCGTCGTGACCCCTAGCGACGCTATACCCCGCTGAGATTGAGACGACAGGTTCGGGGCAGCTCCGTATTACCGTCTTTTATGGTGCCTACGAAGCCTTTGTTCCTAGTGTCCGCAAAAAAACTTAATTTTATTACAAGCCGGCAGTTCTAATCCATTTGCGTATATGCCGGCAGTTCTAAACTACAGATGCAGAGGTGGCTCCTGCGAGACGTTAGCCGGCCCGTCTTCCATCCTTCATCTTCAGGGTGGAGATGGCGCTTGCCGTTGCCACTAATATACACGGTGTTTCACCCAAGTCTGTGTAACATGTTTAAGAATATCATATCATATCATATCATATCATATTATTGTCATATCATTGTCAGCGTTCTAGTCCATTAAAACGCAACTAAGGCGTGCTAACTAGCATGATGGGTCACCAATATTGAATTGTTTTAACTATTACTTTTAACCCTTTAATTATTTGAAGGCATACGGCCCAGCGTAAGTAATATCACAATCACTTACTCTCCATGCTTTGAAGCAAAACCTTATGCCTATATCGCGCCAAAATACATTTGCTTTGGAGGACCTTGCAGGCAAACAGGTCTATCCAGTGCACGTAACTCGTCAAAAAAGCCAAAATTTGTTGGGCCACACCGCCTAACCATTCAATCTTAGTTAACGAGCCTGCTAGTTAGCACGTCTTAGCTATATTCCCACGTACTACACAGCTGACAATGCTTTGTCGAAAAAGCGCTCTTCAAACTGAAATGCCTATTTTAGAAATTATAATTTTAAAAATTAAAATTTAAGCTGAAACTCCCTTTATGTAGTGCAATGGTTATTAGAAATATTGCGCGGCAAATAATTGCGACTTCATAATGAAACGTTCGGAATCAGATGCAGATGGACACGGCATGCGCTAATGTTAATCTCTTTCAATAAATAAAAACAAGTTCTAAAAATTAGCGGTTCTTTTGTTACTTTGTTCGCTTTAGTGCCTCTACAAGCTCTTCAAAATGAGTATAAGAGGTTCACTGTTCATGCTGCGCGGTCCCCTTTTATGTGAAATAAATTTGACACAGTGCAGGTGTTATCGTCTTTATGTGCCGAGGTCTAGAAATACCGCCAGCTTTACCGCATACCCTTGAAATCTTCTTTAGCGGCGGTCTTGACACAGGAGGAGGCTACCGCACAGAACTAATATCAAAATTAGTACTTCTTTTGTTCGTTTATTTACTTTACTGCCTCTGCAAGCTCTTCAAAACTAGTTTGAGAGGTTCACTGTTTGTGCTGCGCGGTCCCCTTTCATGTGAAATGAATTAGACACAGTGCAGGTGTTATCGTCTGTATGTGTCGATGTCCACAAATACCACCAGCTTTGCCGCATTCCCTTGAAAGCTTATTTAGCTGCCTTCTTGACACAGGAGGAGGCTACCGCACAGAACTAAAATTCAGGGCACTTTGGCTGTCTAAAGTGCGTAGAGGCGAAAGCGTTTTCCGCACCACTTTGACTGCTTCAGTGGAACTGGTGGCGTCACATATAATTGAGTACTAATTACTGTGATGACAAATCACTAATTGTTAATTACTGATTAATGCCTGAATCATAAGTGCTAATTAATGACGGTTAAGCTCCGCCTTTAGGTGTGGAACGCGACAGCGTGTTGTAGCGCTGCCAGGCAGTCCACGGAACGCCACCACCTGTTCGGCGCGATGCCTTGCCTTTTGAACGGAACGCTTTTTGAGGAAAGGAAATGGCGCAGAAATTGTGTCATCTCGGTGGACACCTGAACAGCACCGTAGAGGAAGGGAGGAAGTGGGAGTGAAAGAAGACAAAGAGGGCCCGTAATGAAGGAAATGAAAATTGTATTTGAGGAAAGAACTGTCTCACATATCTCGGTGGACACCCGTCAAAACTCAAGGGGGCACTTTTTTACCTTAAATGTGGTCACTGATGTGTGGTTAAGATGTTAAGCTTCGCCTCTAAGAGTGGAACGCGACAGCGTCTTGCAACGCTGCCAGGGAGTCCAAGAACGCTATCGCGCATTCGGTTCTACGCCTCGCTCGTCGGTAAATTGGTTTTTGAGGAAAGGAAATGTATCTCTCTCATATCTCGGTGGACACCTATACTCCGTTTCATACATAGCTGTCAACGCTGCCAAAGGTACGAAAGTAGTCCGCTGCAAAAAACAAGCAAAATGTATCCGTCCGCCTCGCGTCGTGGCTGAGTGGTACGAAGCGCGCGCCTGTGTGTTCATTTTACAAGATGCCAAGGTTCGACTCCCGGCTTGGCTGATTTTTTTATTTCTTTTTTTTATTTTTATTAAAATAATCATTAGGTAGAAAATCAAAACTGTCAAACTCTAATGCCTACCTCGAAAAACACAGCGCTATTTACTTGCCTCGAAGGGAAAAGACAGTGTAATCTATTGGCGACGGACGTGTTTGCGAAGTGCTTTTCTCGGGCAATGAGCGACTTTTTAGCATGCGGCACACAAGGTGATCTTATTCCACCAGAGAGACCTGCTTTCTTGCACCTCGCAACTGCCCGAGGGCTCACCTCGGTCACCTCGCCCACAGTTTCGAGAAATTCACGCGCAGTCTTCTCCGGGAAGCGCTTCCTTACGCTACAGTAAACGTTGACAATCACCTGCTTGCAGTCTTTTGAAATTTTCGGAGACTTCTGCTTGGAGAATATGCGACCAGGAGATGTTTTTAAAGCCGCAGTGGGCGAAGAAAACAAGCGAGTAGGAGATAGCGGTGCCATTTTCGCATACTCGGAAACCGAAAGACGAAAGCAGACGACATCGCCGGCCGGCTTAGCTGCGAAAACCTGATACAGGAGGAGCCGAAAAAAAAACAGAAAACTAAGGCACTCTGTTTTGACGAACATTAGAGAAAAAGCAATCTTTTTGCAAAATAAAACACCATTATCATTATACTGCAATATCAACCAACATTTACTTTAATTTTGAGTTTATTACTCTCTTCACTTTCGACGCACTACATTACGATGCGGACGAGCAGCGCGAACAGGCGCCGTAGCCTTGGCTGCGTTGACAGCTATGTATGAAACAGAGTATAAACCTCGCCGGAAGGGAAGGGAGGAGGATGAGAGTGAGCGAAGACACCGTATTCACTAGACGCGCCTTAGTTCATTCCAAACCATCGAGCTGGCATGGCGGAGAGGATAGCATGCTCGTCTCGCATGCCGAAGACCGGGGTTCGATTCCCGAGCTCGACCAATTTCCTACTGTTTTTTATTTGTTTATCTGGTCTGACTAGAAAGGTCAATTAGGCTAATTTGTTAAGTAAGCAATTCACTAAGCTCAGTCCCACTTACTTGGAGCATCACTATATGATCCCTTCAATTGGTTGCATGGTTACTAGGCGAAGTACAATTGGCCCCGTTTGAAATTCGCGCACTGTGACGTCACGGCCGTTTCGACCAATTGAAAAGCGTGACATTTTCTGTCGACAACTGCTGCTTACAACGATGAGGCATTAAAGGCTTTCGCCTTAATATCAACTTGATTTCTTTCGTTTTTGTCTTTTCCTACAGATCACTGAGATGCAAGAGTTCCTTAAGTACGGTTCAGCTCAGTTCGCTATAAGTATATGGATTACCATGGTCCCTTTATACCCTTTTGTTGGGTTCTCACGATTTACCAAATCGCGATGTGCACTCGTAGATTGCCCATAGCCTGAACTCACGTGACTAATCTCTGCTTTCTTTGAGTATGCGCTACGGCAACGATTCGCGAAGCCGCCAGGAGGCCTTAGCATATTTTAGACACTGAACGGGAGACTTTAGCATATTTTGGATGATGAACGGTCAGTCTCCTAATACTTGTAAATGGGGAGCCACATTCAAACATTCAGGTAGGAACCATACTGCTTAGATCTTCATTACTGACACATATCACCATGCGCTGGCGCTTCCATATTTGGATCACCATGCGCTGGCGCTTCCAGATTTGCGGACGCCGTTTTTTCTTTTGCTTTTACCCGCCGCGGAGACTAAGTTAAGGCGATCCTCTACTGAGCCGTAGTACCCGGGTTCGAACCCTACCCCGGCGGCCGCATTTTCATGGCGGCGAAACACAAAAGGCGCCCGCGTGCTTTGCGGTGTTAGTGCACGTTAAAAGATACCTACTACAGCACCCCTTTCATGCTCTCTTCTTTCACTCCCTCCCTTATCCCTTCCTTAACGCCGTGATTAGGGTGTCGGCCAAGATGTGAGTCAGTTACTGCGTCATTTCATATCCTGAAAAACCATTTATTTTATTGCGAATGCAATACTGCGCTCATGAACGGACTTTCGCGTAGAGCCGGCCCGTAGCCACGTTTGACCTTTAGAATGACATCTGCCGTCATATCAGGGTGAGAGAAGGGCTACCAACTCGGGTCGTCGCGCAGCGGCGGCCGGTAGCCACGCGTGACATTCACAAGGACTTCTGACGTCATGCGATGTCTAGTGACGTCATAGAGTGACGCGGCGCACTGCGTTCCGTCTGTTGGAGGCGCTGCGCTTTTGCTTTCACAACCTACTAGGCTTAACCGAAGCTAAGCCCCCGGTAATTTTTTAAACTTGTTTCCGTTGTGTGCAGCAAGTCCCAAGACTTTCGGGCTCTGTTATGCTTCATAGGCGACTAGTGAAGCAGTTTAATTCTCATTCCAGCCGTCTAATCGGCAACAACTTCCAAATTTCGGAAGTTGTGACTTTCAAAATGTTTATCTTTAGCACCAGCTTTTGGGGACGAAACCGTGAATGACCATCGCGAGCCAGTGGAGCTCGATGCGGGTGCGTGGTATTCAGCCTCTTTCGTCTCCTTAAAGCTCCGTGTCTCAGGCAAGCACGGCATAAACTTCTGCCATCTAAAATCTGCTTCATTCATGCTCTCTTGATTGTGATATGTTGTAGGCAGGAGAATATATAACAGCATACCTTTCAGGTATCTAAGCCGCCATGGTGGTTATAGTGGTCTGCTGCTGGCACAAAAGATGCGGGTTAGATCCCAGCCGCAGTGGTACAATTTCGATGGAGGCGAAATTCTAGTAGAGGCCTTTGTGCAACGCGATGTCAGTACCTGTTAAAATGTCCGAGGTGGTCGAAATTGCTGGAACCCTTCAATAGAGCGTCTCTCATAGCCTGAGTTGCTTTGGAGTATTAAACACCCATAAACCTAAACCAAGCCTTTTAGGTAACTAGCCATCACTGGCTGCTTCTCTTGAAAGTAAATCATTCTCATTTAGAGCTAGAAAATACCACCCAGTCGTAGCCTAGTGGTCTGGGCATCTGCTACGGCTGCGGCAGGTGGTAGGCTAGAAGCCCACCGCCGGACACCCGGCGGTAAAAATGGCTACAAGCCATCCCCTGCCCGGCACCCGGCTTCCTCAGGGGTGTGCGCTTGGAGGAGGCTCCGCAAACCCCGCTTCGCCCTTTCGAGGGAAAACTTAGTTTCGAACACTCATCCTTAAAAGGTGGTTCATGTTCCATTGCAAAGTGAAGAGTCGGACTCCAAACTCGTACGCTGTAACCAGCGTGTCTGAAGACGTACAGGTTGAAACACTGCTGCAAGTGATCTTTCGTTCCGAAGAGATAACTTCAGATTATCGCAGCTGACCAGACAGTCCGGTTTTCCCGGCTGTCTGAATTGCAAAGAAAAAATTCGCTGTGGCTTAGCTTGGTTAAGCCCGGTAATTGCGAAAGCAATATCCATACCTACGCCATGGTTAAGCTGGTAGTGTAACTGGTGGTGGTGCTTGTGGTTAGACTTGTGGTGATGCATCAGTTATACAATCCAATCCAATCCAGTCAGGCCGCCATTCATGTGCACCGCGGTCGCACACGGACGGCGCGAGATGGTCGTCCAGCTCTTCGGCGTGACGTCACAACACCTGTGGCGCTCCTGGCGGAGAGAGCGGGAGTTAGGCCGCCGTTCATGTGCACCGCCGTCGCACACGGACGGTGCGAGATGGTCGCCCAGCTCTTCGGCGTGACGTCACACAGGTCATGCGAAAGGTCATTTCATGTGCACCGCCGTCGCACCGCAAAAGCTTGAAAGTGAAAGTAGTATTGCTTTCGCAATAAAAAAGGTCCACAAGTTGGGCTTCTACCGCACGAGGCGGAATTAGGGTTGCTTGACGGCGGAACTTATCTCTGATCCGTCAAGGCAACTGTGGTCTAAGACCCTTTTCCCAAGCATCTCACCCTAGAAGAGCCGAGCACCGGGCCGGAGGAAATCTTGTACCCATTAAACAAACCGGTGGGTACCCGGCGGCACTGGGGATGGAATATCCACGTTGGGATGGAATCCTTCGGACAGCCACGCTTCGGCTCTCACTAAGGGCGCTTCGGCGGTAACCACGAATTCAGCATTTAACCACGATACGGTAGGAGTGTTCTGTATATATAAATCTGAATACTATAACTTGTCCGCAGGCTCGGTCTCGTCTATTGTTGGGTTCTGAGGAAAAACTAGTATTCGAATACAACGCTGCTTTTCGTGAATGCAAATGTGGTCAGTGGTTGGCCACTATAGTCGTAGGGGCTCACAGTACGGAGACGGGTGACAATTCGAACTGTATTCTGTAGATGAAAGCACGTGAGGATTTGTAGGCATTGCTTTAATAGCTTGTGAATTCTCTTCTGTGCACAGATCTCTGGAAAGCCTCAGGCAGCCGAAATTTTATTTACCTCAGTGGAACGCAGCTCGATGGCGTTTAAATGTTCCTGAACCGTAGTAAGGCCGTCGGTCACAGATATTATCTCTCGGGTTTTTCATTTCACAGCAGAGTCTAGAAGCCCTCTGGTAGCGCTATTCAACGCCTTCAATTCAAGCGCAGCAGGGAAAGAAAAATGGCACGCCACCTGAGTCTACCCCCAAAGTTTCCCTTTAAGGCCTCACGTCGAGGCTGTAAGTTTCGCGGTTACTGTACAGGTCTTGAACGTGTTTGTTTAGTGCTCCTCCGAATGTAGACTTCGAAAATCCGCTTCAGCCTCACTGGCTAGCCTGTAATCCGAACTCCTATGGCAGTCTCACGCCCATGTTCTTGTAGTGTTTAACCCTGATATCATTCTTTTCTAGAAGGAGCCTGCGCGCCATACAACAGCTATCCCATCGGTCAAACTGTACATTACGAGAGAGATGCAGTATTTTGGAAGCATTTATTCTTTATATGTTGCTCAACGATGCGTTTGCTATCTCGGAGTGAAGGATTGTCACTACCTCCGCGGTCAGCTAATCGGTTTTCATGCCTACGCATCCTTCGTCTCCTTAAAGCTCCGTATCTAGAAGAAGCAGGCCATACTCTTCTGCCATATAAATTCTGTGCCTCAATCATGATCTCTGGATAGTGATATGGGGTTGACAGCAGATTATAGAACAGTGTGCATTAATCGGCATCTAGCCATCGCTTCCTGCTTCTCACGAATGTAAATCATTCTCGTTTCGAGCAGGAAATTATATGGAGTACCATATTTTCAAGTTGCTGTAAAACATGCGAGGATGTAGGCGCAGTTTTTGTCGATGCGTGGTTGACTTTCTCATTACGTGGTGAGGGCTCACCGGGAAAATTGTGAAGAACATTTCTGTAGAGCCCTGTAATTTCCCGCATCAGTTACACCACGGTAAAAAACAGGCTCTAGTAATATTCCGGCATTTCCCCTGACACTCTATTAATGCCTCGTTTTTCTTTTTGCAAAAGCATGCATCCAACAAACGGAGGCACAGTGTAAGTTTCATACCACGTTCGTTCGTTAAAGCGACTTCACTCTTTGCTCTCAGTTGGTGTGTATTAGCCAAGTCATTTCGTATTCATTCTTTTCTTCACCAAGAATACAAGGCGGATGAAAAAATCACCCCGCCACAGATTTCGCATTCTAGTGAAAAGTTGTATTCTTCGATGCTGTCTTGAACCACAATTTTTAGTAATATTTTCATAAATGCGTAAATATTGACTTTAGACGGCAGATGTGAATAGCAAAGTTGGAGAGCACCTTCAAAAAACTCATTCTATTTATTTGCGATAAAGAAAGCCTCACGTGTATCGTTTTTCCGAGCTCCAAAGGAAGTCCGCGAAATACAAAAAAAAAAAACACGAGACTAGCGCATTCGCGCGCCAATATTGCGCTGCTCGCAATCCTGGCTTGAGTGTACGAAATCAGCTGCTGGCAAGGCGCGACGACCCCAATGCTCCGGCAGGCCGATATGTGGACGGTGGTTGCCACGCCCGTGCGAGCCAGTCTGCAAGCGTGACGGCGCAAGTGGCGCCACAACCACCGTCGAAATATCGCCCTACCGGAGCAATGAGGTCGCCCCGCCTTGCCAGCAGCTGATTTCGTTTACTCAAGCACAATCGTGGCGCGCGAGTGCGCTTGTCACGTGATTTTTTTTTTTGTATTTCGCGGACTTTCCTTGCAGCTCTGAAAAAAGATGCACGTGAGGCTCTCTTTATCGCCAATAAATAGAATGAGGGTTTCTAAATGTCCTCTTCAACTTTGCTATTCACATTATTAGTCTAAAGTGAATATTTGCGCCTTCAGAAAAAATACCTTACTCCTTAATTAATTGCAAAAACAAAATTGCCTATGGTGCGCACGCCGGTTGGTAGGTGTATTTACGTCGTTTCCCTCGCCTACCTAAAATTTTGAGGTATAGGTTTATGGGGTTTAACGTCCCAAAGCGACTAAGGCTATGAGAGACGCCGTAGTGGAGGGCTCCGGAAATTTCGACCACCTGGGGTTCTTTAACGTGCACTGACATCGCACAGTACACGGGCCTCGAATTTCTCCTCCAAAGAAATTCAACCGCCACGGCCGGGATCGAACCGGCGTCTTTCGGGACAGCAGCCGAGCACCATAGCCACTGAGCCACCGCGGCGGCTAAACCTAACCTAAACCTAACCTAAAATTTTGATCTTTTAACCATTGGCTAAAGTTAGGCTGGGCACCCTGTTTATCTCGATTTGTTGCAGACAGCGAGGTGTCGGTGTCTGTTAAGTTGTTATATTGTGTTCTCTTTCTTCTCTGCAGGGAACAGATGGATGCGCACCTGAGAAGGGTAGCTCTACAACTGAAATTCCTCGCGAGCATTCTCAGCTGCCTCGGAAGCTTCGTGCCCTTCTACCTCTTCTTGGCACCGTGGTCGGAGGTGTACAGTAAGGCTCAGTTTTTGAAAAAAGTTAACTGATGTCCGGACATTATTCGACGGCATACTACATGATTCAAATTAACTGACTATTATGCTGTGCATGTGTGACAAGTTTGTTTAATCACAGAATTTTTGGCATTATTATATATGAAATCTCCTTTGCCACTGCATATTTGATGCTTATTTGCACAATTTTCCGCTTGCCTTAACAGCAAAGACGTGGCAAATTTTTCCTCCATTGTATATATTTTGGGTAATGTTGACATTCTTGTGACCACCACAGTTGCGGTTACAGTGCCGACCAATTTGGTAAAATTCGAGCTCCGATATGCTTCTGTGCTACTTTCCAAGGGTTATGAACCGTATGTACAGCCTTTGTCAAAAGTAACCAGGCTGCATGGTTTGCTTCTAGCTTGTATAGTGGAGCCCCTGTGGCTTTCCAGAAGATCAAAAAGTGTTGGAAGGTAAGAAGATCCCCAGTCTTCACCTTTAACGACCATTTCATCCTCTGGGAAGCTGTAAGGGCTCCACTGTACGAGCTAGAAGCAAACCATGCAGCCTGGTTACTTTTGACAAAGACTGTACTTGGTCCGTACAGGTACCAGAGTTCGGAACCCCGTTTTCCAGCGCGACATGTTCGGCACATTCAATATTTTTGATGTGCTTTCGCGTCAAGGGGAGCATGAAAGAAATAAACTGCTCCTGTGGTGCACACTGCGCCTTGTTTACATCCGTTGAAGTTTTATGTGTAGTTATCTGGGGGTCATAATAATATATCGGGCCGCCGCGCAGGCTCAGAGGTTGTGGTGCTCGGCTGCTGACCCGAAATACGCGGGTTCGATCCCGGCCGCGGCGGTTGAATTTCTTTGGAGGAGGAATTCTAGAAGCCCGTGTACTGTGCGATGTCTGTGCACGTTAAAGAACCCCAGGTGGTCGAAATTTCCGGAGCCCTCCACTACGGCGTCTCTCATAGCCTTAGTCGCTTTGGGTCGTTAAACCCCATAAACCAAAAGCACCATAATAATATATCGAAGTGTGTTTTATGCCATCTTCAGATGCTTCACACGAACTTTCTCACTTCTTCTGATGAACCAAGACAAACATTTATATGAAGCATGCGGAAACGTGGTTATAGTAATCCTCATATCACGTAAACAAGGGAAGGGGAATGAGGAGCTCGTTATAAATATGACAGAAGCCAACAGCCACAGAAACCAAAGGGCACAAGGGATGTTTCTTAAATTAATTTATTTATTTTTTGTGCTGTTGATCAATTTAGAATAATATTGTATATATTATCGCTTAAAGCTAATTGATTAGAAAAGGAGAAGAAAAAAAAAGAAGAAAAAACAACCACATGCCGCCGGTGGGATCCGAACCCACGACCTCCGAATTACGCGTCCGGTGCTCTACCTCTGAGCTGCGGCGACGGCTGTCAAACCTTCTGCTTTCGGGGGGTATTTATGTTTACAAGTAACCTAACCTTGAGAGTGTTCATCAGCGCCACCCACGTTCATAAGCGGCGGACGTAGAACGTCCTGAGTTACCGTAGGTGTGACGTAGAACGTCATCGAACGGAGAGGGTGGAAGCTGCGTGAGAACCCTCTTATGCTTCCTATGGCGTCAAGGCTGCCAGAACCGAGGCCCTCGCTGAGCAGTTAAGCAAACAAGGGAAGGGGAATGAGGGGCTCGTTATAAATATGACAGAAGCCAACAGCCACAGAAACCAAAGAGCACAAGGAATTTTTTTAATTAATTAATTTATTTTTTGTGCTGTTGATCAATTTAAAATATTACTGAATATATTATCGCTTAAAGCTAATTGATTAGAAAAGGAGAAGAAAAAAAAGAAGGAAAAACAACCACATGCCGCCGGTGGGATCCGAACCCACGACCTCCGAATTACGCCTCCGGTGCTCCACCTCTGAGCTACCGCGACGGCTGTCAAACCTTCTGCTTTCGGGGTGTATTTATGTTTACAAGTAACCTAACCTTGAGAGTCTTCATCAGCGCCACCCACGTTCATAAGCGGCGGACGTAGAACGTCCTGAGTTACCGTAGGTGTGACGTAGAACGTCATCGAACGGAGAGGGTGGAAGCTGCGTGAGAACCCTCTTATGCTTCCTATGGCGTCAAGGCTGCCAGAACCGAGGCCCTCGCTGAGCAGTTAAGCAAACAAGGGAAGGGGAATGAGGGGCTCGTTATAAATATGACAGAAGCCAACAGCCACAGAAACCAAAGAGCACAAGGAATTTTTTTAATTAATTAATTTATTTTTTGTGCTGTTGATCAATTTAAAATATTACTGAATATATTATCGCTTAAAGCTAATTGATTAGAAAAGGAGAAGAAAAAACAACCACATGCCGCCGGTGGGATCCGAACCCACGACCTCCGAATTACGCGTCCGGTGCTCTACCTCTGAGCTACGGCGACGGCTGTCAAACCTTCTGCTTTCGGGGGGTATTTATGTTTACAAGTAACCTAACCTTGAGAGTGTTCATCAGCGCCACCCACGTTCATAAGCGGCGGACGTAGAACGTGCTGAGTTACCGCAGGTGTGACGTAGAACGTCATCGAACGGAGAGGGTGGAAGCTGCGTGAGAACCCTCTTATGCTTCCTATGGCGTCAAGGCTGCCAGAACCGAGGCCCTCGCTAAGCAATTAAGCAAACAAGGGAAGGGGAATGAGAGGCTCGTTATAAATATGACAGAAGCCAACAGCCACAGAAACCAAAGGGCACAAGCTAATCAATTAGCTTTAAGCGATAATATATTCAGTAATATTCTAAATTGATCAACAGCACAAAAAAATAAATAAATTAATTAAAAGAATAAAAAAAAATTCCTTGTCCCTTTGGTTTCTGTGGCTGTTGGCTTCTGTCATATTTATAACGAGCCCCTCATTACCCTTCCCTTGTATACTTAATTGCTTAGCGAGGGCCTCGGTTCTGGCAGCCTTGACGCCATAGGAAGCATAAGAGGGTTCTGACGCAGCTTCCACCCACTCCGTTCGATGACGTTCTACGTCACACCTGCGGTAACTCAGGACGTTCTACGTCCGCCGCTTATGAAAGTGGGCGGCGCTGATGAACACTCTCAAGTTTAGGTTACTTGTGAACATAAATACCCTCCGAAAGCAGAAGGTTTGACAGCCGTCGCCGTAGCTCACAGGTAGAGCACCGGACGCGTAATTCGGAGGTCGTGGGTTCGGATCCCACCGGCGGCATGTGGTTATTTTTTCTTCTCCTTTTCTAATCAATTAGCTTTAAGCGATAATATATTCAGTAATATTCTAAATTGATCAACAGCACAAAAAATAAATAAATTAATTAAAAAAAATAAAAAGAAATCCCTTGCGCCCTTTAGTTTCTGTGGCTGTTGGCTTCTGTCATATCACGCATGTACGTTTTTACAGAACTTTAGAAATTAGGAAACAGGATCACACAGCGTTTTATGACCGACATGTTCCGTTCGTCATAATTTTGTTCTTTCAAAGGCACCATGCTCCTACTTTCGGTTCGCCCTCCGGTTTCGTCTGCGAGCATCTTAACAGGTAAAATGTTTTGAATTTCTTGTAATGAGACCTAAACAAAAACGCATTGCTATTGCGAATGGCAAAAATATGTGCCATTGTTGTTTGTTAACACTACACGAGTAAAAACTGATTCTTACCCTGACATTAAAACATCGATTGTAGCTCGAAACTTCACTGAGTGCCGCACTGTGGGGAGACCTGTGATATCTTCCACATGGTGTGGGCATGTACTCAAAATCCCCACCTCCCTCCTTCCTCTACCCCTTCCAGAGAGGCATGGCAGACTGCCCTCCTCAACCGCTCCTCGCTTGAGTCCCAAAGGGCTGTGGTGAAACGGGCGAGAGACGGGGCATTGTCATGCGGTGTCCCGGACTAGGGACGCCGACCATGTAGAGGGGCCACTCTGTGGCTCCCAAACTCTATTTCCGTAATTAAAATTTTCACCACCACCAGCACCACCAGAACAGTAACAGACATCCAAGGCAAATGAGAAACGAAGGCGGTATTTTTGTTGCTCAATAAAAAGTATATTCAGTGTTCTTTCAGAAAAATAGATGCAAAATAAGACATTCGGTAAGGCGAAATTCAGAATACTTTGGGATACTTGTATCTGCTCTATATGCAGATTTATACTTTCAAAATTGTCAACAGCACGCCGATGCAGTCAGTGCAGTGGAATTTAAGCGAAGCTGGCCTTTTTACATAAGAGAGCTAAAAATAACTAAATAGACTAACATTTTTATTTGTTATATTGTTCCATCTAGTTAATTTGGCTTCCCGTTTCCCGCGTTGCACATGGATAAACTAGCGGCGTTCGCATTACTTTCATAAACATAAACATAGTTTATCATAAACATAGTTCATGATTTTGAGAGGTAAAAGAGTCTAGCGCAATTTCCGCGGCGATGCTACTCCAAGCGAGGTCGTTCATTATATGCGCAACTCCTGAAACCTAACTCAAGCTTTAATAAACATTACGACATTGTAAACCAGAAAGCCGATTTCGAATCTACTTCAATTTTCAAAAATAACTTTTATACCATAACCGCAGGAAAAGAATCTGATCAGTTATTTTGAATTATTATTCGTCTTTAATTTCAGCTCTATAACGTGAAAATTCCGGTAAAAGTGAACGGAGCACAGTGATGCCTTCTTACATTTCTGAGCTTTGGCTCATTTTTGCTGGCAGGTTTGGCACTAAAGGCTTCTAGTAACACAGGCGTGCTTGTGTATGGACAAATAGTGATAATATCGGAAAGACGTGATTTCAATTAAACGTGATAGCGTGCTGCGTTTACTTCAGCACGAACCTGCCCAGATGGCTCTGATGCATCCCTCACTGTTCTTAAAAATAGTTGTCGAGTTTCCACAACTTGTTGAAAAGTTGTGTTCAGCAGGCCCTCGTCGTATCCATCTCTGTGTGCCATTACTTTCTTCTTTAGTCTCTTAAATATATAATTGAGGCCATGGGTTTGGTGAAACGACAGGATGCGAGCTCCAATCACTGCCCAAAGCCTTCATTTCGAAGCACTATGTCCGTCCTGATATGGGGGCGCGTACAGTGAGCGTGACCGACAGTGGGCAAGGGGGCACGCTGGGCCACCCTGCATGGAGGGTTAGGTTACCCTATGGTAATTCAATCACGGTACCATCTTACGCACATGCCCTATGCATTGCGCCCAGCACTAACTTTCCAGAAAAAAGTGCAGATGCTGTACGGTAGCCGAAGTTGGTGTTACTAGATTTTGCCTCGGTAAATGCTGCTCCCGTCAACACTCTTGCCTTCTCCCTCCTGCTTTTCCGTTCTATTTATTCTCTGATGAATGAAAACTTCAATCGCCACTGCAGCTTAACCCGAAAACCGGCCGTTGTTCGGTGCGAACTGGAAAGTACGCAGATAAATTGCGCTGGACAAGTGACGGGGGCGAGAGCTTTTAATATACTTGATTATACTGAGAGTATACACTCAGTTACACTGAAGAGAAATAAATGTCTGTGAATCTTAACTTTGAAAGCCTTTCTTCTAACATAAAATACTGACATTTTCCCTAATTTTTAGTGGCATGATTGCATCTGCAGTGTATCCGCCATAGAACCAAAACTATAATAAGGGAGTAATTACTCATTGATGTCCACCCGAGCGCAGCCTTACGGCTACAAAGGAAAGCTATACAGCTGTAGAGTTGGATGGCAGTGGAGTATACTGTAGTGGCAGTGGAGTATACTGTACTACAGTGGAGTATACTGTAGATTTGGATGACAGTGTCGTTGTCAAGAAGATTCTTCAGGGATGTATGAATTCGAGAAACCTTTTCGCTTGTTTTGTGTCCATTGCTCTTCGCAGTTTTTTTTTTTTGTGGCGCTTTATTTTGCAAAGATGTTCTGAAAATGGAGTACCAAAATCCGAACACGAACGAAAGTTATCCAGATTTTAGCGGAAACCTACTTTCATTGTTTACTGTGCCAGATAAGACCACAGCAACGTGTGTTGATGGCGTGGACATTCCGCGTACACAAAAGGTGCCGAGGGACCACAGCAAGAGGAGGCGCGTGCCGAGGTCTAACCCTGATGCTCCTGCCCCGATGGCAGCTTGGAATTACTGTGGCCTTTGTTGGGTCGGAAACATGCAGTCTTCGTTGTACTTTCCACTCCCCCTGGCTTCCTTCACATTCTCAGCAGCGGTGTACGTAGACAGTTGTTCTCGGTGTGCGTAGACCTGCCTTTTAGGTATTAGCACTTTCAACAGCACCAGTCTCCTTGACGAATCTAGGGAGCTAAGTGGAGAATGAGTGAGAAAGCGTTATTCTTTTCTTTCATTCACTCCTATTCTTTTCCTGCCTTTTTCTTGCGATTTGAAAAGTTCAGTGTTCCGGGGATTATACTCGTTGGAACCACCTCTCGACGGTTTCCGCACCATGGCCACTAGAGTGTTTCTGTGACGGATTAAAATATTACATATATTTTCAGTGTTTTTCTTTGGTGTTATGACATGACAAAGTGATATCATATGCATTCAACCACTAAAAGTAACGTGCTTTATTTGTCCACTACAAAAGCGTTGGTGTCACCCACAAGGACCTTGGCATTCATATTGTCCCTAAATTATGTCGACATCTTAAGATCACGTTATATACTGGTGCGTCTGCAAACGTTTGGGCTATGGTGTGAAGAGAGTAGATACGAATGTCCAACAAGGTTTTTTCTTAAGCTAGGATTAAGACAGTCTAATTTGTCATTATCCCCGATTGTGCCCACTGCCCTTTGAAATATATATTCGGCACCCAGAATGCCTTAATAATAGAACAAATAGCAATACTTGATGGCTGCTATCCAACAAACTGCTGTATTAAACACGTACCTAGAAGGCTGAATACCTTTAGTTTATGAGAATTTTACATTGATAGTGATAAAATTCAGCGGTACCAGGCCATGTTTGCTTAACCAGCTTCTTTTCACAATACAACACGATGTCCGGCAGTAAATATGTCCCTTCGCCGAACAACGTGTCCTTGTAAGTAACTTCGATTGGCTTCTCGAGTGCTCTATTGGGTGATGAGAACTCGGATAATAGTTGCCCAGGCGTAGAACACATTGACTGGAATGGAAATCTCCACTGTTCCCGGCAGTTTTCTGTGTTTTATTTCTGGCCTATTCAATAGCGGAACCTACTTCGGCAGTTATTTCAAGTGGCGAAGCGGAGTACTGCGCTAAATTATTGTGCTGCGTTATTGACAAAATAGAGCAAATAAATGACCGAAGAGACACACACGATGGATGAATGGCAACTGAATGAAACTGAGGGAACAAACACGTATGAAGACCTCTGGAGAAGCAGAGAAATGGCATCACGAAATAGAAGAGCGCAAAAATTTACATAAGCCACATAGCGGCGGAACAAAGAAACAACCTTTGCTCACTCGTGATGTCCCGTTGCGCGCAAAAAGAAAGACTTCAAAGATTTTCCTCATCCGTGAATCGGTAATAATGCTTGAGGATGAAGCAGAGCTAGAACACAAGAAAACAACCCTTGCACGTTGTTTTATAATTGGGCGCCAGGTTGTCATTGGGGGCCAGGTGCATACAGGGACGAAGCTTGTTCTCTGAGGTGATCATTGATGCATCGCCTCATTTGACCAACATAAGGCCCTGCACGAAACTGTGCCCCTTAAGCAACATGCTTAGCGCAGGCGCGGCAGGCATTCAAACACCTACCATACCTCTTGCGACATACTGTCATACGAGCCCCTAAAATGTTTACGCACCTCAAATTGTCTTCCTTATTTGGTGCATTAAACATGTTCCCCAACCCAGCGAGCAGCACGGCTCAGATTGTGAGACATCTGGTGAACGCGGGAACTACGTCTAAAATTATGCTCCTAGGTTCCTCCTTGTTTTCGGCAACAGGGCTTTGATCGTCTCTGACCGACTCGTCCACAGTGCTGTACAAAATGACTTCTGAAGTGCAGGTGACATCAAACACTCCAGATGTGCGTGGAAACTTCTCTGCACTTGCTGTTGGCCTCAAATGATATTGCTCAAGGCTCCTGAAGCAATATATCGCTTTAAAATGCTAGACTGTGAAGATGACGCAGACAAAAACATTTTACTAACCAGCATAGCTGATCACTGCCAATAAGGACTATCATTCACAGAAAGCGAACCTGGCCTTTGTTCGAAAATTCCTTCGTCAGTGTAAACACTGAGACTGTCTTCGAAGCTCACCTGCAGCTGCTTGTCCCATTGCACGCGTAAGATATCACTGAGCACAGGACAAAAACAGGATTCAATGCAATTATCTTCTTATCTTCTCGTAAAATGAATCCTCGAAATTTGCAGGTGTTGACAGGAGGTGGGAAGAATGCTTCAGGGAGGCTGCTGGTACGGATGCCATGTGAATTCTGAAATTTGGAGCCAAAATCGGCGAAAGTTCTTGTTTCTTTGAAACGCTTTTGCTTGCTTTTGGAAGAAAACAAAATATACCCTAAATCTCCGAGCGGCAGGCTTCAGCCTGCATGTGCGTGGTGCAGGCAGTAAACTAGGGCGATGTTTCCTTAGCGCCTATGTAAAAATTCCTCCTCTTGGTCTTGAAACAACTTGGGAATGGTATTCTCGAGGGCTCCTGCCACAATACACCGGCTGGCGTTTTCGTGTTGGCGCTATCGATACATCACTGTAGCTCCTTGCCTGCACCATGCACATGCAGGCTGAAGCATATCGCTTGCAGGGGTGGGGTACAGCTGTTTTCTCCTGTTTCAAAGTGATCGAGGTCTTTGATGTCGACATTGAGGACCCCAGCGTCCAGTCTGTTTTGTACAACGAAATCAGACAATTACACTGCGTCTAGACCATTAAAGGCAAAATAGGATGTGGCGGGGCCCTGCTGCCGAATTCTTCCAAGACTATGGTCATGTGCTTTGTGTCAGGTCACAAAATTACTATCCCTATTGTGGCGCTGTCTTCAATGAAGGTACTTCAAGAGTCCCCAAAGTTCTATCAACGTCCTTTACTTGGCAAGCCCCCGCTGTTGTCTGTGGTGAGAAGCACGGCGTCCGGAGCAACAGGTGACGACTTTGAGAAATGCATTCCGAATAGTGCTGGTGTTATGCCTATGTGCCTATGCGGCGAGGTCACGGCTGAACGGCTTCTTGAACCCGGGTGACCAGGCCTGGGGAAGCCATCCTCGCCCAGTTCAGCGCAACCAGGAGCCTGCAGTCTCCCGTCTCCTGCCTGCCTCTCGCTGCCTCGGAGAGCGGGCGCCATGCCGGGCACAGTCACGTGCTGCCCGCCCGGTGATCCTGCTGGCCCCGCTGTCGGTTCGTGCCCGCTGTCCCGTGGCTCGGACCTGCTGTGAAAAGGAGCCTCCCTGGCCGCGCCCGGGTGTCCAGACCTGGGCGGCCGTCTCCTCTCTGGTGCGTCATCTAGGCCATTGCTGCTAGTGCTCCGCGCCCGACTTCCGGCCGCTTGGAGAACAGGCCAGCAGAGGTGCTTGGCCCTGGCGCCTTTCTGGCGACGGGCAGCGGATGCTCACGCCGGAACCACTCCACGACCCCCGGCCGCATAGTTCCCTACCCATCAGTGATTGCTTGCTTTTTAAGTAAAACCATTTTTGTTCTCCCTTCGGACGTGCTCGCTCTGGGACAGTTTTCTGGATCCTCCGGGGCCCCACCTCGGAGTACGCTCGAACCTTCTTGGGGGCCTTTTCCCCTCACAGCCTATCAATGCAGAAGGCCGGTTTCTTCTCTGCAGAACGCTCATTTTAAGCTTCTAGATTTGGACAAAGAGGGATGTTTTGCTGTTGCCCTGTAGGACCGCGAGGCTTTGTCTGCTAGAGTATTAGAGATGGTGGTTAAGGTGGTCAAGGACAAGGGCGCCTGACACTTGTGTGTTTTCTGTCAGGACACACAAATCTTGATGCCCTTTCAGGGTTACTGTGTTGGAAGGAACTTGAGAGTAGGCCCTCGGCAGGTTTTTTGACTACTTGAGTCCCTTTTACTGTTAAACGAACAGTGGGAGCAATCTAGTTTCTTGCACAGAAGTCTTCTTGACAAGGGTGCCTTGGTTGTCAATGACAAAAATATCTTACTCACTGCCTCAGGTCGTTAATTTCGGACCCACGTGCTTCTCGAAGTGATCTGGCATCCGCTTAAGTAGCTGAACTAAGGTATCTTCTTTCACCTTACTAAGCGTCGCGGATTGATTTCATGCGAGTGACTATCTGTATTGAATTCTGCTTTGCTCTTCAAGTAATGTTTTTCGTTGTGTAGATGATTTATCTATAATTTTATCAAAAGGGCTCAGGGACACGAGCGTTCGGGTGGATGATTTGTTGGCCATTATTCTCCCGCGTACTCATCAAGGAATTGCGAAATGAACGGCAGGTACCCTTTCCAGATAAGGTAGTCCTCATTCGCAGCGATCATCTGAGCTGGCCGTATGAGCCTCTAGGACGTACAATTTTTCTTCCCTTCACGTCCACGCACTTAAAAGTCGCATGTAGTATACTCAATCAGGGATCCCTCGAGAATACCATTCCCAAGTTATCTCAAGACCAGGTGGAGACGTTTCCACGTCGGCGCTAAGAAAACGTCTCCGTAGTATCCTGCTTACAACATGCACAAGCAGGCCGAAGTGTGTCGCTCGCAGGGTTGAGGTATATTTTTTCTTCCAGAAATGCGGTGAAGCGTTTGGACAGAAAAATTTATTTTCAGTGACTTGCAATGCATGAAACGAGTTTTGTTGCCTGTCGGATGTACGTTTAAGAGGCGCTATTTTCTTGCTGTGACTCATGCGTTGGTCAAACGGGACGAGTGCATCTGTGATCGCCCCAAATGTTCGTTCGTCGAGGCCACGGCCCCGGGAGGAATCTGGGGCTTCATTGTCAAATCTGCAAGAGTGTTTTTCGCTCCTTGAGCAGTTCTCTGTCCTCAGGAATTTCTCCGATGTAACGGCGACAGAAATCTTAACCGTGTGATCGCGCTCAGAGGTATCATTAGTCAGCTTAGCTTCTTCTCTGCTCAGCAACGTGGTGGCGTATCTTTGTGGCACTCCTTTCTGCTTTTACATTTGGACATCTTGCAGTGCTTGTTCTTTCTGCCAAAACCTTCTTCGTGCGCTCGCGTAATAAATAGATTGAGTAGTCACTGCACGTTCCTCAGTTCTTTGCGCTGCGCGATGCTAGTCAACAGATCGCCATGGAACGTATCATCGTCAGCACGCTTAACACGAACGCCCCAGCGGGTGTCATCCACTAGCATAAGCGCCACTTGGCGTCGGCCGTTGGGTCTGCGACAATACCGAGGTGGAAGCAGGGGATGTCTCCAACCGCCGCAAACCCAATGTGCCTTAACGACCAGCGCTGAGCGGGCGATCATAAAAGTGCACGACGCGCAATTGAGCGTTCGTCTTAACCGTGTCAGCGGCGGTACATCAAAACACTTGCCCTGCCGAGCTGTGTCAATATCTGTTCGATCTCACATGCCAGCTTTTATTGCCAGAAAAACTGTGCATAAATTTTTCCGGCTCGTCAATTGAAACAATCCCCGTCATGGCAGGAAAGGACTCTGTGATTACCCTTTAGAAAAAAAAATGGCAATGTAGCGCAGCGTCACAGGTCAGCGATAACAAATTGCGCTCCTAACGTCATTGTAATGTGTTAAGACGGCTTCTACTAACTTACCAAGCGCGCGATTTCAGTGCTGGTAGCCTGTTTGTCACAGCAGCATAGTAATCTATTGATAGAATCCAACATCGATTTGTCTTCACTGCCTTTTTAATGTACGCAAGTTAGATAGAGCCGCAGATTTAATTGTGTAGAGAAGAAGTTATGCTTTCCGTACACGCCCATCCCTATGGGCCACATTTATATGCAATTTTCGTACACGAAAGTGGTTTTCTGCTCCCACGGTGATGATCTGATGCTGGCTGCGATGTGCAGCGTCCGTGCAAATTCTCACCGACCGCTATAGGTTGTCCCAATAGTCCACGAAGACAATGTTATGCATGGCTATTGCTAGTCAGACTTGCAGAAAATCAAGCCATGAGGTCACCATAGGGAGTGCTTGAGTGCGCATGAACTCTGAAAGAACTCTGATTCTCTGAAAGATGAAGACAACAATGCTCTTTTAGGTTACTTCTATAGAGCTTTTATTTTTTCATTTACCGGTTTGGTGTTAAAAGCTATGGCACGGCCTCGGTCCCCTCAAGCTGTCCTGACGAAGGCTCGTGCTCCTTACCTGCACAATTTTGCAGAGGCTGCTTGATGCGTATTGCGCATAATTTAAATTATATTGCTAACAATACTTTTCAATAATAGCCTTCGCGTGTATGCGCTTCACGCTGTCAGCCTTGCGATCAAAGTGGCCCCTGCTTTTTGCAAGGGAACTGCTGGCATGCCGTCATGCACAATTCCTTCTCTGCGCGTTCCGAGTTGTTTACAGTCGATTGTTTGTCGATTTTTTTTTCTGTCTAGAACCCTCCTATCTCTTACAACATCAGTTATATACTGCTCTGCGAAAATAACTCTGCAAATGCCCGCTCTTTATTCTCAAAGGGATACTCTGAAGGGCTTGTTGTTTTCTTCTTTTGATGCCTTAAGTCGCCTAAATCTTAGTTTTCCTTCTTTTATAGATACCGCTTCGCAGAGCATGTTTCTCCACACGCTGACGAGAAACAAATTCTTTTGCTATGTTTACGGTGTAGACTTCGCGCATCTGTGCATAAAAATGTAATTGATTGAGGCGTGATCGCGCGCGTCCGAGCGCTAGAGCCAAATAATTTAACACAACTCAAGCGACATCGTAGAAAGTTATAGTAAGAGTTTTTCGAAACTCAGCAATATGTAAAACCGTGTCGTTAGGGTTGAATAGCTGCTACTCTACTTCGCTTACCGTGCGTAGAGTAGACAAAGGAACATGGCCACATGTTCAAAGCAAAGCAGCAACCGCGAAAAGCATCTGCTAATCTGAGATCTGGAGCATCGTCCTCTCCTCAGTGCCTCCCAATACGGCATCTGAGTGTTTAGGACACTGGGGTGCTCGTCACAAGGACACAGCTGTAATGCCGGCCGCTGCGGCTGCATTTACTAAGGGAACTTTCTTCAAAGACGCTGCTATAATTTTGGCTTTGGATACCGGATTTACTACGGGCCTTTTCTTGTTATTTGTATAAGTGTGTGAGAATATAGTATAAATGAATCGCGCCTTTGGATTCCTCACCCCCCCCCCCCCCCCCCCCAGCGCCAAATAATCGTTAACAAATTTCTTCTTTCACGCAATTTGTTTCAGTACCGGCAGTCGACCTTTCGTTTTGTCGCGAACGCCGAATAGCACGGGCCTCTAGAATTTCTCCTCCAATTTCTTTGGAGGAGAAATTCTAGAGGCCCGTGTACTGTGCGATGTCAGTAGACGTTAAAGAACCCCAGGTGGTCAAAATTTCCGGAGCCTCCACAACGGCGTCTCTCATAGCCTGAGTTGCTTTGGGACGTTAAACCCCATAAACCAACCAACCAGAATATCTATGCTAAGTAAGACATAAAAATAGCGATCCGATCGCTGCTTTTTCAGTTGCTACCATTCAGGCTCTTGCATGCTGGCCACGCTGCCTGAAATGGTGAAAATGCTTCAAGCGATTAAGTAGTGAAATCAGATGTTTTTATGCCTAGCGTAAAATTACGGAGCAAGCGCCACCTAAAATTTGAATGAAGATAATCTCGAAATATATGATTATAAATTATTATAATTATAAATACTTTATAGTTACATCTATATATTTTGATTATTAAACTCGAATACTCACAAAAACCGCCTCTACTGTATGAGCTGCGCTCAAATTTTGCGTTAGCAAGTGACGTAACCATCGGCAATTTTTGTAGTTCTTCGGTTCGCGTGGTCCTTATTTTGTATTGCCATATTCTTCCTTAATGTGGTATTCGAATTCTCTGCAAGATGAAGACAATAAGGCTTTTTAGGTTACTTCAATACAGTTTTTTTTTATTTACCGGTTTGGTGTTAAACGCTATGGTACGGCCGCGGTCCTCTCAAGCTGTCCTGAAGAAAGATATTTCTCCTTACCTGCACGATTCTGCAGATGCTTCTTGATGCCTATTACGCATAATTTAAATTATATTTCTAACAATACATTTATGAGCCTTCACGGTGGAAAGGAATGTTGCGAGCTATGGACTTTGCTCAAGATTAGTGTGCGATGTTTGCGCTGGACGCTGTTATCCTTGCGATCAAAGTGGCCTTTGCTTTCTTGCAAGAGACCTGCAGGCACGCTGCCGTACACAATTGCTCCTCTGCGTGTTGCAAGAGGTTGAAAGTCGATTGTTTAGGTATTCTTTCTTTCCTGCCTAGAACCCTCCTATTTTGGACAACATGAGTTATATACTGCTCTGCGAAAATATCTCTCCAAATTCCCGCTCTTTAAAGTCTCGATATATACTCTCAGCGGCTGGTTGTTTCGTTGTTTTGATCCTTTAATTCGCCTAAAAGTTACATTGTTTTCATTCTTCTCTAGATGCCGCTTGGACGAGCCTATTTCTCCACCCGCTAGTGAGTAACAAATTCGTTTTCTACGTTTACGGTGTAGACTTCGCGCATCTGTGCATAAAAATGTAATTGATTGAGGCGTGATCGCGCATCTGAGCGCTAGAGCCAAATAATTTAACAACGCACAAGCGACATCGTGGAAAATGATAATACGGGTTTTTTTTTTACCTCATCATTATATAAAACCGTGTCGTTAGGGCTGTATAACTGCTCTACTTTGCTTACGGTGCGTAGATTAGACAAAGGAACATGGCCACATGTTCCAAGCAAAGCAGCAATCGCTAAAAGCATGTCCTAATCTGAGACCTGGAGCATAGCCCTCTCCTCAGTGCCTCTGAGGACATCATCCGAGTGTTTAGCACCCTGGGGTGCTCGTCACAAGGACGCAGCTGCAATTCCGGCCGTTGCGGCTGCATTTGCTATGGGCACTTTCTTCAAATGCGCAGCGGTAATTTTGGTCTTGGCTACCGTGTTTACTATGAGCCATTTTCTTGTTCTTTGCATAAGTGTGTGAGAATATAGTATAAATGAATCACGGCTTAAGATTCTCCGCCCCCCCCCCCTCCTCCGCCGAGCCAAATAATCATTAAAAAATTTCTTCTTTCATACAATTTCCGTTTCAGGGCCGGTACTCGACCTTTCGTTTTGTCGCGACGGCTGAATATCTACGCCAAGTAAGACATAAAAATGGCGATCCGATCGCTGCTCATTCATTCACTCTCATTCAGGGTCTTGCATGCTGGGCACTGTGGCTGAAACGGCGCAAATGCTTCAGGCAATTATGTAGTGAGATCGGAGGTTTTTTTACCTAGCGTTAAATACGGAGCAAGCGCCCACGTAAAATTTTAATGAAGATAAACTGGAAATATATAGTTATGAATTAATATAATAAATACTTTTATAGTTACATTTATATGTTTTTTAATATTGAACTCGAACACTCACAAAGACCGCCTCTGCTGACTTGGGGCCTGTGAATGTCTGCTCATATCGGAGCGCCCGTCATTTTTCGGCTTGGCAGCCCTGAACCTCATCGCCTAAACTTATATATAAAAATTATACTCACGCTTGTGGTTGTAGCATATATCTAGTGCTCCACCATGGTTCTCCATTTCACCTGAGTTTTGTCAAAGCGTCTCAAAGGCGTCTTGCGCTTTTAATTTCCCCGTAAGAGGGCTTGTATGGGCGACGCGCTTACCAGACATGATGTCCAGGCGTGCTATGACAATCACACGAACTATGCTCTCTTCCTTAGGTGAGACCAGTGACATAACATGAAGGAACGACCTCGCAACGAGGTTAATGCGAAGGAACGCGGCGCCAAAGCTTTCTGTTTGTAGTTTTAGTGCGGATTTCGAGCTGGACACCTCTACTCCAGCTCGGCATTGAGAGGGCAGCTTTGGGGCAGCTCCGCATTGCCATCTTTATGGCGCCTACGATGCCCGTGCTCAAAGTGAGCACTAGTTTAACAGGCTCATTTGTGTCTGAGCCGGTAGTTTGAAATGCCATATGACCAGTTGGTGCCTGTGTGACGTTAGCTGTCCCGTCTTCCAGCTTTAACCGCTTTAATCTGGGGGTGTAGATGGCTCTTCCCATTGCCATATTAAATGTTTTATTTACCTTAACGTTTTTTTTTTATTCTCTCCTCCCTTTCGCGTTTAGCTCCTACTGGCGGTTGAGGGCACGGCGGCCGGAAGAGGAGGTAAGTTTTTCTTGGAGCAAGTTCAAATTTCTTGTATGTTGCACACTGCTGTTCGGGCCTTCTGCCCTGCAAGTGTTTTGTTGCGCATTAAGCCAACAGAAATATCTATCTTATACCGAATTCAGCCTGTGAGCAATGAAATTGCCATCTTTAGTCTTAGGAACAGCTCGAATGCTCTCGGAAGAGAACTGGCTGGGCATTGCTGTGATCTTCTGACCCGCCACTTTTGCTGATGAATGCGGGGAACTAGATCTAACGGCAACAGCTGGCACATAAAACTACTCATTGTTGCTAATTAAGACCTCAGAGGCACCGTACACATGTTCTGGCTACGTGCAAATGATTGCGGTGGTGTAGAGGTTTACAGGCAATGTTCTTGAAACCATTTCTTTTGGGTGCTGTCGAGAGCAGGCGTGTTCTTGTTTCGCTCTTAGTTGAAGCGACAACGCCAAGCAGGTAGATCAAATGTGGGTCAGTGTTCTTTGGGCTAGCTTTCCTCTGACCTGACCTCAAGACGCCTCGTATGCAAACGCGTCGTGACCCCTTTCGACGCTCTACCCCGCTGAGATTGAGGGGGCAGGTTCGGGGCAGCTCTATATTGCGGTCTTTCATGGTGCCTACGAAGCCTGTGTTTCTTGTCCGCAAAAAAACTGCATTTGAGTACAAGCGGGCAGTTCGAAACTATTTCGGTATAAGCCGGCAGTTCGAAACTTCAGATGCAGAGGTGGCTCCCGCGTGACGTTAGCTGACCCGTCTTCCATCTTTCATCTTCAGGATTGAGATGGCGCTTGCCATTGCCACTAACATACACGGTATTTCGCCTAATACTGTATTGACTTTTTAAAAATAGTCTTCTTGAGCCAGAAGAACACTTTTCGGCGTAGCATTGTCAGCGTTCTTCTACATAAAAACACAACTAGGACGTGCTAACTGGCATCATGGGTCGCAGTATACATTAGTTAACTTTTAGCTATTACTTTCAGCTCTTTAATTATTTAAAGGCATAGAGCCCACCGTAATTAATAACAAAGTCGGGTATTCTCGGCGCTGTGGTGCCAAAAAAGTTAGGGCTACATCACGCCAAAATAAATTCGATTTCGAGGAGCTTGCACCAAATAAATCTATCCAGTGCACGTAACGCGTCGAAAAAGCCAAAATTTGTTGGGCCACACCGCCTGACTAATGAACCGTAGTTAACGAACTTGCTAGATAGCACGCGTCTAACTATATTCTCACGTACTACACAGCTGACAATGCTTTGTCGAAAAAAGCGCTCTTCAGACTGAAATACGAATTTAAATATCTAATTTTTTTTAAATTAAAGTTTAAGGTGAAACTTCCTTTATGTAGTGCAATAGTTATTACAAATCTTGTGCTGAAAATGACTGCGACTTCATAATTAAATGTTCGGAATCAGATGCAGACAGACACGGCAAGCGCTAATTTAAATCTCTCTCAATAATTAAAGCAAGTGCTAAAAATTAGTGGTTCTCTTGTTCGTTTCTTTACTTTAGTGCCTCTGCAAGCTCTTCAAAATATAGTTTCAGAGATTCACTGTTTGTGCTGCGCGGTCCCTTTTCATATGAAGTGAATTTGACACCGTGCAGGTGTTATCGTCTGTGTGTGTCGAGGTCCACAAATACCACCAGCTTTGCCGCATTTCATTGAAAGCTTGTTTAGCTGCGTTCTTGACACAGGAGGAGGCTACCGCACAGAACTAATATCAACTTGATTTCTTTCGTTTTTGTCTTTTCCTACAGGTCACTGAGATGCAAGAGTTCCGTAAGTACAAGTGAGCTCAGTTCGCTATAAGTATATGGATTACCATGGTCCCTTTAGACCCTTCTGTTCGGTTCTCACGATGGACCAAATCGCGATGTGCACTCGTGGATTGTGCATAGCTTGAACTCACGTGACTAATTTCTGCTTCTTTTGAGTATAAGCTACCGCAACGATTCGCGAAGCCGCGAGGAGACCTTTAGCATATTTTAGATACTGAACGGGAGACCTTGGCATGTTTTGGATATTGAACGACCAGACTCCTAATACTTCTAAATGTCGAGCGACATTCAAACATTCAGGTAGAAAAGATACTGTTCAGCTCTTTATAACTGGCAGATTTCACTATGCGCTGCCGCTTCCAGACTTGCGTACAGCGCACTTATTTTTTGCTTTTATCCGCTGCGGAGACTTACTTGTTAAGGCAATCGTCTACTGAGCCGGAGTACCCGGGTTCGAAGCCTACCGCGGCGGCCACATTTTCATGGCGGCGAAATACAAAAGGCGCCCGTGGGCTGTGTGATGTCAGTGCACGTTAAACGTTACCTACTACGGCACCCCTTTCATGCTCTCTTCTTTCACTTCCTCCCTTATCCCTTCCTTAACGCTGTGACTAGGGTGTCGGCAGAGATGTGAGTCAGTTACTGTCTCATTTCGTTTCCTGAAAAACCATTTATTTTATTCCGAATGCAATACTACGCTCATGAATGGCCTTTCGCGTAGCTGCGGCCTGTAGCCACATTTGACCTTTAGAATGACATCTGACGTCATACCAGGGTGAGAGATGGGCTACCAACTCGAGCCATCGCGCAGCGGCGGCCGGTAGCCACGCGTCACCTGTAAACGCTGCGCACTGCGTTCCTTCTGTTGGAGGCGCTGCGGTTTTGCTTTCGCAACCTACTAGGCTTAACCAAAGCTAAGCCCCCGGTAATTTTTTAACCTTGTTTCCGTTGTGTGCAGCAAGTCCCAAGATCTTCAGGCTCTGTTGTGCTTGGTAAGTGACTTTTGAAGCAGTTTAATTATCATTTCAGCCGTCGAATCGGCAACAACTTGCAAACTTCGGAAGTTTTGACTTTTAAGATGTTTATCTTTGGCACCAGCTTTTGGGGACGAAACCGTGAATGACCATCGCGAACCAGTGGAGTACGATGCGGGTGCGTGGTATTCAGCATTTTCCTTAAAGCTCCGTGTCTAAGGCAACAGGGCATGAACTTCTGCCATTTAAAATCTGTGCCTCATTCATGCTCTCTTGATTATGATATGTTGCAGACAGCAGATTATATAACAGCATACATTTCAGGTATCTAAACCGCTATGGTGGCTCTGTGGTTATAGTGCTCTGCTGCTGACACAAAAAATGCGGGTTCGATCTTCAGCTGCGGCGGTACAATTTCGATGGGGGCGAAATTCTAGTAGACGCCTATGAGCAATGCAATGTCAGTACCTGGTAAAGTATCCGAAGTGGTCGAAATTTTGGAACCGTTCAATTGAGCGTTCCTCATAGCCTGAGTTGCTTTGGATTATTAAACCCACATAAACCTAAACCAAGCCTTTTAGGTAACTAGCCATCACTGGCTGCTTCTCTTGAAGGTAAATCATTCTCAACACAGGCGTGTTTGTGCATGGACAAATAGTGATAATATCGCAGAAGAAAGACGTTATTTCAATTAAACGTGATAGCGTGCTGCGTTTACTTCAGCACGAACCTGCCCAGTTGGCTCCGATGCATCTCTCACTGTTCTTAAAAATAATTGCTGAGTTTCCTACTCTTGTTGTTGAAAAGTTGTGTAAAGCAGGCCCTCGTCGTATCCATCTCTGTGTGCCATTACGTTCTTCTTTAGTTTCTTAAATATATCATTGACGTGATGGGGCCGGTGAAAGGACAGGATGCGAGCTCCAATCGCTCTCCAAAGCCTTATTTCGAATCACTATGTCCGTGCTGATCTGGAGGCGCGTTCAGTGAGCGTCACCGACAGTGGGCAAGAGGGCACGCTGGGCCACCCTGCATGGAGGGTTAGGTTACCCTATGGTAATTTAAACACGCTATCAGCTTACGCACATGCCCTATGCACATGCCCTAGTTCACAGTATTCCCGGAATATACACGTTGGAACCACCTCTCCACAGTTTCCGCACCATGCCCAGTAGAGCGTTTCTGGGTCGGATTAAAATATTACATATATTTTCAGTGTTTTTCTTTGGTGTTAAGACATGACAAAGTGATATGATATGCATTCAAGGACTAAAAATAACGTCCTTTATTTGTCCACTACAAAAGCTTTGGTGTCACCCACAAGGGCCTTGATATTCATATTGTCTTTAACGCAGTAAATTATGTCGACATCTTAAGATCACGTTATATACTGGGGCGTCTGCACACGTTTGGGCTATCGAGTGAAGAGAGGTGATACAGATGTCCAACAAGGTTTTTTCTGAAGCTAGGATTAAGAGTGTAATTTTTCATTATTCCCGATTGTGCCCACTACCCTTTGAAATATATATTCGGCACACAAAGAATGGCTTAATAAAAGAAGAAATAGCAAAACTGGATGGATGGTATCCAACAAACTGCTGTATTAACCACGTACCTGGAATGCTGAATACCATTAGTTTATGAGAATTTTACATTGACAGTGATAAAATTCAGCTGTACCAGGTCATGTTTGCTTAAACAGCTTCTTTTCACAATGCAGCACGATGTCCGGCAGTAAAGATGTCCCTTCGCCGAACAACGTGCCTTGTAAGTAACTTCGATTGGCTTCTCGAGTGCTCCTTTGGGTGATGAGAGCTTGGATAGTTGCCCAGGCATAGACCACATTGCCTGGAATGGGAATCTCCACTGTCCCCGGTAGTTTTCTGTTTCTTTTCTGGCCTATTCAATAGCGGAATCTAAGTCGGCAGTTATTTCAACTGGCGATGAGGAGCACTGCACTAAATTATTGTTCTGCGTTAGTGACAAAATACAGAGCAAATAAATTGGACCGAAGAGACGCACACGATGGCTGAACGGCAACTGAATGGAACTGAGCGAACAAATACGTATGAAGACCTCTGGAGAAGCAGAGAAATGGCACCACGAAATCGAAGAGCGCAAAAATTTACTTAGGCCACCTCACGGTGGGACAATGAAGGAGGTTTGTTGACTCGTGATGTCCCGTTGCGCGCAACAACAAAGGCTTCAAAGATTTCCCTCGTCCGTGAAACTGTTGTAACGAAGGAGAATGGCGGAGAGTTCGAACAGAGAAGAACTTCCCTTGCACGTTTTATAACTGAGCGCCAGGTTGGCATTTGGGCCAGGTACATACAGGGACGAAGTTTCTTCTCTGAAGCGATCATTGATACATCGCCTCATTCCACCAATATCAAGCCCTGCACAAAACAGCGCCTATTAGGCAACGTGCTTAGGGCAGGCGCGGCAGCGAATAAAACACCAGCCGTACCTCTTGCGGCATAGTCATACGTGGCCCTAAAACGTTAATTGGCCGCAAATTGCCTCCCTTATTTGGTACATTAAACATGTTCCCGAACCCAGCGAGCAGCGCGGCTCAGATTGTGGGATGTAGTGAATCCGGGGAACTACATCGAAAGTTATGCTCCTAGGTTCTTCCTTCTTCTAGGCAAGAGGTTCGGTCGTACCTGACGACTCGTCGACAGTGCTGAACAAAATGACTCCTCAAGTGCTGCGTGCATCAAACACTCCATATGCGCGTGGAAACTTCCCTGCAGCTGCTGTTTGCCTCAAATGACATTCTTCAAGGCTCCTGAAGCAATATGTTGCGTGAAAACACTGGATTGGGAAGATAGCACAGATGGGAAACATTTTACTAACCCGCAAATATGGTCGTTGCCAATGAGGACTATTATTCACAGAAAGTGAACCTGGCCGTTATTCGGAAATTCCTTCGAAAGTGTGAACACTGAGTGAGACTCTCTTCGAAACTCACCTGCAGCTGCTGGTCATATTGCGCACGTAAGATATCGCTGAGCACAGGACAAAAACAGGATCCGATGCACTTATGAGTCCTCAGAATTTAGAGATTTTGACAGCAGGCGGGAGGAAATGCTTCATGGAGGCTGCTGGTACTGATGCCATATGAAATCCGGAGTGTGGAGCCAGAATCGTTGAAAGTTCTTTTATGCGTAGCATATTGCAATCACTCAGTTCAGCCCTTGGGCCCGGCCGGGCAGCCACCAAACGTGACGTGACGTCACGTGGTTTGGTGACGTGACCCTGGCGTGAGCCTGGGCATCGTTTTGGTGACGTCAGGTCACGTGGTGACGTGACGTCACCAAACCACGTGAAAAAAAAAGAAAGAAAAAGGGGGAAAATGAAAAAAAATGCGGCTGAGCATGGTGGCGGTTGCCACCGCCCTGTTTCAAAGGGGGCGCTCCTATCCATCCATCCATCCATCCATACGTCCCGGAGGAAAAGCTGCTTAGGAAATCGAGTGCCGCCAAGCAATACCTCGCGAAAAAAGACCGCGCAATATGCAACGCATTCTTGGCTTAACCAAGCTAAGCCTGGGCATCTTTATTTCTGTTCAAGCGCTTTTGCTCGTTTTGGGAAGAAAACAAATCATACCCCAACCCTACGAGCGACAGGCTTCAGCCTGCATGTGCATGGTGGAGGCAGGAACTACGCCGATGTTTCATTAGCCCCTATGTAGAAACCCCTCCGCCCGGTCCTGAAACAACTTGGGAATGGTATTCTCGAGGGCTTCTGACACACTATACCGACTGGCGTTTTCGCGTAGGCGCTAAGGAAGCATCGCCGTAGTTCCTTGCCTGCGCCATGCACATGCAGGCATAAGCATGTCGCTTGCAGGGCTGGGGCACAGCAGTTTTCTTATGAGTCATAAGTAATGGAGACCTTGGATGTCAACAGGAGGGCTCCAGCGTCTAGGCTATTTTATGCAATGAAGTGAGACACTTCCACAGTGTCTAGAACACGAAAACCTACTGCATAGGCAAAATAGGATATGCCCCTTTCTATGCTTCGAGCATTGATTTCACATGAGTGACAATCTGCATTTGAACTCTGCTTTGCCCTTCAAGTAGCGTTTTTCGAAGTGTAAATGTTCTATCTATAATTTTATCGAATGGCTCAGGGACACGAGCGTTCGGGTAGAGGCTGTGTGCACCATTATTTTCCCGTTTACTCAAGGAATTGCCAAATGAATAGCACGAACCCTTTCCGGATATGGTAGTCCTCATTCGCAGTGATCATCTAAGATGGCGGTACGAGCTCCAGGACGAACAAGTTTTCTTCCCTTCACGTTCGCGCACTTGAAAGTCACATTTAGTATACTAAGTCGGGGGCCCTCGAGAATACCATTCCTAAGTGGTTTCAAGACGTAGACGCCAAGAAAACACCGCCGTAGTTCCCTGCCTGCACCATAAGTAGGCAGGCTGAAGTGAGGACTGAGGGTTTAGAAACAAGGTAAAGCGTTTGGACAGAAAAAACTTTCAGTGACTCGTAATAAGGTATAGAGAAACATGCAAGTAACGCTGTTTGTTTCCTGTCGGATGTATGGTCAAGCGGCGCCGTTTTCTTGTGGCGGCTCATACTTTGGTCCAAAGGTACGAGTGCATCTGTGATCGCCTCTCATATAATGGTTCGTTCGTCGACGCCGCGGCCGCCGGATGGAACCTGGGGCTTATGAAACCTGCAAGAAGTGTTTCCGCTGCTTGAGCAGTGCTCTGTCCTCGGGAATTTTTCCGATGTACCGGTGACGGAAATCTTTGAAGCCGTGTTATCACGTGCAGAGTTATCATGAGTCAGCGTAGCTTCTTCTCTGCTCAGCAACGTGGGGCGTATCTTTATGGCACGCCTTTCTGCTTTTACTTTGTACACCTTGCAGCATTTCTTCTGTTTCTGCCAAAGCCTTCTTGTGCGCTCACGTAATAAATCGTTTTAGCAGTCACTGCACGCTCCTTTCCTCTGTTGTTTACACTGTGGCGATGCTAGTCAACAGCTCGCTCTGGAGCGTATCATAGTCAGCACGCTTAAGATGAATGCTCCAGCGAGTGTCTCCCATTGATATAAGCGCCAGTGGGCGTCGGCCATTGGGTCTGAGACAATACTGGGGTAGAAGCAGGGCACGAGAGACACCGCCGCAAACACAACATGCAGCGTGGTCTGGGAGAGAACGCCCAGTGCTGAGGGGCGATCATATAAGTGCAGGACACGAAATCGAGCGTTCGAGTTCAAATTCAAATTCAAATTCTTTGTTCAAATTCTTTATTTGCATTTAAAAGTACACAAAGATATGGCCATCACTGTCTGGACCCGTAGCCGTAGGCTACTCATGGGTCAAAAAAATGGAATACAATCATACAGACACTCACAATGCAATTAGAACTTGTAACAGCAGAGGAGATACATGTGTAAGAATGCAAGTGCAGAAATAGGAAAAGAGAAAAAACATCACAAGGAACAACTGTCTAATATGAAAAACATCGTCGATGTCCAAAAAACAAATGATAATAATAATAAAAACGAATGCGCGCAGCAGGTTGAGTAAGCATTAGTTCTTATTATGTATGTGCCGAAAGAATTTTATTGCTGTAGGAGTGAAATTTTGAGCGTATTTTGCTTCGTAGGGGAGGGTATCGACTACGGCGTCCACGACCACGCAGATGTCCCTAACCACGCCGACTTCCCCAACCACGCCGACATCCCCAACCACGCCCGCCGGCGTCCAAAACCACCGAGAAGTCCAGAACCACCCCGACGTCCACCACCACCCCGACGTCAACAACCTCGTCGACAACTTCAACATCGACAACTGTGACATCGCCAACTACAACGTCAACCAAAACAGCCACGACCCAGACCACGACACCGACAACGACGAAGTCGACGACCACCACGACATCCACGACCACCACATCAACAACCACGAGTGAGAAACATTTTTATCAGCATGCAAGAGCATTCAGTATGATGTCTTTATATGATATAGCTACAATGATCACTGCAATGCACCATATCAACAACCACGAGTAAGAAACATTTGTATCAGCAGGCTAGAGCACTCATATGATGTCTTCAAACGATATAGCTTGAATAATCACTGCAATGGGTGGTCGCTGCAATGAAGAGATTCCAGCCAAAGTAGAAAATGTGCTCCCTAAATAAGGAAATCAAAGTTAAAAAGATAGCACACACATCTTCGTGTTTAGGAATGTGGTCACCTATAGTTTGCATGTGCCCTTCAACGCTATTTAGCCAACGCACATGGTTTCACTTTAAGGATGTGCAACGTTCACCAGCGGACTGGAATGCTTTTCGCTCGTATATTTTGAACCGTGGTAGCAGTTTTGCAGAAAGAAAGTTTATCTCTTTCACGCACACTGTATATAGACAGATGACAGCAATACAGGATGTGGCATCTGAAAAGATCCTGGTGCAGTCACGCAAGCTAGCCTTTCGTAAAGCTGCTCGTAAAGTGAGCGGACAACATACAGTCATGCACAAGTGTTCCACATCGCTAGAACCGCGAGCTCTCTTCAGCAGTTACGACAACGGCCGCTGCCGGTGAGCCCAAAGCAGATTTTAAATACTTGAGTTGCGCACTGCTCAAAGAAAATATAAAGTGCTACCAATTGTTGCCAGAATCGCGAAACAAGCATGGTGGAAAGACACTCTCAAATACAAAGTACAAGGTTCCAAAGAAAAAACGCTTATGCAAGTATTTCCTGCCGTAGTAAACATGATGCTTTCTTTTAAGTAAAGGCCTCCTCACCTGTTGATGTCCACCTAAATCACAGAAATGTGTAAATTTCAGCGCAGATGACTCAGCAAAACGTCGTATGTCGCTAAAAGCACAAGATAAATATTTCTGTAATGGTTGATTGCGCCCAAGACTTATAGCAATAACTCCGCTTTTAGGGCAGATTCGGCTAGAAAATTTATGCCTAAAGGCAGTGTGAGAGCATGCAAAATCTGTGCCCTAAATGTCAGCCAATAAAGCCTTTTCAAGTTTAGTTTACGTTCCTAGGAACATAAAAGTTGTGTGCTATTGCTCTCTTCTTGGCGAAAAGTGAAAATCCAAAGAATTCAGTAGGGAAGAAGGTAAATTCTAGCCTATTTGTGTAAGCGAAGGATTAGCATTTTTTTCCCACTCTTCGAAGCCGGTTATAACCAGAGATCTGTTAACGAGAATTGGCTAATATTTAAAGATAAACTTTAAGAACTAACACAAAAATTTATCCCTAGAATAACTTTTCGTGAAAATCGCTCTAAACCCTGGTTTTCTAAGACACTAAAAAGACTGAAGGATAAAAAGAAGCGGCTTTTTCGCGCTGCCAAATTTAAAAGCAATTCCGAAGCGTGGGAGGAATACTTTTCAGCCGAAAAAGAATACTTGACTTCCGTCACCAACGCTAAACACTCATTTTTTAACAGCGACCTACCGCGCATGCGATGCGATAACCCCAAAAAATTTTGGCGCGTCATCAATCCCGCACCATCACACTCAATCACTCTCACTCATGCATCCGGTATTCAAGCCTCCGACACAGAATGCGCTAACATCTTCAATACGGCGTTCTCGTCAGTTTTCACCGAGAAGCGCAACCCGTCTCCAAGAATACCTCCTACTAATGCCACCTCACCGATGGACGCAATAACTTTTTCTTCAACTGGCATCTCGGCTTTAATTGAGAAAATCAAACTTTCCTTGTCAGCCGGCATTGACCAGATAAACACTAAACTACTAAAAAACACGAAATGTATCAGTGCAGTGTATCTTGAATTATTGTTTTCGCAATCACTCACTACAGGTCTCATTCCGGAAAACTGGAAAGTTGGGAAGGTCGTTCCACTCTACAAATCAGGTGACAAAAATTCCCCTCTGAACTACCGTCCTATTTCTTTAACTAGCGTGCCCTGCAAGATCATGGAACATGTCATATACTCTCAGGTAATGGACTTCTTAGACGCTAACAATTTCTTCCATCCATCCCAGCATGGTTCCGCAAGGGGTATTCATGCGAAACACAACTAGCCATGCTCCTCAACGACTTACATGCTGACCTGGACGCTAACCTTCAAGTTGACGCCATCTTTCTGGATTACGCTAAAGCATTTGATAAAGTTCCACATCAACGTTTAATACAAAAGCTTTCTATTCTAAACCTTCATCCTAACGTGCTAAACTGGATCAAGGCCTTCCTAAGAAATCGCTTTTAGTCAGTCATTGTAAATAACCAGTCTTCCAACCCTCTCCCTGTAACATCCGGCGTCCCACAAGGCTCTGTTCTTGCACCCCTATTGTTTTTAATATATATTAACGATCTCCCACAGTATGTATCCTGCCAAATTCGAATGTTCGCTGACGACTGCGTAATTTACCGCCAAGTAACAAACATAACTGATCAAGAAGCCCTCCAGCAGGACCTTAACCAAATTGAACAGTGGTGCGCAGATTGGCTTATGACACTCAACCCTAGCAAATGCAAGCTTTTTTCCATCAGCCGTCGCAAAAAGAGTCATGCCTTCAATACAAAATCGCTAACGAGTCCGTAGAATCTGTATCATCTTTCAAATACTTAGGCGTCACATTATCTAATGGCCTATCATGGAATGCACATATTGCTAACGTGATATCATCGGCTAACAAAACTCTGGGATTTCTTAAACGTCATCTTCGCCTCACCACACATCACGTGAAATTGCTCGCCTACAAGTCACTCATTAGACCTAAACTTGAATATGCATCCGCCATATGGGACCCTCATCATATTAACCTCGTAAACGATCTAGAAGCCGTTCAAAACCGCGCTACAAGGTTCATTCATTCTTCTTACTCCTACGACGTCAGTGTTTCAGCCTTAAAAACCAAATCAGCACTATCGCCTCTTTCCGTTCGTCGTCGCATAGCCACGCTATCACTGTACCACATGTTCTTTTACTCATCACTTAACCGTGCCCCTTATATCACGCCAGCATTATACATTTCTCACCGCACTAGCCACACGCTTCAAGTTTTTCGCCCACGTGCCCGAACTTTTACTTTTTCAGCCTCCTTCTTCCCACGTGCAGCTAAAGATTGGAACGGCCTTCCCCAGCATATCGTCGACATCACCTGTCCTTCATCATTTACAAGCAATCTAAACAACATTTTTTGTTCATGATCACAAATAGCATTTGTCTTGTACCTTTTCTGCTAATCCCACCCCTTATGTAATACCCCGCGAGGGGTCTTTAAGGTAATAAAATGAAATGAAATGAAGCGAAGACCTTGGGGAAAGCCCGCACTTGCGTCCATATTTTTAACAAAACCGTTTAAATAATAGTTCCTTGCTGCGGTTTCTGCGAAAGCGTTATTATTACTACATCACAGAGTGAAGGTTTCTTTTTGAGAAAACACTTTTAGAAGGTGTCAACCGATCACCGGCATCGAAACAGTGGTCTTCGAAGGAAAAAGCTCTGTACGCACGACTTGTTCCCACTACATAAGGTAAAGGTCTATATATATCGAAAATGCGTTGCGAAATGTCAGCGGGAACATTTCATGTTCCTCGGCCATTTCGACGGGAATTTGAGACATAACTGCCAATGCAACTGTATCCGCTTTTTCTAAGGGCGCAAATTATGCAACAGAAAATCTTTATGACAATGCGTAAAACATAAACTTTGTTCCAATATAACAGTTTTTATGATGCAAAGGCCGTCCATGGATTGCATCTGTAAAGCGACAGTGATCTGCTTCTCACATACCAGTTAGCGAACAGAACCTGTTGTAATGCTTACAGAAAGAAGCAGTGAGTTGTGTACATGGCTTTAAATTTATGGAAATGAGTAACTGATGCCTGTTTTCCCCAAAATCCAGTGCGTGGCCGCTGTACGGCAGGATACTGCCAAGCATAGCTTACGCGTCTGGTACTAGGGAGCACAAGACGTAGCGCCTCCGGCTGTCGGCGGAGTTCAGAGGTTCGATTCCCCTCTCACCGGCAGATTTCTTGGCATTCGTACACGGAAGAAAATATCCGACAAAGGTTGAAAAAGCAGCGCAAAACTGGAGCACTTTTTCTTTTGAAATAAATACTGCAAGAAATTGGAAGTCACCGTAACCAATTTTTCTTTCTGGTGCAAAGATTGCCAGAAATTTTCGTACATTGAATAAATAGCCGTGTATATGCTTAAATGTATGTAAATGAGTAAATGAAGTTTTTGCCTTAAAATTCAGTGCGCGCCAGATGTACTTCACAGCTGCAGAGCTTTACTGCGAGCAGTATTAAGCTACAAAACACTCATCTTCTCTGCACAGAGTGAGAATAAAGTTTTGTGCCTGCACATTAACTTCGCATACTATTAGGGCCAAACGCATTGCAGAAGAGTGTGGCTCGGAAATGCGTTTCAGCAATGAATTCTTCCTAGATGTACGATATTAGCTGAAATAATTTATCTTCGTTACATTCTAGTGTACAGCTTTCCTAAGGCAAAATTGAAACGTGATGAACGATAGAGGTGACAAATCAGCGAAGGCCCTTCTAGTCCTATCAAATTTAAGGAATGAATAATTGAACGGAACTTAAAAATGACTATCTCTCTTAGCATCTCTTAGGGTCCGATCAATGCGAGTTGAAGTATAAAAGGGGAGAATAATGGTGCCATAAATGGAAAACGGCGTCGCAAAGAATTTGATTAAACAGATATTAAAAGTAATGTTTCTATCCTATATTAATGTGAATGTATAAACCTCCAAAATTCTTTTCGCAAAAAGTTAAATCACCATCTTGTCTAGTGACTTTAGATGGACTTTAATCTTTTACTTTAACCTTTTACTTTAACGCAATGCTACATTATTGGCATTTGGTGTAAAAAAGTAATCATGATCTCTCTCCTCCTCCAGCCACGACAACACCCGAGCCGTTGGTTGAGAAGACATCAAGTAAGTAACTTCTGCTAATAGTTTACATGTGAATTTGGAGCATGTTGTACTATGCCAAGAAACAAGTTAGCTGTTGAAAATGCGGTAAGAACCTTGAGGATATGAAAATGAATGATTCCTTTAGGTTCTTTGATTTTACTTGTACTTAAAAGCCTTTCAAGGAGTTTTGCATAAGGGACACGATAGTGAAGTATATAGTAGGTGTTCAGATAATTACTAGCAGTTTGACATACGAGTGCCCTGATGTGCCGAGAAGCAGATTTGCTGAGAGATTGGTTGGCTATCGAATGGTTGATTCGAAGTGAAAGGCGGTGGCACCAGTGCTGGAACAAATTTATAGCAATGATTTCATAAAAAGGCCTCAGATTTAGAATAAAACTTGTTGCTTAATAAACAGTTGCTTCAAGAAATAATAAAGACTAATAATAACTGCACTCCTGTGCTTGTAAAAGCACAACACGAAGCGCGACAAAAAGCAAACGATAAAATACACGAGAAATGGTTTGTCGCCTATTTCGGTAGTTTTAACCATCATCAGCCTGACTACGCCCGCTGCAGGGCAAAGGCCTCTCCCATGTCTGTCCAATTAATCCCGTCCTTTCCCAGTTGCAGCCACCGTATCCTGGCAAACTTAATCTCACCCGCACACCTAACTTTCTCTCGCCCCCTGCTACGCTTGCCTTCTCTTGGAAAATTCATTCATTTACCCTTAACCCTTTCAGGCGCTCTGTACACAATTGTGTAAGCGCCAAACTTACAGCTTTTTCTCAGAAACCGGAGCACTTACCAGTGATTTCATTATTTCAGTCAAATTGAGTACCCTTCTTGTTGCAAATAAGTTGCTTTTTTTGTACCATGTAGCAAATGCAGTAAATATTATTTTACATAAGAATGAGCTAGCTAGCACTTTGTCCGCCGTTTTTGTGCAGACAGATTTTGCCGCGAGTGAAAACATCGATTGTTTTTGCTCAATTTAGAGCGTGATGTGAATTTTCGAAACACAAAGCGATTCCATGATCCCTAGGGTGTTTACCCGACACACGAGAACATTTTGATGTTATTATTTCTATCAAATCTGACACTTTGTACGGAATTCTCGACATCGTTGTAAGAACTGACCTGCTGGTCTTTCACGTTCGAAAACTAACAAATTCCCTTTCTTGAGGCCTGGATATACTACTTAGGTGAAAAAATAATTGATTTCAGTGAGAACAAAAAATGGCGCCTGAAAGGGTTAAAGGTGCACTGAAGAGGATTCTGAACTTGTCTTTTTGCCGCGGGAACTCGATCCACACGTTCCTAGCATTCTTAGAAACTGCGACTTATTGCCCTGTGTGGCCGATTTCCCCACTTAAATCGAATTAACATCCGGCTCCCGCCTTTATTTTTTGAATTCTCCCCGTACGGTGGCCGGAGTCGAAGAACGCGTGAAGTGCCTTTCAGCCAGCTCCGTGGAGGCTTTGCTTTCGCTTTATTTTGTTTTTTATGTTTCCATGAATAAATAGTTTCATTCGCAGATAATATAGCCGCAAAATAAGCCCGCAAAAATAAAAATACGCGCGGACTATTTGCTACTACGGACTACTACGTATTACTCCGCCGATGGCAGAGCGGCAGGCCGCCACGGGACTGGGTGAAAGGTACTCCACGCTTTGTTCGACTCCGCCCACCGTACGGGGGAGAATTAAAAAAAGAAGGCGGGAGCCGGACGTTAATTCGATTTAATTGGGGAAATTGGCCACACAGGTCAATAAATCGAGGTTTCTAAGAAAGCTCGCAACGTGTACATCTAGTTCCCGCGGCAAAAAGACAAGTTCAGATTCCTCTCCAGTGCGCCTTTAAGAACCAGAGAGAATCCTGCCTTTGCATTGAATGCCCTACCAAAGGCCATTTTTTCCTCTTCATTTCTACTAGGATGTCATAACCCGCATTTGTTCCCTCACCCACTCCGCCTGCTTCCGATCTTTTAAGGTTACAGGTATACTTTTTCTTTCTAAGGCTCGCTTCGTTGTCCTAAAATTAAGCTGAACCCTCGTTTTTAGCTTCCATGTTTCTCCCCATAGGGGAGTACCGGTGAGACAGAGCTGTTGTATAGTTTTCTCTCAAGCGATACTGGCAAACTGCCATTCATGATCTCAGAGGACGTATCATATGCTCTTCGCCCCATTCTTAGTATCCTATGTATTTCCCTCTCATGATCCGGATCAGCGGTCACTACCTGTCCTAAGTAGACATATCCTCTTACTACTTCCAGTACCTTGCTACCAATTGCGAACTGCTGCGTTTTTGCTAGCCCGTTGAATATTACTTTGGTTTTCTGCGTGTTAATTTTTAACCCCATGGTTCTGCTCCTCCTGTAACTCATTGATCATGGTTTGCAGTTCAGGTCCTTAGTTACTGAGCAAGGCAATGTCATCGGCGAATCACAGATTACTGTGGTTTTCACATGCAAGGATACAGTAGATGCCCACCTCTGCATGTTCCGGGCTTCAGCATAACTCTTCGCAGACTCTGCACGGCAAAGCGTTATTAGTTGCAGAAGATAGTCTCCGACATTAAGCAAAATAGAGCTGCGGCCCTTCCCGCCATTCGCAGTTAAGTAACAGTTAGGCTACATAGCAGTTAGGTGACAAAGCCTGTTGCAATACATACAGCAAGAAGCAGAGACAGTCAAACAGCCGGATACTGACATGAATATCTTAGGAGTCTATAACCAGGGGACACAAGACGTAGCGCTTTCGGCTGTCGGCACAGTTGATAGGTTCTATTTCCTTCACACCGGTAGTACTTGTCCTGGAGAAAGTGCATTGGTTTCTCTCGTGACGCATCCTGGATGAGCACGTTTGCGCAAACTTTGAAATGCAGCCAAAGACAGGAGCACTTATTCTCCGGAAAAAAATACTTCATGGAATTGCAAGCCACATACCGTTACCAGTTGTTCTTTTTGGTTAAATGATTCCCAGAGAGCCGTATACTATATAAGCAGTCGCATGCATGCCTTTATGTGTATGGCGATGATTAATTACTGCTTGTTTGGCGAAAAATTCAGTTCGCGGCAGCTGTGAAGCTGCAGAGCAGTAATACGAGGGATATTAGGCCACAAGAATCTCTACTTCGGTTTGCCGAGCAAGACACAAAGTTCTGTGCCGGTACATTTATTTTGAATACCATTAGGGCCGAAGACATTACAGAAGGGAGTGGCTATAAAATCTTTCAGGCTTGAATTCTTTCCTGCTGCGCAATTTTAGCTAGAATAATTTCCCTCCGTCACACCCCTAGTTTTACAGCGTAGCTAAGGCCATACTGGAACATGATCAACAAGAGATGGCGATAAATCCGGAAAGGAAGTTCCAGTCCTATCAAATTTAAGGAATGAATAACTAGAGGGAACTTCAAAATATTATCCCTCTGTGTGGCATCAATGCGAGCTGAGATATAGAATGGCAGAATAAAGTTGTCATAAATGCAAAACGGTTTCGCAAAGAATTTTCTGAAAACAGAATTTAATATATTTCTCATCATCATCACCATCATCATCAGCCTGACTACGCCCACTGCAGGTCAAAGGCCTCTCCCATGTCTCTCCATTAACCCTATCCTTTGCCAGTTGCGACCTCCGTATTGCAAGTTTCTTAATCTCATCCGCCCACATAACTTTCTGCCGCCGCCTACTACGCTTGCCGTCTCTTGGTATCCACTCCGTTACCCTTAAGGACAAGCGGATATTTGTAGTCTACAATTAATGTGATATAAATCTCCAAAAATATGCTCGGATATTTAAATGAACATCTTGTCAAGCGACTTTCGATGGACCTTATTGTTTTACTTTAAACCCATTTTTTGACGTGCACAATGCAGCTAATATGGGCTTTGGCGTTCAAAGCTAATCACCTTCGAACTCCTCCTCCAGCCACAACCACGACAGAGCCAGTGGTCGAGAAGACATCAAGTGAGTAACTTTTTGCGTATAGTTTATATATGTGGATTTTGAGCATGCTCTTCTATGCAAGGAAACAAGTTAGCTGTTGCAAACGCTGAAAGAACCTTCAAAATATATAAATTCATTATGCTTTTCATTTGCTTGAATATATTGCACTTAAAAGCTTTTCAAAGAGGATTACATGGGGACAGGTGAGTAAAATACATATTTGTTGTTCAAATACCTCGCAGTTTGACAAAGAAGGGCCTCATATACCCAGAAGCACCATACCCCCCCCCCCCTTCAAATATATGTACCCACCCTTTATGTAATACCGCTCGTGGATTGTTAAGGTAATAAAATGAATTGAAATGAAAGCAGATGCACTGAGGGGATGGTCGGCTTTCGAATGTTTGACTCCAAGTGAAAGGCGGTGGCACCGGTTCTAGGAAAAATTTGTAGCAATGATTTCATAAAAAGGCCTCAAATAGCGAACAAAACTAGCTGCTTAATATTGCCACGTATCATTGTAGTGTTTGTTCGTTCACGCTCAAGGCTGCAGGAAAGGGCTATTATCATTTTTGTTCGTGTTCGAGAAGCGACCAGTCTAATCTCGATTAATCGCAGCCATGAAAGGCTGCATCTAGGTTTTTCCAGATTACTGTAGATGATCTTGTCCTGCTATCTGGAAGTTTCCTTGCCGGCTTTAAATTGAACGATGCCGCGAGCAGCGGGCATTCATAGTTCGACGACCGCCGAGCACGCCTGTTGCTTACGCCGCCGCCGAGTGATTCAGTTCTTTTGAGGGCGCAAGTCAGCCCAAATAAAGAGCTTCGTTTACAAGTCTTTCTGGTGTCTTCCTGACCGCTGGACTGCCGTCACTACAACGTGACATCTGGTGGAGGTGCTGGGTAGCCTTCCAGGTACCGGACAACCCCTGCAAGTCATGACGCCAGCCCTTTGAGTTATTCACCAAAAGACCTGACTCCAGTCTACCACGCAGCCTCTAGAGCCTCCAGCCATGACTTACGCCTCAGCAGTGCGCCGTCCTGTACCTCGACGACGGGACACAAGCCCCTATCGCACTTAGCCAGCTGCGATGGAGCCCCGCCTTCTCGCCCCAACTCGCCCGTCCTACGAGCGTCGCACACGGCCGAGGAAATGCGACGAGTGGAGAACACCCGACCAGCGCCGCCCACTATGCTTCCACTGCGGAGAAGCCGGTCACATTTTCCGGTACTGTCCATACAGGAGAATGGGCATCCGAGGGTTCTCTTACGACGCCCCACGACCCCGACCTGGCCAGCGACCAGCCGAAGTCGGATTTTTTGCGTCGGGAAGGATGCTCATCGCCGAGCCGCCTATCGCGTTCTCCGTCGCCATCGTCACCGCGCTATATATCTCCTAGCCGAGGCTACGCAGTGCGTGGACGCTTCCCCAGCCCCCGAAGGTTAAACTGAATAAAGCAGCCTCTGGAGGTGAGGTTGCTTCTGAGCGCAAGAACTAAGATCCTCCATCGACGAAAACAGAAGACCATGCCTCAACTACGACGACAACTACGACGACAACTTCCGACGACAACTACGACGACAACTACGACGACAACTACGACGACAACTACGACGACAACTACGACTACAACTACGACGACAACTACGACGACAACTACGACGACAACTACGACGACAACTGCGACGACAACTACGACGACAACTACGACGACAACTACGACGACAACTACGACGACAACTTCGACGACAACTTCGACGACAACTTCGACGACAACTTCGACGACAACTTCGACGACAACTTCGACGACAACTTCGACGACAACTTCGACGACAACTTCGACGACAACTTCGACGACAACTTCGACGACAACTTCGACGACAACTTCGACGACAACTTCGACGACAACTTCGACGACAACTTCGACGACAACTTCGACGACAACTTCGACGACAACTTCGACGACACGGCCAGACTTGAAGCTTTTACCATCGCCCTTAAACCTTATTTTGAATGCTAATGAACTCGAAGTTTGCATTCTCCGTGTTTATTTTCATTTTAAAGCATCGAGACGATGCTTCTTTGGAAGGGGGGTAATGCCACGTATCATTGTAGTGTTTGTTCGTTCACGCTCAAGGCTGCAGGAAAGGGCTATTATCATTTTTGTTAGTGTTCGAGAAGCGACCAGTCTAATCTCGATTAATCGCAACCATGAAAGGCTGCATCTAGGTTTTTCCAGATTACTGTAGATGATCTTGTCCTGCTATCTGGAAGTTTCCTTGCCGGCTTTAAATTGAACGATGCTGCGAGCAGCGGGCATTCATAGTTCGACGACCGCCGAGCACGCCTGTTGCTTACGCCGCCGCCGAGTGATTCAGTTCTTTTGAGGGCGCAAGTCAGCCCAAATAAAGAGCTTCGTTTACAAGTCTTTCTGGTGTGTTCCTGACCGCTGGACTGCCGTCACTACAACGTGACAATATAGTCCAAGGTTCGACGGAACACCGTCTGGTCAGGGTGAAGCATTATTTATTCATAAAGGAAAATTGGGTCACTGACCAAGTCAAAAGATGAAAAATGACGTTTCGGATCCCATACGGGGCCCTTGTTCACAATAAGGCTGTCACAGAAGAAGGGATGGTTATATACGCTTCAGAATTTTCGCAAACTTTTCACGTAGATATGATGTAGCGTGCCCTGATTCTTGCTTAGCGTGTTGGCCGTTGTCTGGATGATTAGGGATTCTAGATGCAGTCTTGCAGATAGGTTTCTTTCCGTCGCTGCTTAATAGAAAATTGCTTCAAGAAGTATTATTGGATTGGTGACTGAAGAAAATGGCTGTAAAGGTCGCAAGTTTATGATATTTATTTTTCGTTATAGCCACGTCGAGCTGCGCTCCTTTGCTTGTAAAAACACGACACCAAAGGTGACAAAATGCTATAGATAAAACATGCGCACATGGTTTTTTTACCATTTCGGTAGTTTTCGCACGCAAGAATATACATAATAGGTGCAGAGCTCCCAACTTTTCTGCTACAACCATAACTTTTTTGCGAATTCTGTCCCTCAAAGAGTAAATCTTGCAGGACATGTTTTTTCTATATTTCACAAAATGTGGCTTCGGCATTTCGCAGAAAGTTCTGTACACTAGATTTCTAGCCGTAGATTTCTATTGTAGTAGGCATTTCGAGAGGTGAATCATAACGTGTCTTTACTGAATTTAAGCCGTAGTTTCATTTAGATTCATTGCTTTTTACTGCCCGCTAATATACAGAATTACTTCGATGAAGGCGATGAAAGCGAATTTCGATGAAGGCGCGTTGACTGTACCATGTCAGTGCACGTTAAAGAAACCAGTTGGTCGAAATTTCCGGAGCCCTTCACCACGACGTTCCTCATAGCCTGAGTCGCTTTGGGACGTAAAACCCCATAAAACCAAAACCAAACCATTCCTAGAGCAGTGCGCCTTTCGTTGGACGTCGTTTAAAGAAGGTGGAGGGCGCGCTTATAGATTTTGTGAAGGATCACCTCTAGGGCGTTCTCATCGCATTTCCGCAAGTGGAGGTACGATGCCCAATAGAGCATACGGCTGGTTATAGATGCATTGGCGAGCCTAAAAGCGTCTTTGCGTCGTAACCCCACCCACACACCGCTTATTAGATACCCGACGGCCCACCTGGTTACCAATCTTGCGCAGCTTCTGCAAGGTTGTAGCAATCATTCAGTTGCACTGAATAGAGCGTCCCAACACTTTCTCATCGCGATCAGAGATGGGTCCACTGGGAAGGGCGAGGGCGATTTTAGTGGTGCACTTCGGGTTGGGCCGGAGGTGTACGAATTCTGATTTGGTAGGAGAGCATTCCAGGCCACAGTTATGAGCGTATACATCGACGATAGTCGCCGCTTGTACCAGGTTGGGCTCGATTTGCCTTAGCGACCTATGTGCTGCCTAGAGCGTGATGTCACAGTGGTAGCCCTGCAGGAGCCGGGAGAGAGCGCCACACAAACCAATTATAAGATCTATCAGCGGGATGTGGAGACCGCACTCTGTGTCAACTTTCACGGCTACCCCGGTTCATTTGGACTGCAGTACGGCCTCTTCGTACGTTATGGTGACTCTCCTTCCGCTTAGGAAACAGGAGCGCTAACTACACCTACTCAGCATATACAGCTCAGGCCCGTGTGCTGTGCGATGTCAGTGCACGTTAAAGAACCCCAGGTGGTCGAAATTTCCGGAGCCCTCCACTACGGCGTCTCTCATGGCCTTAGTCGCTTCGGGACGTTAAACCCGATAAAACTAAACTAAAGTAACCAAAATTTCCTAATGTAACGCACACTGACATATTCAGCGAAGCCCTCAAGATGGCAGGAAAGGAACCCGTAATTATAGTTGGGGATTTAACTACCAGGGTGAGATGGGCGCGCTGCCTATTCAGTGTGCGGAACGCAATCAACGTTAAAGACGCCAAAGCGCGTATAGTTGCTCGATACGCCATAGCTCTAGCTCTGTAAGCAGGTTTAGCAGTTGATCAACCCGAGCTAGTTTTTAAATACAACAGGTATACACTTCGGAAAGAAAACTGAAATTGCTACGAAGGGCTGCTAAAATCACGAAACAAACATGACGGAAAGAAAATTCGCGAATACAAAGTGTCAGTTTGCAGTGATAAGAAAAAGTTTATGCAAGTACTTCTTACAATAGTAAAAGAAATGTTTTGAATGTAGTAAGCGCCGCCTTAGCGGTTGATGCCCACCTAAATCACAGTTGTGTGCTTTTAAGCAGCAACCTGTCTCCAGAAAAGTGGCACGTTTCTAAGGGCACAAAGGAATATGCTCTATGATATGCTCTATACCAGCATTTTATTTAGGGCAGACTGCGCCACGAGATTCATGCCTAAACGCAGTTTGAGAGCATGCAAAATCTCTGCACCAAGTGTCAGCCAATAGAGGCTTCCCAAGTTTACTGTACTTATCATAGCAAGCTATTTTTATGATATAGTGACATAAAAATTGCCGTGCTGTTGCTCTCCTGTGGCCAGAAAGTGTAAATCAAAATTACTCTTTGTTTGGTGCCAAATTCAGTGTGCGGCAGCTGCACTTCACAGCTGCGGAACCGTATTGCGAGGAGTATTAAGCTACAAGACGCACTGCGCCGAGCGAGACGAAACGTTCTGTGCGGGTACATTTATTCCGATTACCATTAGAGCCAAACGCATTAGGCAAAAGAGCAGATGGAAAATATATTTCAGGCATGAATTCTTCATAGCTCTACAATATTACGTCAAAAAATTTACGTTAGTTACATGCCTTGTTTTGCTACGCACCTAAGGTCCTAGAGAAACATCAATGATCTCCTATAGAAGTATTCGGGAAGAGGTTGCTGTTTAACTCTTTTTGTGTGGGATCAATGCAAGCTAAAATATTGAAGGTAGTATAAAGTTCTCATAAATGCTAAACGGTGTTGCAAAGAATTTTCTAACACAGAATTTAAGGTAATGTTTGTATGCTATTAATAATGTGAATATATAAATCTGAAAACCTTTGTTAGAGGCTAGAATCAGCATCTTTTCTAGCGACTTTCAATACTTTTTTACGTATGCAGTGCTGAAGTGGCATTTGGTGTTAAAAAGTAATCATCTTCTCCATCTTCCTCTAGCAACGACAACGATAGAGCCGGTGGTCATGCGGACAACAAGTGAGTAACTGTTGGGTGTAGCTTTTATATATGTCAATTTTGAGCATGTTGTAGTATGCGAAAAAACAAGTTAGCTGTTGCAAGTGCTGAAAGACCCTCAATAAATTCTCGACGGTTTTATTTGTTTTGTTATAGTTTACTTAGCGGTATTACATGAGGGACAGGCTAGTTATTAATGCGAAAGCATTACTAGGCTATGTCGGTGGTTTCGTGTCCGCAAAATATGTCGGCAGAGATTGCACCTAAGTGTGAAAATATATCGTCAACACTGTGGTTGTAATAAAAGCGGTATGGGAGGATGCCGGGCAAGTAATTTGGTTCCGATCGGATGATTAGTAAATTAATTAGACCCAAAAAGTGACCAAACGTAGGTGTGGTCGGGCCGGAGTGGCGCGAGATTTGAATACCTGGAATTGCCGTACCACGTGACGCCCCCACTTACCACGTGTTTTGCCATGTAACAGCCAGTGTGGGCGGAGCCAACGCGCGGCGCCAAACTTGAAAGTTTGAAACCATGCGTCAAGGGGAACAGACGAATTGCACATTCAAATGATTCAGTGATCGATCAGGAATTGTTACCTGTTTGATTTGTACTCGACAAGTGTCCGATAAGTCATTGATAACCAATTAATAAGTGATCAATATGAATTGATAATTTATCGATAAGGAATCATACATGGCTGACAACGAATGGTAATTGTCGATAAGTAATTGATAAGTGATTGATAAACGATCAATAAGTAACGACTGATTGATGAGCGATCGATAAGAATTGATAAGCGATCGATAAGTGATCTATATAACTTGTTGACTGATCGATGCGTGTTAATGATCAATTGTATGTGTGATATCAAATATGTGCCTGCCAAAAAAGTTACAAGTTACCAGTGTGCTTGACGGTGTTGAGGGAGTAACATTCCAACGTGCCGAGGAGGCGTCAATTCTTTCGAATTACTCCAATGCGGATCACCTCATTGCGCTCAATCGGCTTACCTAGAAGTTAGAATGGCGGCACTTGTCGCACTGGGCTTACAACCCAGCAGCTGTCGCACTGGGATTACTTAAAAGACCAGCACGTGTCGCACTGGGCTTGCCCAGAACGCCGGCACGTGTCGCCCTCTGCTTACTTACAATCCAGCACGTATCTGTCGCACTCGGCTTAGCTAGAACGCAAAAAAGCAACTTGAAATGTGGAGGCGTCATTGTTTTCGCTTTTCTCTAATGCTGCTTACCGCAGTGATCTCGAATATATATATATTTGTTGTACTGATAACTAGCAGTTTGACAAAAGAGGGACGTGATACACCCAGAAGTAGATGCGCTAAGGGGCTGGTTGCCTGTCCATTGGTTGATTCGAATTTAAAGCCGGTGGCAGTGGTGCTGGGAAAAATTTGTAGCATGATTTCACAAAAACGCCTGATATGGAAAACAAAACCTGTTGCTTAACAGAAAGGTGCTTAAAGAAGTAATAAGGGATTGATTATTGAAGAAAATAGCTGTATAGGTAGCAAGTTTATAAAATTTAGTTTCCGTCATAGCCGCGTCGAACTGCACTCCTGTGCTCATATGAACACAACACAAAGGCCGACAAAAGCTAAAAATAGAATACGCGCCAAATGGTTTGTGGCCTAGTTCTGCCGTTTTGGCTGGAATTAACATAGTTGGTAGGTGCACAGCTCCCCATTTTCGTGTTTTTTCTAACGGCTAATATTGCAGAATTGCTTGCGGCTGCCAACGAAACCATCAATTCTGGTTTATCTATGCGTTCTTTTGAAAAAGCTCACCTTGGCCATGTGATATCTATTAAGCATCTTTACGGTTATGAGTGCAGGAAGGTGGGATGGGTCGGTAGTGGGAGAGTAGAGTTGGTATTGTCCGGGTTTGCAGACTGCGCCAACGGTGTTGCTCCCTGGTAGGGAGGGGGAGTTGGGGGTGGCTATATTTGCCTTTCGGCACGAGCATTCGCAATGCGTTCAGTGAAGGTACACGCACTCTCATGTGAGAAACCCCCCATGAGATCCGCTGTGCCCGGTTTCTAGACCTTCGGGCTAAAGAATCGGCGGCCGCGTTGCCTGGGTTTCCAGAGTGCGCGGGCACCAAGATGAGCTCAGTGCTGCAGTAGAAAGCGGGTGGGTGGGGGGGGGGGGGGGGGGTTCTGGGTCAGTATTTAGTAGGTGGAAAGGTAGACTCTGCCCCTAGCATAATTTAGCATTGCAGTTCGTGAATTACTCAGTATATAGGTAGCACTAAAGCTGCCAAGCGCAAGCGCTATAGCTATTTCTGATGCTTCTGCACAGAAGGCAAACCTGACTCATATCCTCCTGGCCTGGCCGCCTTCGCCTCCACCCGGCGGGTCGGTGCCACTCCAAGCATGGGAGAACAGGGAGACCTCACTATGCTCCATGGACCCGGCAATACAAGAGATCGTCACCAGCCGCGCTGCCAGCGTCATGGGCCTTTTAGGCATGAACGTTTGAGTGTGGTGGGGTAGTGCGGGGACCCAGCGGCCTGGGAGGGCACGAACTCCGCTGCACAATAAAGTTTCTTTCTTTACACTTATGAGCGTAATTTATAATTTCTGCGCCAAAATGTGGAGTAAAGTAACTTCGACTGTGGCAGCATTGTTTTTTTTTATGCAAAACGTAGCGCATCGTTAAATACAACGAATCAGACCCATAATAAATCATTTAAGAGCCGGCACTTGCGCATCAAAGGTCCTCTTCAGGAGCTTTCAACAGCTGGTCATATCATAGGATCAATTGCTTTCCACAGCTGGCCATATCATAGGATCAATACTTAAGCGCCCTGACAACCTCCTCATCATTACAAAGCAGCACATTGTTTCGCACGTTTGACCAGATGCTTCGATATTTTCATCGCAATTTTCGCTCTTTACAAGACGCATATCAGTGCATCAAAATTCAATATGCAACTTCTTGATAAATCTGAAGAAGCTAGTTATTGTCAGTCTGAACTCCAAAAGAATAACGCGGCCGCTCCCATGCTAATAGCCAAAACCACACCGACTGAAATTCTACAGTGCCTTTCTTTGCTTGTTTGTCTATGCGAAGAAATTCCTTTTCTGTCCATGAAATCTACTTTATTCTGTTCATAAAATACACTTTAATCTGTGAGTACTCAGCCAGTTTAATCATACACCATCCGCTCATCTCGATTTCACTAATATCGAATGCATTTGCTGTGGCCAATAGCCGGCATCCACATTTCGATTTAAAATACATAATGGCAGGCTTGCGGGGTCCTGTCGGCACGTTGAACCGACTGCACTTCCTTCCTAGCCTATCGAATCTACCAAAATTACATATGGAATACGGACTCCGCACACCATTACCTTTATGAGCCCCTGCTCATCAGGGGTTGGGAGGAAACAAGGTAGAAGACGCAACTACCCGTACTCCCTCTCACCGGGCTGTTTTCTCCTCCTCACCCGATGAACTCAATTTTTATCCGGTTTAGAGGCCCGTGTACCGTAAGATGTCAGTGCACCTGAAAAATCCCTGTTGGTTGAAATTTCCGGAACCTTCTATTACGGCGCACCTTACAGCCTGAGTCGCTTTGGGACGTTAAACCCAATAAACCATAACCTTCAAAAATACTACAACCTACTGTCTAGGTAGAGATCACCTTTACCCTCGCCCATGTAAAGGCCTTAAGCAGGTGGATGAGCGGCTCCTCCGCCTTCTCACCAATACACTGCTGTGCTCGGAAGGAGTCAAAAATTTTGACCCCTCCTTTAACGGCAGCTGCCCGCACTATAGAGCGGTGTCTTCTGAAACCTATCACATAGTGTACGCCTATCCCTCCAACCCGGCCATTCCCCCCATCCTCAACCCAACCCGGGAGGACTGGGAGGCGATCTTACTCGTTTGCCACGACTTACAGGCCCAAGAAGCCTTAGTCGTGGGTGCCCTGACGACGGCCACTGCCACTGGAGTCCCAATCTAGGGACCTCCACCTAGTGCTTGTAAGGAGCGGTTGCTTACAGCCTGATCCAAACATGCCTTCTGTCCCATCGTAATAAATGTTTTGAGCTCCACCATCCAACAACTTAAACGATCTCCCGACCGATACTGCATGTGTCGACTGTTTTTTTTAAATACTTTTTCGCTTTGCTTCAGTGATGTCGGCTAAGAGTTTTCGTTATCTTTGTTGACTTTGGCCTACTTTTTATTAGCACAGTTAAATAAAACGTTTATCCTTTTTTGTCCCATAGTGTATATAGACATATTACAGCAATGCAGGATGTAGCATGGGAAAAGATGCTGGTGCAGCCACGCAAGCCAGTCTTCTCTAACGCCTGCGACATTGAGCGGACAACATACAGTCGTGCACAAACTTGACCAGAGCGCTGGAACCGAGAGCTTTGTTGCCATTTATGACTACCGCCGCTGCCGGTGTTCTTGTTGCTGTTCGTGCCTATTTTGTGAAGAGAAAGATGATTAGCAGTCGGAGCAGCAGAACCGACGAGCGGCGCGAGACGAGAGGAAGACGATCGGCACCTGAGTGAGTGAGTGAAAAACATTTATTTTCAAAAAGAATGAGAGTACCTCATCCAGACCCCCTGTCCTATACCCTCAGTTGAGGGAAGAGGATCAGGAGAGATCCGGCCGCATGGGGTAGTCGCGTCAGATGCTGGCCAGGATCTCTTGTATCCCGGCGGCCTCTTCAGCCAGTCGGACGGCGGTGAGCTGGAGCTCAGGGTCCGAGCTCCGGAGCAAGGTCTCCCAGTCTTCTCTACTATTAATGTTGTTTGCCCTGCCTGGGGATTGCCTACACTCCCATATTATGTGGTCGAGGGACCCTCTCGCTCCGCAGTTCTAGCATTTATCGTCCTCTATTTCTGGAATTATATGTTTGCAGAGAATTGGGTGTGGGTAGACACCAGCAGAACCGACGTTGCCCTTGCACGCTCTAACCGGCCTTCACAACCAGTCTTCTCCTGACAATAAAGGCCCTTACTTCTTGGTGGGGGTGCCGGGGTTCCGTCCTGGAACTACGCAACAAGACCACCGCTACCCCCATGCCTGCCAACCAGCCAGCCGGCTCCTCGCCGGCACCCGTTGCTTGTCATAGTGCGCTTCGCCAGCGCGACCCAGCCGTCTTCAGCGACATGGTCGACCACGACGTGGAGGACTGGCTGTCATCTTGCGATGGGGTGAGCGCTCATAACCGATAGGACGACAGTATGAAACTTACCAATGTCATCTTCTACCTAACCGGCGTTGCCCACCTTTGTTACCAAAACCATGAATCGGACTTCACCACTTGAACCGCATTTAAAAACAGCTTCTCTGACATCTTGGCCGTCCGGCAGTACGCAAACTTCGTGCCGAGCAGACACCAGCTACATTGAAGATGTCGTCCATCTCTGCAAGTGCGTCAATGCGTCCATGACGGAGGCCGATAAAGTTAAACACATCCTAAAAGGAATCGAAGACGCCGCTTTCAATATGCTTGTGGGCAAGAACGTTATCTCTGTCACCGATATATTCGACCACAGCCGAAGCTACGATGAGCTCCGCTGACAGCGCATTTTCACTCGGCAACCCTCTACACAGACACAGTTACTAGCCTCAGCATTACAACAGAGGACAGCTCGCTACTGCTCCAGATCAAGCAGTTTCTCCGTGAGGAGGTTGCGCGGCAGCTTCTGCTTCTTCCTACTGTTCCTAGTCCATCTAACCTAACTTCGACACTTCAGCACGTGACCCAGGAGCAAGTGTCCGAGGCCCTGCCATCGGTTTCCTCCCAGCCTCCCGTCGCTGCGCCACTTACCTACGCCGAAGCCGTGAGGAGTCCCTGCCCAGACACGTTCGTTTCGCACCAACATCCACCGCAGTCGACCCCATTTCGGCCTGCCCTGCCACCACCGCAACGTTTCCGTCTATGGCAGACATCGGACAACCTACCCCTTTGTTATGCCTGCGGCATTCCTGGCCACGAGATGTCTCACTGCCGCCGGCAAGATTTGTCCCCTGCTGCCGATACCGACCCTCGAGGTTACGCCTACGCCCCTCCCCAGCCTTTTAACCGCACTTCACCTTCTGAGATCACTGGTTCCTCCGATCTCAGCCCCTCTATTCACCGCCGTTCTCCATCTCCGCGTCGCCGCTCGGTTTCCCCGATGCGCCATCGTCCCTCTTCCCCTTCGGAAAACCAGTGCCCGCAGTTCCGGAGGCAAGAACTGCGTGCTCGTCGCCAAGCTCAAGAGCTCGACCTTCTCCGGCCAATTTCATTACGGTTTCTGTGGAGGGCAACGATGCTTTAGTGCTTGTTGACACTGGTGCTGTAGTATCTGTACTAAGCGAGGAATTGAGACGCCAGTTACGAAAAGTGATGACTCCGCTATATGGTTTTATGTTTCGCGCCACTAGTTCGCAAATTATCGCACATTTGGGGGCATGTACAGCCCGATGAACTATTCAGGACGTTCTGTACATTGCTGAATTCATCGTCTTCACATCGCCGTCTCACGACGTCATCTTAGGCTGGGGCTTTCTCTTCCAACATGACGCTGTCATCTACTGCACTCGTTCCGAAGACCCCCTTCTTCCCTTCGGCGACGACTCGGTGAACGCTTCCACTTACCCGTGCTCCATGCTGATTGTGGCTGATGACGCCATGATCCCGACGTGCTTTGCTCTGCTCGTCTCTGTTCATTGCTACTCTGCATCCAACGGCCCTGTCATCTTCCTGTCAGACTCCGCTTCTCACCACTGTTTTCCCCTGCCATTCGCCGTGCTTACCGTCTCAGACGGCTGCAGCGCCTTGCCCCTGACGAATCCATTCCTGTGCCCCTCCACTCTTCGCGGTGAATGCCTCGGATGTGTCCAGCCTTTCGCCTCCGTCGTCGACTGGGGCCCTTATGAGGATGACTCCTGCCGCCTGCAAGTGCCTTGACTTACTTCTTCCCCACCGTCTCCTGAACCCCCTCCCGAGGCTGTCTCCGCGCGCTCAGTCGACGCGAACCTTTCGCCACCGGAGAAGACCCAGCTTGCGGCCCTGCTAGATACGTTTCGGGCATGGTTTGACTTCTCTCACCACCTTTTGGGCCGCACTTCAACTGTTGCCCATCGGACCGACACTGGCTCCCATTCGCCGTTGCGCCAACGCCCATATAGCGTTTAGGCCACCTAACGCCATGTTATCGACGCCCAGGTGAATGACATCCTGCAACGAGGCGTCATACAACCATTGCACAGTGGTTCGGCTAACCCCGTCGTCCTTGTCACCAAGAAAGACGGCTCTATCCGCTTTTGCGTTGACTACCGGCGCCTCGACAAAATCACCCGCAAAGAGTTCTCTCCGCTGCCCCGCATTGATGACGCACTTGACTGCTTGCACGGAGTTGAATTCTTTTATCTTTAGATCTACGTTCGGGGTATTGGCAAGTCTCGATCGCCGACGCTGACCGCTCCAAGACAGCCTTTGCGACGCCTGACGGGTTGTATGATTACAACATCATGCCCTTCAAGCTATGCAATGCCCCTGCTACTTTTGAGCTAATGATGGACACCATACTGCGCGGTCAGAAATAAAAAAAAAACATGCTTATGTTACTTGGACATTATAGTTGTTTTCTCCCCAGAGAGAGCAACGATTTATTTTGTTGTTAAGAAAATTAAAAATTAATATGGAAGAAACAGATGTCCTAGCCGTGACTTCTGCCATAGAAATCTGAAGCATCTGAGGTGCGGATAGCGGAAATAAAAGGACAGGGAGAGGAAAACATACAGGGAGGGATAGTAAGAAACACTTGGAGTAGTGCGGTAATATACACTATGTACAAATACACGGTATTGAAATAGAAATATATGTGGGGTGCTGCACAGCGCCAATTTCCATAGCTGTCAGTGCGTGAAATGCAGACTTTGGAGCGAAGGCTTCCCTACGCTAGGTAATGCTAACGTCGCCATGTCTGGTGGTGGCAGTCAAAAAATTATAAGCAGCGGAAATGAGGCATGCTTGGATCAGCCCGCAAGGGTCCGATCCTTACATGCACTAGGTAGAGGTCCGTGGTGTGGGACCGCAGTGGTGCCTGGCGCCTCCCGGGAGCGCCCGACTAAGGGTTGTTGGGCGTGTAACTCGTGGTAGCCCAGGAAGATCGCCTTCCTGTCCTCCCTGATTAGGTTGGTAATAGGGGAAATAGGATGCAAAGTCAGGCCCACACCATGTAACAGGTGTCCGAAGACTCCGCTCTAAAGTGCGGGTCAAAAGGACGGGTCAAAACGTAGTGCTGTCGGGCACACAATTGGTGAGAAGGTGGAAAAGGAGCTGCTCACCCGCCTTCTTCAAGCATTTACATGGGCGAGTGTAAAGGCGATGCCTATCTTATAGTAGGTTGTAATATCTTTGAAGGTAGACAACGGATTAAAATCTGGATCCTTATCAAGGAGGGGGGGGGGACTAGAAAAGCCCGGTGAGAGCGCGGGCTGCTGAATCGTTTCCTGCGAACCTCTCATGAGCAGGGACCAATATAAGGTAACTGTCTGCGGGGTCCGTATTCCGTATCCGTAGCCCGCATCCCTCCATGTGATACCTCTTACAGCAAGCATGTCACGGAGATCATAATGGTCGGCGCCTTGCACGAGCGGAAGTCCAAGCCTATTACGGCGTCAAAACAGGTGTATATACGTAGACGCCTTCTGCCATCACCACGAGGGGCGGTACGCGGTCGCAGTAGTTCACAGCAGCAACACAATTAACGGCCTCACCTTCAGAAGCCGTAGTGCAGCACACGCAGAAGAGGTCGCGATTGATCGTGCGGCCTCATTCCGATTCAAAATACGTACGCCGACTCGCTTTGTTGTCTTTGTCACTTTGTCGTCTTCGTTTGGGACACTAACGGTTTGGACCAAATACGGCGAGGATGTAGACATAGAATTGACCCTTCAGGAAGCAGCCACAATAATAGCTACCCATGCGGCAAGTATTGGCCTTGAATGCTCCCCCACAAAGTCAGCCCTGTTCATAATCCGCGGTGCGTCCCTACCACCCCCATCACGATTTGCCTGCATGACACTCCCATACCGTGAACACCTACCCTCCGCATTCTTGGCCTGTATTTACAGGACACGGAGAAAAACCTGAACCTCAAAGCACTAAAACAGTGCACTTACTCCGTCATCCATCTTCTTAGGTTTGTTTCACATTCACGAGCCAGTGTAGACGAAGCAGACAATCGCAAGGTGCTGCATCCATTTGTGCTTAGCCGCATTCTTTACGCCACTCCTTACCTGAACCTCTCCTCTGCGGATAAAGATCTGTGCTCTAGTCCAAATGGCTACCAAAGGAGCGCTGAACCTAAACCTACGAAAGAGCACTAGCACAGAAAGGCTCTTAAAATTGGGAATGCGCAATACTATACAATAATTTATAGATGCACATCGCCACACACAGTACCGTCGTCTGGCTGGAACGCAAACATAACGATGTATACCGGATTCTTTGGGAATTCGCCTACCCGCACATGCTACACATGTTACAGACTTAATCTCTCTCCCTCACGCCAAGCACGCCACGCTTATTGTCAGATGCCTTCCTGAGAATGCCCACCCTGAGTACCATTAATCCCGCCGAGTCGCGCGAGCCAAAGCTCGCCATAACAAAATACGGAACTTCAGAGGATGTGCGCTGGGTGGACACCATGTGTGGTCTAAACCGTTCCGTAGCTGTGGCCTACTATCCAGCCGCAGCCCACTCACTCAACTCATGACCAACCTTTACCTCGGAAGAAGCAGAGGAAGCAGCTATAGCAATAACAAGGAGGATATATAGAATTTGCTGGAGTGGAGAGGGCGCGCTCCGACTGAAGCCGCCTGCCGCCATCTTACCAGAGGCAAAAAGCGCGCTCGGCGCCGGCTTGCGCCGCTGTTTTCCGGAGTTGTTTTGCAGATTCCGCCTGCTGATTCCACCAAAAACATTCAGTTTGTCTTAGATGAGAGTCACATGATAAAGCTTGTGCGGAACTCGTTGGCAACTGTTAGCCACCTTATTGACATGGAAGGAATTCACGTGAAGTGGGCTTATATAGTAGCATTGGAGGCATTACAACGTGGCGAAGGGTTGTGGCTTGGAAACAAGCTCACAAAAGTGCACGTCCAATGCGAAAAACAAAAAATGAAAGTACGATATGCAGTACAAGCCCCGAGTGCTTGAGTTGCTGACGCCTTGGACTTCTGCGCACAAGTGCTCAAACAGCCACAGTTCAAGGGTGCCAGTGCAACATCTAAGTTCATTAGGTTTTTTGACCACTTGTTCGACATCATGAACTCTCAAAATCCATTTGCATGATCATACAAGGCACCTCTTCTGAAGAAGAATGAAGGCTGCTGGAAGCTATTCTTTTCCGAGGCCCGTACCTACATACATGGGCTAAGAGATCCGGCAGGGCGTCCAGTTATACAGGGACGGAAGAAAACTGGGTTGTTTCGATTTTTGGTGTCCATGACCAGCATAGAAAAACTGAAAAAACGGAAAGTTTGTTCAACGATAACATGTGAACAGTGCATCGCAGCACTCCATTCGGATGAGTTGCCACTTTTAATTAGGCAAAAGAGCCAAGGTGGACTTATTTCACCGGCGCAAGACGTTGTTATAGTCTTTGTGAAGCAGTTAAAAAGGGGCTTCGACGGCTGCAAGCAGAATATGATACTATTAAAATGGTGACGACAAGATCGAAACAACTCATCCTTGAAGTCCTGGGAACCTCCACAGAGAAAAAGTGGTTTCAGAAACTGGAGGACCACATCCTTCACATTGACCCACTTGACAACCATATTTATAGTTTGTGCAAATAAATCCCTGAAGCATATGTGAAAGTGAGAATACATCACATGACAAAAGAACGAAACCATGAACTGATCAATAACAAAGTGAGAACCACATTTGTCGAGGGCGATTATTTTCAGTCACCACTAGGGTATTTGTCATGATGTTTTTGACCGCGTGTAAGATTTTTTCCTTAATATCTGCGCAGTTGAGTTGTCCTCTGCACATCTGTTGGCTGCTGGTTGATTGAAAATAAATGTCTAAATCAAGAACCGCGCATGTGCATTCCTTTCGAAATGCGAGCAGCTGCATCAGCAAAGCGAAAAGGCACGAGCGCGGCTGCACTACGCTTTTCTCCATAAAATTTGTGCACTTAAGGGTTTTACATGCCAGTTGGCTGCTAGTTGATGGAAACGAAACGTTTATAACTAGAATCACTCGTATTCGTTGCTCCGCAAATGCAAGCAACTTCATCCGCAGCGCGAAGAAGCACGATGCGACGCAGCGCTAAGCTTTTCTCCTTAATATCTGAGCAGGCAAACTGCCTTCTACATGCTTCAGTTTGCCGCTGGTTGACGAAAAATAGTCGTTTACAACTAGAATCACTCGTTTGCGTTGCTTTGTAAACGTGAAAAAGCGCGGCTGCGCTATGCTTTTCTCCTTAATATTTCCGTAGTTAAACAGCCTTGTTCACGCCAGTTGGCTGCTAGTTGATGGAAAATAAACGTTTACAACTAGAGCCACACTTTTTCGTTGATTTCTGAATGCTAGCAACTTCATGAGTAGCGCGAAAAACTAGAAGCACGGCTGCGATCCGCTGCTTTTTGCCTCTGCAGGCTGTGCTGTGCCTTTCTCCTTAATACTTCTGCAGTTAAGCTGCCTTCATCACGGCAGTTTGGTGCTGGTTAATGGGAAATAAGCGCTTATAACTAGAACCACTTGTTTTCACTGCTTTCTGAATGAGCGCAACTTCATCAGCAGTGCGAAAAAGCAGAAGCGCGGCTAGGCGCGGCTGCGCGCTGCGCTGCTTTTTGCCTCTGGTAAGATGGCCGCCGCCCGTTAGGCGCGGCTTCACCCTTGCCCATAGGCGCGTATAGGCGGCTTCCACTCCAGCAAGATTTATATATCCTCCTTGAGCAATAACCATCGCCTGAACCAATGCGACGTATATAGTGAGCGATTTCAAAGCAGCCATTCTTAACTGCGGACGCGTCCGTCACCCCGCGTTGCAGATAATGAGAATGTGCACCCTTAATTCCGATAGGCGTATTGAGCTTGTCTGGTTGCCGGCTCACTCTAGCAATCCCGGAAGTGAGGCCGCCGATAACAGCCTGAGAACTTATTTGCCGGGCAAATGGCGACCGCAGCCGGGATTTCCCGAGGGTGAGGGCACACACGTTCTCAAAAATCAAAGCAACAAGCATGTCTTGCCTTTCGACTGCACTCCCCTCCTCTGCCCGCCTATCCCACTCCCAACCAATTCTCTGGAGACGATTCCAAACCGGGATCCTTCCCACCCCACAGCTTCTATCCTACTTCCGCCCCTTTTCCCCAGAGTGCACTGCGGAGAATCGCAAGCCATCCTGAACCCCATCATCATCCGCAGCCCTGCCGATCCTCCCACTCAGGGACAGCCCTGAATCGGAACATAGGAAAGATGGAAGGCCCTACTTGTTTCGCAGGACTCGGACACACAACTAAGCTGTGTGAACCGGCGTGCCAGTGCCATGGCCCTAAGTGCCCTGGACGCATGCGTGTAATGCGAGGGCTGTACGATTGCCCTGCGACCTTGAACGGTCCAAACTCGCTTGCATAATAAAGTTTTCCATCCATCCATCGAAAGCAAAGGAAAGAAGTATAACTGTCCCCCTGGGACAGTGGACTCCTTTGTTGTGCTTTAAGCTATGAAACCTATGAAGAGCGGAGCTTCGACTGCAAAGACTCATAACTGGCCCACTGGTACAGTTGATACCTGAGTCGTGCTTTAAGCTACGTGGCGGAAGTGACAGGTGTTCACTGCTTGCGTTGGCGTTGACAACGTCGTGCCAGAAACACGGCACTGAAGGCATAGGCCATCGGCGTTGTGGTCATTGGCGTTGGAGTTGATAACGTTTTAGACGCCGTTGATTTTATGGAAAGGAAGCATGCATAATTGGCTACCAGGTTCAGTGGACGCCGGAATCGTGCTTTGAGGTACAGCGTCAATCACACTTTGAAGGGACACGGCTCCACGTGGTCATGTGCCTGCGGAGTGCCATTGTATCGACCCGTTCGTGAATCAATGCACAGTGGCGCACGAGAACAGGGACCTCGAAGCGGTGCTTCGTATCATGTGCCCCTTTGCACAGGTTTGCTACCGCCTTGGTCGTAAAGGTGCTCCGCATTTGCGCTGCCACACGGCGCAGCGTTCCCGCTAAGTGTGATTGGCCCTGCACGTGGGGGAGGGGGGGGGGGATGAGAGAGAGAGAGATGTGTGCTGCATGCGTTAGCGCTGAGAGCGCTACGGCAGACACGCGACACTGCAGCAATCGGCCGCAGCGTTTATTGGGTGAGCAGACTCGCTATCAACCATTAACCGCCAACTGTCAGGGTGGCAGGGTGGGCGCGCACCTATCCAGTACCACGTATAGTTGCCCAGTACGCAATAGCTTTCGCTCTCTAACCAGCTTCAGCAGTAATTACTCTGCAGCTAATTTATAAATGCATGAGATATACACACCGAAAAAAAAATTGAAAGTGCTACCAAAGTTAGCTGGAGTCTCGGAACAAACACGGTAGAAAAACAAATTTCCTGCTATTAGGTGTCAAGTTGCAATGAAATGGAAACGTTTATGAAATTACTTCCTACAACTGTAAACAAGATGCTATCAATGAAGTGAGGGCCTCCTTACCTGAGCAAAAAACACCACCACTATCTCGTCAATAAAGTGGCATGTGGCTGAGGGCACAGGAGAATACTTTCCATCGATTGTTGATTTACGCCCCAGGCTTGCATCATTGAATTCGCGTTTAGGGCATATTGGATTGCGACATTCATGCCTACACAAAGTGCGAGAGCGTGTAAAATCTCCGCGCTAATGTATGCCAATAAAGCTTTCCCGAGCTTACTGTACTTATACCAAGCTATGTTTATGACCTAGGGACAAAAACATTGCGTGCGATTGCTCTCTTCATACAGGAAAGTGAAAATAAGTAGAGTTCAGTAGAGAAGTAGGTATCTCTACCCTATTCCTCTAAGCGAAGACCTAGGCGAAGGCTCGCACTTGGGGGCATAGTTTTAACAAAGCAGTTCAAGTTCTACAGTTTTGCGAAAGGGATCTTATTTCTACATCACAGACGGAGGCTATCCTTTTAAAAAAACACTCTTCAAGAGTTTCATTCGTTCATCGGCGTCGAAAGAATGGTCTTGGAAGAAAAACTCCGTGCCCAGGACCTGTTTCGGCTACGTCAGATAAATATTTGTTGCGAAATGTAAGCGGAGTCATTTCACACTTCTGAGCCGTTTCGACATTAATTTTCGGCATGACAATCAGTGCAACTGTATTCTCTTTTTCTAAGGTAGATATTTGGAGACTAAGAAAGGGGACATAGGAGCAGTTTTCTGTCTTCATTATGGAGAACATGGTGCTTTGGGTTTTCCTTCTTTTTGGTTCTCGAAATATGCAGCTGTGGCTAAGGTCCGAACTCTTTTCATAGCGCTATGATGCTGAGTGGGAGGTGTATCCATAGAATATATTTCGTGTTCGATCACAGTGCCGGCCATCCACTGCAGAGCCCAACGATGGGAAAGGACAGCAACTCGCAGGTCAAGCAGGCAGTGCACCCATACTAGAACCCGACATGCATTGTTCAAAGAACAGTGTATTTCAGCTCAAAACGTATATACTGCGCAAGTTCAACCTCCTGATTGGCGCCCCTTTCTTGACGTGTGCGCCTTCCGGAATTCTGATATGCAGGCGGAGTAAACCATCGATGGTGGCGCTGTGCGATGTCAGTGCATGTTAAAGAACCCCAGGTGGTCGAAATTTCCGGAGCCCTCCACTACGATGTCTCTCATAGCCTTAGTTGCTTTGGGACTTTAAACCCCAATAAACCGAACCAAACCAAACCATTGACACCAGCCTGAGGCATCAATTCGTCGCTGAGTTCGATCCAGGCGAGTAGTGTACGACGGGGTCAGAGATGTTCCTGATATTCCATGCGACAACAATGAAAATCTTCGAAGATGGCCGAGTAGAGTGAGGCATCAGTGAATGCATCTTCTGTGTTGCACCGCCAATGGCTAGAATCTCAGTCGGGGTAATAGCATGGTAGTTGTTTTCTTTACTGCGTTAGCAGTATAGGCGTTAGTTCTCAAAAATTTTAAAACTACCGCGCGAGTCAGTGTGTGTGTGCGTGTGCGTGTCTGCGTGCGTGTGTGTGTGTGTGCGTGTGTGCGTGTGCGTGTGTGTGTGCGTGTGTGTGTCTGCGTGCGTGCGTGCGTGCGTGCGTGTGTGTGTGTGTGTGTGTGTGTGTGTGTGTGTGTGTGTGTGTGTGTGTGTGTGTGTGTGTGTGTGTGTGTGTGTGTGTGTGCGCGCGCGCGTGCGAGCGAAGGGGCGAGCTTGCGGTCGTGCGTGCAAGCGAAGGAGCGAGCGTGCGAGCGTGCGTGCACCTGTGCATGTCCGCTGGCCTGGCCAATCTGGTGGGCGCACATCCGGGCACTTAATGGACTGGTAAAATATTGACAGGCGGTTGCGATTGTCAGCAATGCGAAGTTTAAGCGTAACTCTTCCTATCCCATCTGCAGGGGCGTGTTATGCTGCTAGCCACCCTCTGCTACCTTCCCGCTGCCGCCAGCTTCCAGGTGGCGATTAATTCGTTCTGCTACTTGGAAAACCGGTCATGCCAACACGGAGTACGACGCGGAACGCAGGAATAGGTGCATAACAGATGAGCTCTAAAATGTATCTTAACTCATCATCACCTCCACCGCCCATCCACCTGCAGCTAATAAAGCCGAGGTTGGTTGCTGTGAACACTCCATGTAAACCATCGCCAAAGCATCCTACGAACGAATGCCAACGAGCATAAGCCTCTCGTCTCAGACACAAACATCCGGAAGTGAGGGTCTGCGACAGGTTCGGCCCTCACCATTCGATCCCGCTCCTACGTTGCACTCGCGGTAAAAGAGGACATACTACGTCCACCGCTATGGACGAGGGTGGCGCTGTTGAACACTCCGAAGTTTCGATTCCACTTCACATAAGTAACCCCAAAGCAGAAGATTGGACGGCCGTCAATGTAGCTCAAATAGTATAGCACCAGACGCAGAATTCAGAATTCGCGGGTTGATATCCCAACGGCGGCATGTAGTTGTTTTTTTGTTCTTTCTAATCAACTGTCTGCAAAAAATAATTCCCTCATTAAGCTCCCTTTCATGAACACAAAAACTAAAATTTAAAAATCACAGCCCCTACACTCCATGGTTTCGATTACTGTTGGCTTATGTTATGTCTGGCAGCGGGAGGCAGATATAAGTCGCCTGCGATAAAATTCAAGATCCTGCAGTCCGAAAACATCTTGACGAAGCTTCCCACCAGTGAATCGCACTTGTTTTCATTATATAAGCAGAAAACTTCAACCGCATCGGCATAATCCAAAATCATTTCATCGCCGTCACATTTCATTAGAGTAGCATCTTTCTGGCCGTAATAATTATTGCATGCTAGTGAACGCATCCATTTCTTTTTTGCAAATTTATTTATTTTTTCTAACTATCTCTACTGCTGCTACAAACCCGCCTTTCCTTGCTTATTTCCATCGCGTGCCACAAAGCTTCTTCAGATTCTGATTAAAAAAACCGTTATTTGGTAATAATAGTCTCTCAGGAACGCCTTATTGCAGGACTCCAGATTAGAGGGGGCTACCTGGCGTTCTTCAGAGTGCGCTCACACCGCAGAGCACTCGCGCCTTTTCGCACTTCGACCCCATCGAAATGCGCTCTCATGCCCGTCTCCGAACCCTTGACCTTGGCATCAGCAGCCAAGCATCACAGACACTAAGTCGTCGTGAGAAATCTCATTCAGTAACTGCTGTCTAAGGCAAGGAATGCCTCCGAAAGTAGATGGTGCACAAGGTGGTTGGGTCATTGCGCCAATGTTTCATATATTTATGATAAAGGACAGAAATAAAGATAAGCCATTCTCCCTCGTTGCTTAATGGTTAAAGCAGTGCTAACGATTCAATTAAAGCTGTACTATTACACCCAATATTTCCCATCAGTATGGCGTATAAGCCTTTAGACTTATCGAAAACACGGTACAAAAGTTCAAATTAACTTTCTTCCTAGGCACCACAATTCCTTCAGTTTTGGGGTCGCACAAACAAGGTGCGTTTTTCGCTCGGCCTAGCCAGGAAACCTTCGGTTCGGTAAGTCTACTCGATGAAACATGATATTTGGTCTAAACATAGGCGCCGTGTTGCAAACAAAGTACGGCTCTGCCAATTCTCGAACCGGTTCGGATATGTTGCTTTGAACTGTTCCTGTTTGGATTGAGCTCTAAGATGGCGAAATATGTTTGGGTTCGGTTCGGTTCCTGGTTAGGGCAAAAATTCAAGGTCGGTTCCGGCTTCGGGTTCACCTTCGGTTCCGATTCGACACCCTGGTCACCGCCTATATATGCGGAATTGGTATTTTCTCATATGACTCCTGGCGCAGTGGTGTAGCTGTTAACCGATGGCCTTGCAATAGCAGGTGCTTGCAGCGGTGGGCTTTGTGCGGCGGAGCTTGCTCTCCGTAAGCAAAAAATTAACTTAACCGCCATGTGCCACGGTGGGCATTTGGCTCACTATCCGGTGGGCCGGTCGGTGGGACACCGCAAGGTCAGCTGACATAGGTGGCCTACCTGCCTCCTGGGTTGCTCTCTGGGGACCACCTGCAAGTGTCGTGTTCATTTTTGGTTCACAATAACCCACAACGCTCAAGTCGGACTTTCTCCCTAGCAGGTGCTTTAACGCAATCTTATTAATATCACAAGAGAATATAGCCTTTGTCGGAAGAGTATAAAGACAATACAGCAAAGATAAAAAACATGGTTAAAAAGACTGTACGGAATAAGCCGCAGCACACATCACAACGGTATGGTGGAAAGAAGAAGGAAGTCAAAATTTTTTTTCAGGGCCCACGTACCTCTGAGCCGATAGCGGTGCATTTTTTTTGCAATTTAGGATCATTAACGTAGTAATTTAACATACACAATACGCGACAAACTTTATTGGCAATTTCTGCTTTTGTACCGAATGTATATACAATTTACCTTGGGGAGGTGAATACACAACAAACACTATGAACAACTAAACACAATGAACAAATTACATAAGTCTATGAACATGCTTGGAGGAGAATTTATACATGTGCTTAACATCTGCCAGGTGCCGCACATTTTTTTTCGGCATCACTAGCGCAACTAGGGGCATTTTTTTATATATAAAGTATATAATGCCACCGGAGCAATTAATTTTTGCACATACATGGTGTACACACACCGACGAATTTGGATGAAACACATAAGCATGTTACATACACTAGAGCACCACACTGACGCATGTAATGTATACATGCGTACACCGCTACCGGCTCAGAGGTACACCCACCCTACCCTAACCTCCGCCAACCTGGGTCGCCATCACCGGCTCCCCATTGGTGATCCACCGTTCCAGATGCACGCCTTCCACAGGGTCGTGCACTGTTGGCCTCCGAATGCTTTACGCACCCGGCCGTGGATCGGGCCGATGGCTCATGTGTTAATTGGGGTACATATATCTGCATATACTCTTCGAACTGTGAAGATGGACTGACGTGCCTCTTCCAGGAAAAGGCACATCCAAGCCTGTGTGGTGGTGGTGACGGTCGCACCTCCTGCTGCAGCTGCCGTTCGGCCCGCCGCCATGGCGCCGCGGTGCGCCTCGTGCCCCCGGCATCGGCGACAAGGGCACGCTGAAGACCGAGGCGCAGGTCGACCCCATCGAGAGCCTGCAGGCGACCTTCGCGCTCGTCCTGGACGGCGCATGCCAGTCTTCGCCTCCTCCGGGCGCCAACACCAGGAGGCTTAAGCGTGACGACGAGGAAGAACGCAGCCACCCCGCATCCAGAGGACCAGGTTGGCGGACCAGCAGAGCGGCGGCAGCGATCTCCCCCCAAGCGCCTGCCGACGCCCGCTCGTCGCGACCACGACGGCCCTGGTGCTAGCGTCCTCGGGCGTGAGTAGACGGGTGTGCATGAGGGCAAGGCAGAAGCGACTTGGCTGTAAGCCTGGCTGCAAACGAGGCCTTCTCTTCGGCGGCCATTCAGCAGTTACCAGAAGCCAAGCAAGCAGCCGTGAGCCGGATGCCCCGAGGTGGTTCATGGTCGTGGCGAGTGGGGAGCTGAAGAGGCCGCCGCTGCCACTAAAGGTGCTGCGACTGTGCACTCCACGGAAAGGTGTTATGCCACATAGAGCGGTTTCAGCGAGACTGCCGAAACCAAGCTGTTTTTGTCATCATCGACGGAATGCAGCGCAGAGCGGCTTCAGCTTCGCTGAAGCCGCTCTGCGCTGCAGCTCTGCACTGCTCTTTATGTACGGTAGCGGTACCGGGCGCATTTTCCAATTTCTGTCAAACGTACTGTCAGCAGCAAAATATTTCGGGACGTCCAGCGTCCTTGTGGCGCCATCTCCCGTCGCAGAGCGCTGCGCCGAGGCTACTGGAACTTGCGTTCGAAGAACGCTTTGCGCAAGCCTGTCCTTTGTTATCATGTCGCTCGTTTCCCCGTGAGGCACTTATGATGCTCACTGAAGCCGCTGAGGCGCTGTGCAATAATCGCCCGCAGGCGTGGACGGAGTTCGCCGGCGGCTTTGGCGTGGCACGCTACGTTCTCCGAATAAATGCTATCTCGCAACAAGCGCGCTAGCTGAGCGGGAAGAAATCTCTAGTCTTGTTCGTTCGTCCAATAGCAACATCCTCGTACTAACTGCAACGTGGCCGACTAGCGAAATTAACGACAATGAGGTCCTGCAGACTTATCTTACTTTAAGCTTTATCTTACTTTAAGGCGGAGGAGTGCTCATTGGTTTTTCTTATCATATACCATTTTCAATCATTTCCATTTCCTCTGATCTTGAAATAATGTGGCTTTTCTGCCGTTGTCATCTTCAGTCGGTTCTCCTCGGTGTTTGTTACAGGCCCCCGCACTGTACTCCGGACTTTTCAGAGAAACTTAATAACCTGCTCTGTGAACTTACTGCTAAATATCAAAAGTCGCATATACTTTTCTTTGGTGATTTTATTTCCCGGATATTGACTCTAGTACTAGGACTGTTTCAGCATCAGGCACGGTAGAAGCCAAGAATTTCATAGAAGTGTACCTGAGGTTTGGCCTTACACAAGTTATCTCGGTACCACCAAGAATAACACAAACGAGCGCTAACATATTAGACCTACTACTGGTCAGTCATCCCGAAAGTGTTAAGTCAGTCACGATTATTCCTGGAATAAGCGATCACGAAGTAATTCATACCGATATAGCCTTAACTCCGCTTCGCAGCCAAACTTTTAAAACGACGATCCGTTTGTATGATAAGGGTGACTACGCAGAGATTAATCGTGAACTGGACGCCTTCTTTCAATCTTTCCGAACTAATTTTCATCTTCGGCCTATCGAAGAAAATTGGACTATATTTAAGAAGAAAATTACTGAACTAACTGATCAGTTCATTCCTAAGTTCACCTTCCGAGAGAATTCACAGAAGCCATGGTTCACTAAAACGCTAAAACGTTTGGAGAATAGAAAGAAGCGTCTTTTTCGCGCAGCCAATTCAAAAACTAACCAGGCGGCCTGGGACAAGTATTACGCAGCCGAAAAGGCATATAATTCAGCTGCTCGGAACTCCAAACGTTCCTTTTTTAACATGGACTTGCCCAGAATACTACATACTAATCCTCGAAAATTCTGGGACACCATCAACCCAAAACACAAAGGCGATATCTGTATCACGAATGAAGCGGGAGACGTGCTCACATGTTCAATTTTGCATTTCAATCAGTGTTCACTAAAGAATCCGATGTGCTATTTCCTGTGCCAAACACTTTTCTTCATAATTTTATGTCACCTGTTGAATTTAATGCGTCGGGAATTCTGTCACTAATCGATAAAATGAAGCTTTTATCTTCTGCCGGTTTCCATAATGTCAACGCGAAATTTCTTAAGAATACTAAACTCACCAGTGCCAGTTACTTGTGTTTGCTATTCCAGCAGTCACTCTCTTCTGGCCAACTTCCTCGTGACTGGAAAAATGGAAAGGTCATTCCAATCTTCAAATCCGGTAACACAAATTCTCCATTAAATTATCGCCCCATTTCTTTAACAAGTGTGCCTTGCAAGCTAATGGAACATGCCATATTCTCCCATGTCATTGCCTTCTTGGATTCGAACAATTTCTTTCATCCTGCGCAGCACGGGTTCCGGAAAGGCTTTTCTTGCGACACTCAATTAGCCATTTCTATTCATGACTTGCATACCAACCTAGATCTTAGCCTGCAAACTGACAATGTATTTCTTGATTTTAAAAAAGCTTTCGATAAAGTTCCCCATAAACGCCTGTTGTACTACTTATCTAACCTTAATATCGATCCTAATGTTGTTGCATGGAATAAAGAATTTCTAACTAACCGTACTCAGTCCGTCTTTGTAAATGAACACACTTCCAGCTTCCTTCCTGTAACATCTGGCGTCCCTCAAGGTTCCGTACTAGGTCCCCTTTTGTTTTTAATATACATAAAAAATTTGCCCTCGCATGTGTCCTGTAAAATTCGCATGTTTGCTGACGATTGTGTTATTTATGAAAAAGTTAATTACAATTCTGATCAATTATCTCTCCAAAACAACCTTTACAAGATTCAGGATTGGTGTAAAATTTGGCTAATGGAGCTTAACCCTCACAAATGCAACGTACTCTCTTTTTATCGCCGCCGTAACCCGCTCGTGCCCTTCTATCACATCGACTCCGTTCCTGTACTGCCAGTAGAATCATACAAATATTTAGGTGTAACCTTGTGCGCTGACCTCTCCTGGAAAATGCATATAACTAACATCATTTCTTCAGCTAACAAATCCCTTGGTTTTCTAAAACGTCATCTCCGCGATGCGCCCATGCATGTTAAGTTATTAGCTTACGAAGCCCTTGTGAAATTGAAATTAGAATACGCATCACCCATTTGGCATCCACATCAAGCTTATATGACCAACGCATTAGAAGTTTTGAAAAACCGCGCCGTCAGATTTATTCATTCTTCTTACCATTACAGCACGAGTGTTACGTATCTGAAATCTCTTTCAGGCATACAGCCACTCGAGCTGCGCCATCGCACAGCCAGTCTTTTATTATTTCACAAGTTATTTTACAGCCATTTACGAACTGCACCCTACATTGTCCCTCAGGCACGCATATCTCACCGCACTCTCCATCAACTCCAGATCAGCCGTCCACTTGCACGCACCGTCACTTTCGCAGCTTCATTTTTTTTCACGCAGCGCCGCGGACTGGAATGGCCTTCCCGCTGACACTGCAACAATAACCTCAAAAATTTTAAAAATTTAAAATTTAAAATTAAAAATTCGTTAAAATTTTTGAGATGTGTAACCAACTAGCCCGCCAGTTCGTCCTGAGCGAATTCATTACCAGTTCTTCGGGCTCTTTCCCTCTGAACGATACGTGTCTTCTTTTCTCCTTCGTGGCGGTGGCCTCGTGCAAAGCAAGGTCACTCGGATTCTGCATTCGGCACAAAGTACTTCCTCCTGATGTGCTAGCGCTGTTCGCCGGCTTTGCTCCGTCAAAAAACCATGGAACTAGGATATGTAAAATCCTGCGCGCGGAATGGCAGCGGCAAGCCCGCCTTTACAGGGACCATCTTCGGTTCTCCGCTCGTTCCCCGGTGAGCGCCATGACCTCTTCTTCACGGTGACCAGAACTTTCCCGTGAAATCAACAGAACAACGGATTTCCTGTGGCAGCAAGTACTTCCCAGACTTCGTCAGCTGCTTCCACCGAGCACCCCTGCTCCTACAAGAGCCGTTCACACAGCCGGCGAGGTACGGTTACTACTGCACGTAGAGCAGGTTCTCAGCTAGGAGCCCAAATTCGCCGTGGAGCCTAAAAAGACTGCGGCTCTACAAGGCGATGGTGAGGCAAGTGTCTGCGCTAGCGCCTGATGGTGAAGTCGATAGGTGCGTGTCGGAAGGTGTGGATGTCTTGTCGCGCTGTAAGGCACCTAGCCGCCACTTACCTATTCAAAAGACCGTCTCCTTTTTGAAGGACTCTTCCTTGGCGCTGCTGCCCGCCGACAAAGAGGGTGGTTTTGTTGTGCTCTCAGATAACGCATATAAAACAAAAGCCACGGACGCTGTGCTTTCGGTTTTCGACAGGAGGACAGGTGTGTCTTTGTCACGAGTGAAAAGCGCAGCTAAGCAGTTGTGCGGCAGGTTCAACCTTGATAACCTTGTAAAGTCTTTTGACAAGGAGAAGAAGCTCAGCCTAGACCTCTTCTTCTCTGCAAAAACCCACAAAATAGATTGTCCGTTGCGTGTTATCGTATAAAAGAACGGGACGCGGCAAAAATGCCTAGCAAAGTTTTTACTGACGGCGCTTTGTGGTGTGTGTCTTCTTTCAATCCTCGTTTCATTCTCGGGCGCTCGTTAAAATTTTTGAGATGTGTAACCAACTAGCCCGCCAGTTCGTCCTGAACAATAACCTGTCCCGCGAACTTCGCACGCAGAGCTAACAGCTTTTTCTCATCATCATAACGCATGATTACTTTGTCTCACCAAACGTTGTACCCACCCCTTATATAATGCCCCTGAAAAGGGGTCGTTAAGGAAATAAAATTGATTTATTGATTATCATTTCAGTCCTTTTCAACTCAGCTCAATTTTGTGTTTTGTTATTAACAACGAGTGCACTTTTTCGTCCACACAGGAAGAACACTGCGCACTGCTGTTTGGCAGCAGTGCGCACATCGTACGCATCGCTCTAAATCCTACTGCCTTTGCAGGATCAACTACGGCGCCGTTCATCTGCCGAGAAGCTTGACCTTGGCGGCATATCGTCTTCGCACGGGCACCACCGTATCACTGTAGTGATAGGCGTATCGCAGCTTTGCCTGCGGGGATCTGTCCACGTGGGATTACCGCCAACGACCGCCTTTAAAAGAGAAGCCACTACGATCTGCTCTTCAGTTTGGCAGCAGTACGCACATCGTACGCATCGCTCTAAATTCTACTGCCTTTGCAGGTAAGTGATTTACTTCTATAGGTCGTCTTTTGACGCTACTCTGCGTACTGCTGCCAAACTTGAACCTGATTTCACCTTTGTTCGGTAAAACTGTAACCTTGTAATCCTCAAGCATGACGAAGGAAGTCACGAAAGCACTTGAGGATTTTAAAAGAGAAATGAGGCACGAACTGCGCTCCGTGAAGAATAGCGTCAAATTCTGTAGTGACACGTGTGACGAAACAAAAGTGATTAGCTCCGAAGTTAAAGCGCTCAGACAAGATGTCAGCGAACTCTTGAAATGCAATGAAAGTCTGCGAAAGGAAAATGGCGACTGACGCAAAGAGTTGAGGTACTTGAGCAGTACAGTCGTCTGAATAATTTAGAGATAAAAGGTGTGAATTGAACAGAAAGCCCGAGGACGTAGTGATGAAAATTGGTGAGCTAATCGAAGAGCCTGTCTCTGAGGGCGATATTGATACCTGTCACAGGGTTCCCACTCAGAAGTCTGATGAGACCAATATCGTAGTTCGATTTGTGAGAAGGGAGAAGCGACATGCTTTTCTTTCGAAGGCTAGGAAACACAGGATTACGAACGACAAACTCGGTTCCGATGAAAAAGATCCTGTGTTTGTTAATTAGCACCTCACGCAGACTAACAAGAAGTTGCTCGGGGCGGCTGTTGCACACAAAAAGCAGGTTGGTTGGAAGTTTGTTTGGACCTCTGGATGCAAAGTGCTTGCGCGCAAGAATGAGACGGGTGATGTCTCATTCAGATGATGTCAGAGAGCACTTGTGTTGTTGTCACTCTGTCTCTGTCCCTGTCCCTGTGGTGCCACACCAGTATGAATTCGTACCAACTCGCCCAATTTTCAACCCTTTTGAACTTGATGTCCTAAAGGTCCGAGATCTGTCTGATTTAGACAAGATGACTGCTTAAGGTGTGTTTTGGCGATGAGAAAACTGTTGCTGTTTTTTTCCCTCATGTATTCTTCACCAACAAGTCGTTATTATGACAATCATAGCTTTAACTTAACCTGTTGCTCAGAGAGAGCCAGATTTTCTGCAATTCATTTTAATGTCCGTAGCACCAAAAAAAAGGGCGACTGTATCAACTTGTTCTTTGAGCCTTTAAAAGTAAAATTTGATGCAGTCTTGTTTACAGAGACTTGGTTGACCACTAACAATGATCACGTTTTACTTCCTGGTTACAATTATAATGTTCTTGTTAGGTCGAGTGGCAGGGGCGGTGGTGTTGCAATTTATGTCAAAACTTGCTATCCACAAAGGGTCATAGAAGAGTTTTCGATCATGTCTGCAAATGTTGAATCATTGGTCATAGCTTTGCCCCATACTATAGTTGCTACATTATACAGGCCACCTGCTGGTAACCGACTACAATTTTTCCGGTTCTTGGAAAATATTTTGGAACACCTAACGTCTACCAATCTTCCGTTTGTTCTTATCGGGGATGTCAACATAAACCTGATGTCTGATGACAATATCACACGTGAACTAAATAGTAATATTCATACATACGCATGCTCTAACAATATCACTTTACCCACACGAGTAACTCCATCTACTGCTACTTTGCTAGACATTTGAGTCACAAATGTATTACTTCCTGAAACTGTGTCTGGTGTGCTGATCAATGACATTAGTGATCATTTGCGAGTTTTCTGTTTTCTTCCTGCTAGATTATATAAACCTAAATTTTCTGTGATAACATATAAGACTAGAGATATTAATGAAGAATCTTTTGATAGATTCAAATCACTGGTTGACGATGTTTCCTGGGACACCATATACGAGATGACCGATGTAAATGATGCCTACGAAGCTTTTCTTCATAAATTTTTGGCATGCTATGATGCAGCTTTTCCGCTGAAGGAGAGGAAGGTTAAAAGTAAGAAGTTTGGAAAACCATGGATAAATAAAGCATTGTATGATAAAATTAAAACGAGGAATAAAATGTACAATAAATTTATTGAAAATAGAAATACTGATCTCTTTGCTGAATACAAAAAACATAGGAACAAACTAAATAAAGAACTGAAGACAGCCAAATCCGATTACTATGTTCAGCGCTTTTCGGAAATACGCAGTGACTCTAAGAAAGTGTGGTGGCAAGTAAATAATTTGCTGAATAGAAAAACTCAGTCTGAGTTATCAGAAATAGTTACAGCAAACGGACTATTGACTGGCTCTGATTTAGAAACAGCAATGAATCAGTTTTTTGTTAATGTGGGCAATGCTGATTGCACTGACCCAATCTCGTGTGAAACGTACTCAAACCTAATAACACCATTATCAAACTCTATCACCTTCTATTCTGTAACTCCCACTGAAGTAGTTGGTTTAATCAGAAACTTAAAAGACAACGCATCGGCAGGGCATGACGATATTAAGGCTTCTCCCGTGAAACACGTGGCAACGTCCATATGTGGTGTCTTAACGTACATTGCTAACCTTATGCTTGCAACCGGCAAGTTCCCAAATTACTTAAAAATAGCTCGTGTGTGTTCCGTACATAAGGGCGGAAACAGAAATGAAATATCAAACCATCGGCCGATCTCTATATTGCCAGTGTTATCTAAAGTGTTTGAGGGAGTAATAAACATTAGGCTCGAAAGCTTTTTTCATAAATACAATATTATCACTAGCTCGCAATATGGATTCAGGAAGAAAAAGTCTACTGAACAAGCATTGTTAACCATTAAAGAGAAAATAATTGATAATGTTGAATGTTGGAAATACACACTTGGTTTATTTCTTGACTTTCGAAAGGCCTTCGACGGCGTTCAACATGACATTTTATGACAAAAACTGGCGGATTATGGAGTGCGTGGTATACCTCTTGACTTATTAAGAAGTTATTTGTATAACAGGCTACAGTATGTGCAAGTTCTTCATTGCTCTTCCACTAGTATGATTATAAAACAAGGTAATCCCCAAGGATCAATTCTGGGACCATTATTATTCATAATATATATTAATGACATAACTAATATTCCTGATTCACCCGATCTAATAATGTATCCTGATGACACAAATGTCTTTTTCACAGAATGTTCCTTGCCTAGATTAGCAATAAGGGTCAATGATTATTTAAATACGTTAGAGAATTGGTTGATGGCAAATAAACTTGGCCTGAATCTCACGAAAACCACATACATAATATTTAGGCCCATCAACTCTACTGTACAATGTGCTGTAGTTATAAAATACAAAAACAATATCATAGCACAAGTGTCCAACCACAAATTTCTAGGTGTTTGGTTCAATGAAAACCTTTCATGGAATGTGCATGTTTCAAATTTAGTGTAAGATCTCAGTAAAACTGTAGGATGTCTTTACAAAATTACTAAGTTAATACCAACTTGGCTCAAGATTTCATTCTATTATGCTCTTTTTCATTCCAAAATATCATACTGTATTCTTGTTTGGGGAACCACTGCATCCGGTAACTTTAATAGGTTGCTTGTTCTCCAGAAAAAAGCTCTAAGAGCCATTGAAGGCTATTATGGGAGACCGCGAGATTTACCTACAGAACCCTAATACAAAAGGGTTCTACCAGTACAACAAATTTATTATTTTCGTTTACTGCAGTATATTCACCATAACAAATTGTATGCCACTCTACCTGACAGGCCTGCCATAATGTACCATCTGAGAACACGAAAAAATCTTGTGCCCATCACTCGGACTAACTACGGGAAACAGAAATTAACTTTCCAGGTACCATTTGTCATCAACCAAACTTCACTAGAACGGTAATTCTCGTCATCAGCTAAGGTATTTAAAAAATATATAAAAAAATATTTGGAAGAGAATCCTGTTTAGTTTTCTGGCTTATACTCGCTATAATATATGTTTTTAGTATTTGCTTCCATGAAAACGTCCTGCGGCATAAAATTTGTCAATTCATGTTTGTTTGTGTCACATTGTTGTTATATTATTTGTTGTTATTGATGTATTTAATTCATGCTTGTTTATTCATATTGTCATTTTATTTGGTGTGATTCATGTATTTAATTCATGCTTGTTTGTGTCATATTGTTGTTATATTATTTAGTTTCTTTGTTTGTCCTGCATAGGCGCTAAAGGTGTGTGCTGCCGCCTGTATCGGAGAGCCAAGGCCTAGTCAGGCCTACCGCCTTTTGCTTTGGCTTCCCCTTTCATTTTTGAAAGAAAATAAACACCAAGCCAAACCAAACAATGCGAACTCAATGAGACTTGCTTTGAACTTAAGCGAGAAAATTCCCCCCCCCCTCCCCTTGGCACTGAAATCCAGCTTCTGTCTCGCGGTCTCTTGGCAGTGTTCCTGATGGGCATGTGCCGCCAAACAGCTCCCCCTAACTTACATGGCGCAAAAATCACCTTGGCCTCTGCCCGAGGAACAATTCCTGGCTAACTGCCTGACGTGACACTTTCGTGTTTCGCTTCAGTTTGAGGGTGCCTGTGGAGATCATCTCCTGTAATCTAAGTCATATTTTTACATCATGCTTAACTGTGGAATGTATACGCCACCAAAACTCCATAGCGCGCCACTGTGAAATGTTTTAAATTGCGTGCCCAAGTTTGATTTTGAGCATGAGGCTACATCACCGCTTTTACAAATGTGAAAGAGAAGCACACAATTGATGGTGGTGAAAAAGATATATTTAGAAAGAGGCCCCTGCTCAAACACAAAAACAAACAAACAAAAAGCAAAAAAAACAGCATGAAGACAAGTTTAGGGCAGGGTACCAGTTAGTGACCGGTATAGTGGTTTTCCGAAGCTATCACTTCGGCGATTCGTTGCGGCAGGGACGCGTATAGAGCCCTCATAGTTTCAGTTTCTGCCCTCAGTGCATCTCACGCTTCCTGAACTTCTCTCCATAGAGCATCGGAGTTGGGGATACGAAAACTTTGGGCAGCGAGGCGTCTTTTCATTAGACACTACAAATTCTCAATTGGATTTAGGTCCGCGCCGCTTGGGGGCCATGGTAGCCGCAGCACACCGCAAGCGTGAAGTGCACTGCCCAGAATTCGCGCAGTATGTTCTGGGCTGCGGTCGTGCTCCAGCCAGTAGAAGCCGTCAGGAAACAGGCTATCCAGAGCATACGGCATCAGTGTCTGCTTAATGACTTCGCAGTACGAAGCAGCATTAAACGTTCCATCGATGCGCACTAAAGGACCGAGTCCATCTTTGCTGATGGCTCCCCAGATGGCAACGCTGCATCGACCACTGGATAGTACACACTGCGTGTACTGTGGTCGGTATTTAAAAGAAACGAGAAAAAAACACTGGCAATATGAACAACGCCATAACCACGCGGTGAGTGCAGCTTTTGTCGTCACAGCGAATAAGCTTTCTGAATAAGAGATGGCGCGCGGAAAAGAAAGCTAAAATATTGTAATCTGTTATTACCGTGTGCCTTCTTGAGAAATGGGTGCTTTTAAGGAAAATGTGTCCATGTAGAAAAACTGCCACTTGATATGAATGCAGCTAGATGAATTACTAAATTTCTGTATAATGCCTGATGAACTAATCCAGCGGGAATTTACTTAACACTTATTTGGACAGTAAGCTGATCGGAACAGACGAAATGCAATGTCCCGTTCTTTGTTTTGTACTACGGATTCATATCAAATATTTAAACACATTGTTGAAGACGTGAACCTTAGCCATACCTGCTGTTGAGAGGTCGCCATACACGCTGCTGTTCATCCCACCTGGTGCAGAACGCGGATTCATCAGTAAAGATGACCTGACCCCATTCGTAGACACCCCAGTGCTCGCACGCCGTAGCGAATTCCAGCCGCTGCCGGCGTTGATTCTCTGTTAAGGCGGAAGCCTTTAATGTCTCGTCGTTGTAAGCAGCAGTTGTCTAAAGAAATGAAACGCTTTTCAGTTGGTCGAAATGGTCGTGACGTCACAGTGCGCGAATTTCAAACGGGGCCAATTGTACTTTGGCTAGCAACCATGCAGCAAACATTTAAGGGGGGATGAGGGTTTTGAAAACTTTATTTATTTGTTAACATATCCTTCCGAAACTTAGCACCTGGGTGTATCATTGAGTGCTGATTTCGAATATGCGTTTAGATTTCAGATATCTCAGCTGGGAGGAAATATATGGCAAAATAAAATATCCTAATTAGCTCATTTCTTACGGGCCTTTTTAGTAAGTTATCAGTTAAATAAACATTTTTAAAGAATAAGCAGACATTTGCAAAGACCCAAACCACATCCTAAAGCTAACAGAATGTGTATAAAATAATTTTGTTGATCATAAATAGAAAACAAAGTTGGAAAGAAAAAATGACGTGGCAGTATTAGCCCACACTTGGCCTAATTGCTCATATATCATGTTTAAAGGGAAAAAAAAAGCTTTAGCATGTGCTTTGGGCCTTTGCAAATATCTGCTCATTCTTAAAAATCATTGTTTAACTGATAAATTACTACAAAGGCCCGTAAGAAATTACCTAATTTGAATGTTATTTTGCGATAAATTTTCTTCCTGGTGAGATATTTGAAATCAAATGCATATTTGAAATCAGTATTCTATGATACACCTGCATGCTAAGTTTCAGCAAGTTATGTCGAAAAATAAAAAACAAGTTTTCAAGGCCCTCCTCCCCCCATCCTATAGTGATGCTCCAAGTAAGTGGGACTGAGCTTAGTTAATTTCTTAATTACCCAATTAGCCTAATTAACTTTTCTAGTCAGGCCATATAAATAAAAAAACTGAGCAGGAAATTGGTCGAGCTCGGGAATCTAACCCCGGTCATCGGCGTGCGAGACGAGCATGCTATCCACTCCACCATGCCAGTTTTTTTTTATTGCATAGAAAAACTTCCGTAAAAAGGGGGAAAACTTCAATCAAACTGGTTCGCGTCTCAAGTTACCGGGCTGCTTAATAGGAGCCCGCCATAGCCCAAACTCAACACTGAATCCCCACCAGAATATCAAAATTCAGGGAGGCACACACATGCATCTAGGCACGGCAGCCAGCTAGGAGGTTCTTCCTGTGCAGCATATACACTCCTCACCAAAGCACACTGTTCACGAAACACAGATTTGGACGATCTTGGTGGCTCGGCATGTCTGTCCATCATACGGCTTTTCCAAATACTGAATAGTCCCATCAACACAAACAGATCATAAGGCACAACAGAGTTGTTACCAACAGGCAGAAATCTAATAGTGTATGGTGTAATTTGAATGTCCTTCTTAAGAGTTCGTAGTAGTATGTCCCAAAAGAACATGGCATCACGGCACAGGATGAAGCAATGATCAATTGTCTCAGGCACGTTACACAGACGGCAATTCACATTCAAGGGTACAAACATCCCCTTATCATTAAGAAATGTCTTGACAGGCAGCGTCGCTGTGTGTAGTTTGAAAAAGAACGTTTTAGCGGCTGGCTGAATGCACATCCGCCTAACATGCTTTAGAACACTGACGTCCAAAGACCCCAGATAAGGCTGTCGATACAATGGTGTAGGGAACAAAGACTCAGTGAGATCCTGGGCCATATGTTTTCTCGAGAGGCTATAGAGGTAATCTAAAGAGAAGCGCACAGTGAGGAAATTGAAAGTTTCAGCAACCTCCTTAAGGAATCCCCATAAAGTCCCCTCACGAGCCTGCACTGTCGGTGCGAATAAGTAAGGCAAATGAAAACTAAGCCGCCTAATGAGCACAGCTACCAGAAACGGGTAGTTTGCCGATTTGAATAAGAAAAAACGGGAAACAAGTTGATGCACGAACAGGTGAACAAGGCCCACTCACCTCCCTCTAAGGGAAGAAACAAATTGTCACGCCTCATGGGCTCCCATTGAGAGCGCCACACGACTGTTGCAAATATTCTGTGTATTGCTTGCACCTTCCTCCTCGCACAATGCAGGACTTGAAGGACATACGCGAGCCTTGCAAACAAAAATATGTTACAGACCTGTGCCCTCACAAACAATGAGAGTTCCCTACCCGTCCAAGCCTGTGTCTGCCACCGTAGAGTAACAATTTGTGAATCCCAGTAGGCTGTACTGTTGCGAACTTGGTGCAGCGGAACGCCTAGGTACTCAAGAGGGCTACAGTCCCAGCATATGCCAACGAACTGGCTTGGCCTAGTTCCCCAATGACCCAACCAAAAGCCTTTGGATTTCTCTAAATTAAGAGCCGCGCCTGATACATCGCAGAACTGTTTAGTCAAGTGCAAAGCCTCAAGTACACTCTTTTTTGTCAGAACAAAAGAGGGTGATATCATCAGCGTAGGCTAAAACTTAAACTTCACATTGAGCCAGAGAGAAACCGCGGATAGCTGCGCTGTTAATAATACTCAGACAGAGGGGTTCCAGATATAGGGCAAACAACAATGGAGACAGTGGACATCCTTGACGAACAGATGCTTCTAGTGGTATTTGTTTCGTTAGCTCCTGATTAACAATTACCCTTGTATAGGAGTTCTTATAGCGCAGCCTTATGCCTTTGAGCAAGACGTCACCAATATGCCATGCCAGCTTTTCGTCTTTATTACCTGTTTTGACAATTACAACAGATCATAAACAGATGTTCTGCGCTGCACTTTCAAACATCAAGAGCGGACATGTGTTTCACTCGTGTGAGAAAATCAAAACTGTTTCAGGGAACAGAACTCTTCCATCAACTCGATAACTTCATCTCCAAAACATAGCTCCTTGTACACTTCACGTAGCTTAAATATGTTTTGTTTGAAGTAATCGCGGACAGAACGCGCATCTTCATTGCAGTGTCGTACAGCCATCGTGCTTCGCCAAATACTGTGCAGGCCAAGCAGGAAAATTATATCATATTTATATAGATCCGGCTAAACGTCCAGAAATCGTATCATATACGGCGTCAACGGTAAGTCTTTACTGTACGCTGGAGCACGTCCCAAAAGAGCAGCGCATCCAAGCAATCAATAAAAACGTGTTCTATTGACTCTGGTTTGTGACAAAACAAGCAGTCAGCACCCTATAGTAAAAAAAAATCCCTTCTCCTCCATCCATGTTTTAACCCGCAACGTCCCAGTGTGTAACTTGAAGAAAAACGTCTTCACACCCGCTGGCACCACCATTTTCCGTACTCTTTTTAAAACATTTCCTGCTTGACCTCTACTATACAGAGATCGATAGATTGGCGCCGGGAAGACAGAGCCAAGCAAATCCCTTGACAATTTCTTACGCGTGACATTAAAAAAGATATTCCAAACAGAAGCGAGCATTAAGAAACCGGAAAGCAAAGACCACTTCTTTCAAAAACCTGCTTGCACTGTATCTCATCCCGTCCACACTGGAAATAACATAGTTTGGCAAAGCCGAAGAAAGCCTCACTTGAATAAATGTCCGCAGGAAAGGGTCGCGTTGATCTCGAAGAAACAGAAATCTTGACACCACCTGCCTCAGGTACAAGTGTGGCAAGGAAAAACCCCCTTTTCTCAAACGCAGAAATAAATTATGACGTTTAGTCCTCTCCCATGAGGACTGCCAAACAAAAACTGCGAAGAGACGATGAAACTTTTGAATGCTAAGCACGAAAGGACTTGAAAAAAATAGCCCACTTTTGAAACCAGGTATACATTGCATATGTTTGCGCGCGTGAATACACAGTTCCTTTCCCGACCATTTCTGTGCACGCGTGGAGAGTTCTTGAATTTTCTCCTTCCAAAAGTCATCGTTATCTCGATACTTGCCAAGAGGTACACCTAGGTATTTGCCAGGAACATGTGACCATTTTACACTTGCATGAAACAAAGGCGGTGATGCCCAATTCCCATGCCAAAGGCCCGCACACTTGTCTAGATTAACAACGCTATTTGTTACGTCACAAAACCTACGAACAACCGACATCGCATGTTCTATGCTGCTATGGTCGCTACAGAAAACTGCCACATCATCGGCATAAGCCAATACTTTAATTTCACATGCTTCCAGTTGGAAACCACGAATACAGCTGTTATTTATTACATTTCGGCAAATTGGCTCCAGGTACAGAGCGAAAAGTAGCGGTGACATTGGGCAGCCTTGCCGCACGGATGCTCTAACGGCAGTTCTGTCAGTGAGCGCTCGGTTAACAACCAGATTCGTGGTACAGTTACTATAGGCCATTTTAACCCCTTTTAAATACCTTCTCCAACACAGACATGTTCGAGGATTTTAAAGAGAATGTCATGACATACACTTAGGTAAAAACACTTTAGGTGACCACACTTTAGGTAAAAAAAGTGCTCCCCTGAATTGTGACGGCTGTCCATCGACATTTTCATTTTCATTTTTCATTTTCATGTTCTTCATTACGGGCCCTCTTTGTCTTCTTTCACTCCTACTTCCTCTCTTCCTCTACGGTGCGGTTCACGTGTCTACCGAGATGACAGACAATTACTGGGTTCGGGGGGTGGCAGCTATTCTTCCGCGATCATCTCGGAACGCCTTCACCACTCTTGTTACTGCTGATTTTGACCTTTCAGTCAGACGACATATCTCTATTTGGGGCACGCATTCCAAGAAGAGGCGTGCAATACGTCTTCTTTCATCCTCCGGAACGTGAGGCGGCATCGTTAAAACACACGCACCATCAATTGTGGTTTCATGACGGTCTTCACAAGTGGCTGTATGCCTACAGGAAATGAACCTAGGTCCTAAGCAGAAGAACTCTTTAAGGAAATGCAAAGTCTTTCATTGTGACAGAGAGAAAACCAGCAGGCTCTCTGGAGGTGTTCCTACCGTAAAGAGTACCATTCGGCGGCAGACATACTGCGTAGATTAGATACGTTAAGAAATACTGGCACATCTATCTCAGCCCTCTGCACAAGCATTTTTAAAATTTTGATGTTGGAAAACTTGGAAAACCTCCAGTTTCCCCTATCACTTATAAACCCGTACACCTTACAAGCTCTCCTGCTAAATCTTCTGAAAAAGGTTGCGAACATTAGGCTGATGTTTGTTCTCGAATCTCGCACTCTTGACAGCCAGCAGTAAGTATTTAAAAAAGCTTGTACAACAACTGTCTATCTTTTCCGCCTTGATAATACTGTCAGCGAAGCATTCATACACACATAACACTACCCGTGGTCATTTTGTACCTGGAGAAAGCCTATGACAGAACGTAGAGGTTCGGGTTTCTATGGGACCTAGCAGACCTAGCTAGTCGCGGCAGTATACCTAACTCCACAAGGTATTTCTGTCTAACCCTTCATTTCATGTCCGACTGAGTTTCACCCTTTGGAGAATATTCATTCACGAAAATGGGGTATCAACGGGCTGTATTCCAAGTACCACGCTCTTTTCTCTAAAAATTAATTCCACATCTAAACAATTCTATGGTCCATTATGCGGTCTGTCTATGTCGATTACCTTCAAATTGCACGCATATTCTCCGGCTTATCAAGATGTGATGGACAGATACAATTAACACTAAACAGACTAGCGATCTGCGCAGAAAAAACTCGGTTTATATTTTCTACACAATAAACAGTTTCTGTTCTCCACTCGCTAAAAATAGGCTTGCACACTGATCCCACTATTTAGTGTTGCACTCAAAAGGCCTAGCTTTCGACTCATGGCATCGACCCATGCTTTGAAAGCGAATTCCTACCGCATAGATTCGGCCGCGTTTCCCGCAGTTCCTCCGTCGGAGAGTGGAGGTGCACTTGCGTTGCTGAGTAAGTGAGAGATTCAAGTCAGATGAAAGAACCGAGTCTCTATTAATTTTTGTTTTTTGACACTCATGAAGTGGCTCAGAAACGAAGGAGGAACGGGGTTTATTACCATAGAGCGTCAGTTGTTTTACTTTTTTACGTTTCAACGGGACGGTATTAGCCGTCATCATGTGCCGTTTCTTGTGCGCCGCTAAACGTGTTCTGATTTGCTTTTCGGTCTATACTTGATCGCTATAAAGCAGAGAATGTACTTCGTTTGCCACATTGGCGCTCCCTTTTTGTTCGAAGCGACCGGAAGGGGGCCACGCGTGAGGGGGAGAGGGCCATTTAAATATTAGGAAAGGACATAGAGAGGAAGAAAACAAAAATCAGTGCGTTAGTGTTTCCAGTGCTGTTATCATTTTGAGCCAGAAGCAAATAATTGATTCCCTTTAAAGACGGCGGTCGCCTTGTCACATCCCTTTGTTCTCCTCGTCCTGCCCGCCAAAAACTGGCCTTTGTTGCGGGCCATCTGTGATTGCTTAGCTGCTGCTGCTACCAGCTGTGGATCTCTCTGTGTCCTATATAGGACCAGAAGCCCGAGAGTTTTAAAACCTCTAGTTTTGCACTTGTAAAGGCCCTGGCTTCTCGAAAAATAGAACTGGTCTGGCGTTCCTTAAAGATGAGCCTTGAGCTTTCCGTCATGCACCGTTAGCTGCCAGCAACATTCAGAACTTATATTTTTTCGCCTAAACCAGGCACTTTTTGCAAAATATTGCAGAAGCCGGGAAACCTGAAATCTTCAAAATATTCTTACCTATTATTCTGCTCTGTTCCTCGACTATTTTCGCTCTGACATTTTGGGATTGAAAACAATAAGATTGTATTTATGAAAAAAAAACTTCGATATGCAATATTACAATTCTCCGCCGCACATGCCAGCAATACAATTGGAATAGGTCAATAGGCGGAGCCATATATTTTCTGTTTTAATCAGATATGCAGCATCTTTCAGGAAGATTCCCAGGCAGCACAACAACATTGGCCGTGCGTCGGGCAACTGTTGGCAAAAATTGGCACGAACATCGGTTCTACACTGGCATTTGGGCCGAGCGCTACCACTTTACACATTGGCCCTACTTTCATGCCAGTTTTGGGCCAACGTTCGGACGATCAAGCGGCCAACGCAGTCCCGATGTTCGTTCTGCAGCATGGGCCAGCAAAGGTCTCATACTGGCATCCAACTTTCAAACATTGGTAGCCAGCTTTCGAATAATGGCATCCAGCCTTCGAATAATGGTTTCCAGCTTTCGAATAATGGCATTCAGCTTTCTAACCCTGGCACATACAATTAACCCACTCACCAATGACCGGCACTGTGGATGGATGTACATACCATTTTACCTAGAAAATATTCATAAATGAACGTGCGAAAGAATTCCAGAAAAAAAGACCAGTTTATTGCTTTGAGTTACAAGAATCACACTTTTAGCGCACACAGGATGGTTTGCGCTACCACCAGCCACCCTGGGGAGTAAAGAAAGGGGGCCGAAGAGCATGGTGGCAGAGGCTGTGGGAAAACAATTTATTTTCAAGTTTGGTGCGTGCCGATCAGGTTGGACAAAACATCTCGGCAAGCTGCTGCGGCACGGCTAAGGCATCCATAAAGTGCTCAACGGAGCTGTCCTCCAGTGAACTGATCAGTCATATCCGAAGTAATCGTTGCACTCCACTTGCAAGAGGGCTGCTGGACTGCATTCAAACAAGTTCCTCGTCCAGCTCTTGCACGATGGCCTCACGAAGCGCCAAGCCTGCGAAGAGATGCATGATGTCATGGTAAGTTGAATTATGGTCATCACAGAACAAAAACAAAAATGATTATATAACACCGAATTTTGTGAAACACAGTAATCGTGAAGACACTAGCAACATATTTTACAAGATAATTTTTAATTCATTCTTACCAGCACCACATTAGTTGCACAAAGTGGAATTTAAATTACTAAACTTCCCTTATACCAAATGGTTTAATTTAGTTTAATGCGTCGTGTCGCACTCCCAGTAAATATATTCAATGCGAGATAAGCAAATTAATGTTATATTGAAAACAGGTTAATGTATTAATTTGTTTTAATATCATAACCCGTATGTCTAAATTGCGAGATAATTTTTTATTCAAGTAAATATGCACAGGTTGTAGCGTCTCTTCCACATGGACGTCAAAACAACATTTTTATTAGTTTTTTTTAATGGGGTTAAATATACGGCTTGCGATTTTTTGCGAAATACGCTCAACGCAAGGAACTCAGGACACCTTTGTTTTACCTTAGTCGCTTCGCATGCATGCTATAATTGGATTCGAAACTGTGACATGAAAACCACACAAAAATACTAGTCTGATAGTCCAGAGTAATGCCATTTTTCATTGCGAGAGAACTTGGGCAAAAGCTTTAACCAGAAATTGCGGATTTTCTATTGAGTCTGCAAGTGTAGAAGGCAAAAAGAAACAGTACGGAAGTATTACACATATTCTTACCAACTGGTCTGCAGTGGAAAATTAATTAAGCGGTTCTGATTTCCGTCGTGCATAAGCGGTAAAGGACATATTCCCGAATGCATCTTATCTCTGGTCATATGAGTTCAAACCCGCTGTTAGCCAAAGTAGTGAATCTTCAGTGAGTTCATCTCACCAAAGACGAGGTGTCCGAAGACACCGCTCTAAAGTGCGAGCAGCTGCCTTTAAAGGAGGAGTCAAAACGTAGTGCTGTCGGGCACACAAACGTATTGGTGAGAAGGCGGAAAAGGAGCTGCTCACCCGCCTTCGTCGCGAGTGTAAAGGCGATGACTATCTTGTAGTAGGTTGTAATATCTTTGAAGGTATACATCGGATTAGGATCGGGTTCCTGTTCGGGGGGGGGGGGGGGGGGGGACAGCCCGTTGAGAGCGCGGGCTGCTGCCTCGTTTTCTGCGAGCCTCTCATGAGCAGGGGCCAGTATAAGGTAACTGTGCGAGGTCCGTATTCCGTATCTGTAGCCCGCATCCCTCCATGTGATACCTCTTGCAGCCAACATGTTACGATGATCATAATGGTCTGCGCCTCGCACGAGCGGAAGTCCTAGCCTATTATGGCATCAAAACAGGTGTATCGCAGTCGCAGTAGTTCACAACAGCAACACAGTTAACGGCCTCACCTTCAGAGCCCGTAGTGCAACACACAAGAGGTCGCGATTGCTCGCGTGGGCTCATTCCGATTCAAAATACGTAGTCACCGACTCCCTTTGTTGTCTTTGTGACTTTGTCGTCTTCTAGTTTGTGACACTAACGGTTCGGACCAAATACGGCTCGGATGGCGACATAGAATTGACCCTTCAGGAAGCAGCCACAATAATAGCTACCCATGCGGCAAGTATTGGCCTTGAATGCTCTCTCACAAAGTCAGGCCTGTTCATAATCCGCGGCGCGTCCCTACCACCCCCATCACGATTTACCTGCTTCTTAGAATGCTTACCGCATTCTTGGCCTGTATTTACAGGACACCAGCAAAACCTCACCCTCAAAGCACTAAAACAGTGCACTTCCTCCGTCATGCACCTTCTTAGGTTTGTTTCACATTCAGGAGCCAGTGTAGACGAACCTGACAACCGCAAGGTGCTGCATCCCTTTGTGCTTAGCCGCATTCTTTACGCCGCTCCTTGTGGAAGACGATGATTAGTGGGCAGGCTGTCTGACACCGGTCCGTAATTTTCGGCTTTATTCTCTCACTTCAAAGGTTTTCCAGTTTTTTTGGAGTGTGTCCTCAACGTGCGACGACCTGGGGGTCCCTGGCCGCCGGCAAAAGCACGTCAAGCGACCTCCTCGGCGCTGTGCGCCGTATCAACGCCGACACGGAACATTACCACCAGCTGAACTCCATGCTGCACTGATGGCAGCAACGGCAGCGGCGGGTCCAGCGGCCCCTGTAGTTGCGGCTACAGACCAGGGCCCGGCAAACAAGAGACTGCGCGACGACCAAGCCAGCAACGAGCCTCTGACCGACCATCCAGAGGACATGGATCAAGCATCATTCACAGTTGTATCGTACAAGAAAAAGAGAGCTACCGGTGTTCCTGTCGTCTTCAGGAACACCGAGGAAGGAGGAAGCCTATGGAAAGCCAACCCCAACATTGTGGCTTCGGCGGTTGTAGCATCGGCTCAAGAAAAAGTCCTCAGCCATCGTATTCACAAGGATGGGAGACTGATGGTTACAGTATCGACGCTGCCCGCCGCCAACCGTCTGCTCACGGTAACTAAGCTGGCTGGAGTGGCTGTAGAGGCCCGAGTCCCATACTCTTACATGGCAAGCTATGGCAAAATACAAGATGTACCTGTCACCTACACAGACGAAGACCTGCACGAATATCTACGCGACCAAGGTGTCCTGTCAGCGAGGAGGCTAACAGCCTACACTCCTGAGGATGGTGGAAAGATCAAAGAGGTACGCCGTCGCGCAGTTATATTGGAATTCGCAAAAGATGCGCCGCTACCAAAACGAGTACCCTATTGAAAAAGCCGGTATCGCGGCAAACCGGATTTTACCGTAACATATCGGTTTCATACCGGTCCGGTATCACTCTCATACCGGCGAGACCCGTCCGGTTTGATCGCTATACCTGTTCATACCGGTCCGGTATCGATCCCAAACCGGACAGACCGCTCCGGTACGGAGCTCATACCGGACAGTCCATTCCCGGTTCGAAGCTCAAACCGGACAGACCAGTCCGGTACGGAGCTCAAACCGGACAGACTAGTCCGGTACGGAGCTGAAACCGGACATACCAGCCTGTATTCAGAGCGATATGTGCTGCGGTTTTGGTGCTTGGTCTGCAGATTGACTGTTGTACGCCAGCAGATATTTTTAAGGGGAAAGGGGGGGGGGGGGGGGGTAAGCGTGCGCATAAGTGCGATAATCAACACACACACGGTTTTGTTGAAAGGGTTAGGAAAAGAAAAGGGCTAAGCGTGGCAAAAGATGCAGTTTGTGTATGAAAGGCGGGGGCTGCATGAAGGTGAATGGCGCGCAACCGCCATATTGGCTGCCCGTGCAGCACCCTGACAAAGCCAGGGCTGCTGTGTGCGGGCAAACGGCTAGTATACATCCGCCAGCAGTCTTCGTAAGTCCTGCGCAGGTTACTATGGGTTTCACAGTGCAGAACTTCACGACTGGCTGATAAACATAGTGAGCCTCCGGTGACTGCGCCAGAGGCTCCAAAAGGTTTGTTACTGTCGCGTTCATTGCAGCAGCTTTCTTAATGTTCGCTAGCGGCAGTCTGTAGCGACGCATCGGTGAAGAAATAAAATTCTTGGTTTTCGTGCAGGAATTCTTTGCACTTCTTCATCAAGTGATAGTCCATTGATAACGCAACTTGTCCAAGCGCCATCGCGAAAGGCCCCACCAGCGCGCCCGGGCTGCGGCAAACGCCAATGGTGTGCCTGACTAGGCATCCCACCTAGTGGTTGTAAGGGCGTGACCCTTCAGGTCACGACCCCCAACACCTCTCTCTGTGATTAATAAATGTTTTCACCACCACCACCCCCACCCTTCACTCCATCAGGAAGACATACTAATCACAAATCGCCCAGAACATTTCTATCGACGAAGAAAAGGTTAATTCAACGGAGCCGGCAGCTTGGGTGTTCCCTTAAGGGCGACGTTTCGTGCTAGCTAAAAGATACAGCGCTCGAGAGAACAAAATAAAAACAAAAACCACCTGTAGAAACCTTACACGAGTAACCCGTCTCTTCGCAATTTTTTTTAAAGCTTTTTTTTTCTCTCATCACTGCCTTCTCTGCTTTTCCTGGATCTGAGAATTCTCAAGGCCTGCGCGCTTTCCTTTCCCCCCGCTCTGACGTCAGCCACTTTGGCCGTTGACCCCTCCGGATTCCTCCGACACTGAGACGTCTCCTTTCTTCCCTCAACCAGTTCTGCACCCTTCCGTAGTCGTGTAGCCGGATATGTCAGCGTGCGCTGCTGCGTTTTATTGCTGTTGCGTTCGTGAGTGCTGGCTAGGAAATTGCTTGTCATCGTGATACCTAAATCTTTGCGTGTCGTGACCTGCTGTTGAAGCAATGGGTCGCTGCTGCGTGCCCAACTGTAGAGGAAACTATGACAACGGACCAAAAGTTCTTGTGTTTTCGTTCCCAAAAGACTCACGTAGGATTACGTGGGAGCGTGCTGTTCGCCCCGACGACGTCGACATACGGACTGTGCAAGTTTCTAAGGTACTGTACGTTGTGTCTGCGCATCGAAGCAATCGTTGAAGTCTAATAATATATCACGGTGCTAAAATATGGACAAGGTGCGGTTCTAAAATTCATGGGACGCGATGTTTGCCCTAGACTGCTGGTATCTGTAAATATATCTTTTTACTTATGTACCAGGCAGTGTTCTTGTGTGGTTGAAAGATACAAATTTTCAAGTTCAGGGCGGGCGTTCATGTCATGGTTAAATGCTGGTTCAAGACATGCGAAAAAATAAACATCTTTTGGAGTTTTTGATGCATTATAATACTCACCAAGCTACCAATACTTGGTAAAAGCTGGGAGCAAATAACACAATTGCACATCGACTGCAATACGAGTCGCTGATAATCGCAGATTACCAGTTTCTGAGGCTCTGTATATTGCAGCATTTGGCATGTACACTTATGGCCCCAGTTTTTGGGCAGATTTAGTCCAAGTGGGATATATTTGAAGCATTTTATTCCTGCCTTTGTCCTGTGATACAGGGCCCTCCTGTATAATACGGGCCTATAGCCTGTAGAATACAGGACTGTCCTGTATGCCGGTATGAATTTTAAACCGGAACCGCATACCGGGTTATTGTACAGGATTTGCGATACCGGATTACCTGAGTATCCTGTACAAAACAGGAGAGTCCTGTATTATACAGGACTGTCCTGTTTTATACAGGATATTCCGGTAATCCGGTATCGCAAATCCTGTACCATAACCCGGTATGCGGTTCCGGTTTAAAATTCATACCGGATTTTTCAGTAGGGTAACGCTTGGGTTCTGTAGTTACCCTGTAACTGAATACGTCGGAGCAGCAACTCAATGCTATAAATGTCAGAGGCATGGCCACATATCAAGACACTGTAACGGCCCCGTGCGCTGCAAAGTCTGTGCTGGCCCCCACTCGCACAAAGAATGCACTTCGAGAGCGCAACCTAAATGCGCTAATTGCGGTGGCCCACACCCTGCTTCCTATGGAGGGTGTTATAAAAAGAAAGCAGCCACAGTTGCTCGCACGGCAGAGCAAACACAAGGGAAACCCCCTAAGCGCCATGAACCACCACCTAACCCCGACATGGTTTTCACGCCTACGGCAGCTCTTTCCGAGAAGCAGTCAACACAGCGTGGCAGAGCAGCTGACAAGACCTACGCAGATGCGGTAAAAAAGAAGCGTGGGAAGTCTGTTGGTTCTTCTCCTTCATCAAAGCTGCTGCAACGCACTGCACAAGACCCGACAAACAGCGGCGCTCGCTCTGAGCCTAAGGCGCCACAACATGACAGGAAGATCAGCGGCCGGCAGCAAACCGGAAGCTCTGAACAAGATGTCACATGCCTACTGATTCCGATGCTGTTTGCAGCCATCAAAGCTCTTATCCGTGCAAACCCCTCGTCAGGAGGACTCCCAGAAGTAGAAGCTGTCCTTGCAATGGAGCCGTTGGTGTCGGTCTCCTACGCTCCGCAGGGGCGTAATACCACACTTCAGTAATCATGGCTTCCACAGCGAGAACTTCACCGCAGCTGACAATCAACAACATCTTTCGCACATGCACCATTTTCCAGTGGAACGCTCGCGGGCTACGCTCTAAACTCTCAGATTTCCGACAGCTCGTGCGAGCGTACCGCTTCCCCTTCATAGTCATCTGTGAATCACGCGTCGAGGAAACTTTCCGACTCCAAGGATACTATTTCCATCATTCACAACGACCAGATAACGTCAGCAGATTGCTGATAGGCTTTCG